>NW_004524764.1:245559-263946 GCF_000260255.1 Octodon degus | reverse complement strand
AAAAATAAGTTATTGTTAATATATTATGACAGACAATTCTATAGAGTGTTTTTTAACAAGCTGAAGGTTAATGTTTTTGAACATCTAAACATTCACTTAGGGAAAAACCACTTTTTATATGTACAATATAAATCATCACTTTTCTATTATAAATCACTAGACTATTTACAATAATAAAAATGAACGAACCTTGCCTTGCTCCAATACCCACTAAGGTTCTGATGATTGATTAAAAATAAAAGAAAGAAGAGAGAATTTGAAGTAGAAAATAATAATAATTTTCATTTGTAGAAATCACAAATTTTAAATGGTCAGGGCATGTACAAAATAATGGTTAGTAGATTATGTGGGCTGAAGAAACTTTGATTTAGACTTTCTAAAATATAATTAAGTACCATTCCCAGGAATCAGTAAAGATAATTATTTGCTTGAATGGCCCAATTCAACTGAAGAAGGTTAGAAAGATATAGCAGCATTCCTGAGCTGCTCAAAGATCACACATGCAAAAAGGATTGCTGCATCACACGGAGGAATGCTTTATGCCCATAAAATAGTAATCTAGGTATGATGCATAATAAGCATGGTCAAGTTAAACATTATAAAATATTTCATGTCTTAATTTGCTCCACATAAGGATCTGAAAAAAATCAAATGTCATGTTTGCCCTCATAGGTAGAATCTAAAAAATAAAAGGCAGGGATGTCAAAGTAGAAAGAGAGCCCTCAAGTAAAGGAAAGGGAGTAAAAGGAGAGTAAAGGAACGCTGGGTAGCCACAGGAGAGATCTAAGAGTGCTACACACAAGCACATATATGCCAAAACAAATCCATAATTCTGTGCAACCAATATGCCGTGGATACATCACATTTTTCCTTTAAAAATATACTTTATCTTCTCTTACAGTGAACAGAAAGTTGGTGCAGGAGTTTTCTTAAAATGATCAAACCTGTTTGGAAATTATTCCTTAGACTTCTTAGCCTACTTAATACTATTTGATTCCATAAATACACGGTTCATTATATATGGACTTATTTTAAAATGTTCCCTCAGGGCCGGGGAGATGACTCAGTAGAATAAGCGTTCCCTGGCAAGCGCAATGGTCTGAGTTCAATTCCTGGTTCTGCCAAAAAAAAAGTTAATAAGTAAGTAAATAAATATGTAGAAATTAAAATGTTCTCATGTCACCCCCAACTTTGCAATAAATTTGTTTCTTCATTGCATTCGTCAAACAAAGTACTGTCATAATTTTCTCAAAAGTGATTATACTAAGTACCTGTACATCTATCTTAAGCGTTCACGCATACACATGAATTTGTATAGTTTGAAGTAGGACATTAAGTGTGAGCAGATGCATGCTTGCTATTCAGAGGATGGCCGATCTTTTTGCACTAATAAGAACAATGAACAACAACAAAAAATCATTTACTAAACATCTTAACTAAAAATGATATATGCAGGCTTTTAACAGCAAATCATGTTTTGTTTTAAAGCTTTTCTGTATTTTATGCATTCCTGTTTTTGTCTAATAAAGTTTGTTAATCTAAGGGAGAAAATACATAGTGATATAAGAATAAAACATTTTGCAATTATTCATATAAAATTCACAAAATGTGGAACCACAAGGGTTTATAGTATTCTTCCACATAATTTAAAGCATTAGTCTTTAGGACCAATTTCCATCATGAATACCATCTTGACTAGTGGCTAAATAAAACTATGGTGTTTGCAGTGGATGGTGCTGGCAGCGTGTGGGAGCATGGCTGCACACTGAACAGCACAACTTGGTCTGATTAAAATTTTGCTACTGGGCCTGTCAAATAGCTCAGCGGATTAGAGTACCTGCAAGCAGGCTCAGGGGCCAGGGGTTCGATCCCTAGGCCTGCCACACCAGCTCTACCCCCAGGGTGCGCTGAGATGGCCATTGAGACTGGGTGTGGTGGCGTGTGCTTGTAATCCCAGCTCTTGGGAGGCTGTAAACAAGCGGATCACTATGAGTCCGATCTAGTAGATCAGGGTGAGACCCTGAACACCCTGTAGACCCTTCCCTAAAATAAAAAAAAAAAAAGCAAAACCCACAACCTTTACTACTAGTAGTTTAGCTAATGACTATGCTCAGATGGATTCAAAATTAAATTAATTTTAAACAGCTATGACTGAAATATGAACACAGTATGACAGTGGAATTCAAGTGAAATCAACCATCACAATATTTTGGTACTTATGGTACTTATGGTTTGGTACTTATGGACTTACGTGTGTGTGTGTGTGTGTGTGTGTGTGTGTGTGTGTGTGCGCGCGCTCTCGCGCATGCACATGCAGTGCTAGAATTATTTATATTCCCTTCTTCCTAAAAAGAATATGGACAGTGCATCACAAGCCAGTGAATCACCCTATCCAGATATTTCAACTTCTTGGATTCAGAGCTTTCTTCATGATCAGCAAATTCTGTGCATTTTACTTAATATGTCTGTCTCTGAAATTCTTCCCTGTCTTCCCATCTCCACTGGCACTGCTTCAGTTTAATGGAGTGAAATATCCCCACTTAATATCCCTCAAATAACCTTGTTTTCAGTACATTATGCCCTGTTTGTTCATTCTGGAGCACAAACACGTTCTATTCTTTGCCTTTCTTAGAATCCTTTAGTGGTTCCTTGCTGCCTCCCCAACAGAATCTAAATTTCTTAACGTGCCAGCCCCAGACTCAGCCCTGCCTATGCATGTGTTCTGTCCCTCTGCCACTAGCTCCCTCCGCTCACCAAGTGTCCAGGTCCTCTCACTCCCCTTCTCTCCACTCAGCCACATTGCAGGTTCATTTCTCTCATAGCAGGCTTTGTAAGTCACTAAGTCCTGGTATTTCATGTGTTGGTCTTTCCTAATGCTTTCCTTTAAGGATGTATTTTGAGAATATCCAGCAGTGTTAAATATTTGGTTATCAAAACCAGAGAAGGGAGTGTGAAGGACATTTAAGGGGTGATCATGGAAGCTTGTTGGGAACTTTGCTGCACATTAAACAGCACGATTTGCTTTGATTAAAATTTGACTACTAGTAACACAGCTACTGATCATGCTCCAATGCTAAACGAGGCAGCTCTAGGACAAAGCATTACCCAGCCTGCAATGTCATGGTGCAGAGACCGAGAATCTCCATTTCAAGGGAACAGTTGTATATGTTTGCTCCAGAATTACTAGCACTGAAAAGAAAGCCTACTATCTAAAACATGTTTTATACATGGATGCTAAGTGAAGGCACACACGCATCTGCAACTCTGTGTTCACTGCACTGCAGCGCTTTTCACAGGAGCTAAGGAAGAAAAAAGACCTCAACGTACATCAGCTGACAAGCGAGTAAAGAAATCGCATTATGGGTACCTAATTAAAAATACTTTCCTCAGGAAAGATAATACCCTGCCATTTGGAGAAGCTGGGAGTGGAACAGTGATTATCTGAGCTTGGGAAGACAGGGAGAGCAGAGAGATGGGGAAAGACTAGTCAAGAGGCACTTCCTGCACAGGTATAAACACATGGTCTTGGTAGTGTGCGAATTAAATACTAAAACAGACAAATTGGTCAATATTCTAAAACATAATATTGCATAAGCAATTCCACCCTGTGTTTCTATGCACACAATACTTCCTGTGTTCCGATCGCTTCCTGTCCTCACATGTTTCTAATAGTTCACTAAATACATATTTCTTCTGCATCTATAAGAAATTATGAATCTGCCCACTTCTTGTTCACACCACTATCAACACTGCTCATTCTAAAGTTGTCAATGGGTTTTTTAAACTAAAATACTTTAATATTCAGATTTATAGAAAACCAGTATTCATTAAATAAGAATGTTGATATAATTCTTCTTTTTCAAATTTGATTTTTCCCTGTTTGCTTTACAGTGTGGAGAACACTTATTCATTTTGGATAGAGGAATAAATTATGATTGAGTAAAGCCACTGTGGAAAACAGTATGGGACACTGTACAAATTTGGAAATAAAACAGTCGTGTGATCCAGGAATTCTACTACTGAAAGTATCTCCCAAAGAAGTGAAATCAAACGGAAAGACATCTGGATTCCCATGTTTATTGAAGTACTACTCATAATATCTAAGAAATAAAAGGGACTTCCATGTATATAAACTACTAAGAAAATAAAAAAAACTACAGTATATATTCATAATGAAATATCATTCAGTATTGACAAAACATAATATCCTGTCACTTGGAAAGGTTGAGATAGAGCAGCATTTGCCCAAGTTTGTGGAGACTCCATAGGGAAGGAGAGCTGGAAAGAAACTGGTTGTCAAGCACTGCACCATAATGAGGAGAGGTGCAGTATGGTGTTCTGCCTTAGAGCAGGGAGATGACAGGTGAGAGACCAGATATTTTAAAACAGGAAAGGTTTTAAATGTTTACATCACAAAGACATGACAAATGAGACAGATACCTCACTTAAGCATGGCGTAATATATACATGTATGAAAGTAGCACAATGGCCAATGAATATATGCAATCTTATATCAGTTTATGAATGATTAAATCATTAAATTTCAAACACTAGATACTTTTTTTAGTTTTCTATTTTATTTCATGTATTTCATACAGCGCTTCACTACGCAGCTGGGACTAGTAGTGATCCTCCTCTTTTCTGTCTCCCCAGCACTGGGATCACAGGTGTGCACCACCACGCCAGGTTTTTACCATGGCCCGTGTGGCATGCATATTTTGAAATACTTTAAATCATAGATAACTATCTATTATTCATTTATTTTCTAGTGCAGATTTTCTAGAAATAAGTATTTCTAAAAGTAAATATTAAGTTTTATGGTATAAGACTTCTAGCCTACAGCAAATATTCCAATACTGGAAAATCTAGTATTGGGCACATTTGAATTATAACTCATTTAGATCTCTGACAATAGAGCAAAGTACAGAATCACTAACAAACTTACCAAATTGGGGTTTTATTTTACTCTCAAAACCTTATTTCCTGAAACATCGTTAATAGAATTTGTTTATAGTATGCACTGGAATAAAAGTCAGTATTTCATTGCAAATACACCTTCAGGAATGGATGTTACCCTAAACACACATTACTGAAAGAATTAAAATAGAAGATAGCATGTGCCTGTGGAATTTTATATGTACATATATTTTCTGCTCTCTTTCCTCCAACTGCTAACTTTATTCTTCTATCGTGTCAGTATTTTCTGATCACATATATGGAGTTTACTTATTTCCCAACTGATTATTCACAAAACAACCTTTTAAGTTTCAGAAGGAATTCTCCAGAAAGATTCCCATATAGAAATATGAAGCCACACGATAATTTATTTTACAACTCAGAAGTACAAGTGGTCCTAAGATTAGTTACTTCTCCTTTAGTTCTTTTTCTGCCTGGAGTATCTTTTTTTCAATTTTCACAGTACTCATTGGACTCATTCTTCAGATTTTAGGTACAATGCCTTTTCTTTAGAAAAGGCAGGGGAGATGGCTCAGTGGAATAAGCACTTCCCTGGCAAGTGGAAGGGCCTGAGTTCAATCCCTGGTTCCACAAGAAAAAGAATAAAAAATATAAAAGGCCTACAGTGGTGTGTTGCTAAGTCAAACCTTTAGTGACAAATCTCTCTCTGTCTCTCTCTGTCTCTCTGTCTCTCTCTCTCTGTCTCTCTCTCCCCCTCCCTCTCTCCGTCCCTCCCTCCATCCATCCCTTCTTCCTTTCTTTCCTTCCTTCCTTGCTTTCTTTATTGCTTTTTTTCTTTCTCTCTTTCTTTCTCTTGCAACTTCAGGAGAGGGCTGCAGCTAGGATAGGAATGAAATTAATTTCCAGGCCAAAGGCCACAGCCCAAACCAGCTAAGTGTCTATGAAGTCTTGGCATCTCAAAGCAAGAAAAGTGCCACAGCTGAGGACTTTGTGGCTCTCCAAATTCCTCTCTGAGCTCAATAATTGCAGTTATCAGGGAATCAGCTTACTAGTTGACCATTATCTACTCCTGTGTGCTTTTCACAAGAGTGCATTGTTCCTCAATCCTTGAGCCCTGCTTTCCTCAGCAAAAAGCTCCCATCACTTCTTGCAGCCCACTAGCACAGTTCCCAGCAAAGCTGTGCACTTAATAAAGGGCAGGGACACTGTGTTCCATGGTCTTAGTCCTTCTTCAGCTTTGACCATCCCAGTTCTCCCTGAATAAAATATATACCCTGTCTGTGTTTTATTCCTTCATCATACCCTTGAGCAGGAGACCTATCCCAGGGCTCTGTGATAGAGCTTATTCAGTCATTCAATCTTGATCACATATTGAGACCCTAATAAAAACTCAGAAATCAAAATTCTTGCAAATTGGACATGGCAAAGCTAAGGAAGTACTAGATCATAATCCTAAAAGGCAAAGATTGAGAGCTCCACATTTTCTAACCTACCCAATTTTTCTCAGCTGCTTTTATTTTATTTTATTTTATTTTTGTATTTTAGGGGTCTATAGGGTGTTCAGGGTCTCACTAATAGATTGGACTCCTAGTGATCCACCTGTTTACAGCCTCCCAAGAGTTGGGATTACAGGTGTGCACCACCAGGCCCAGTCTCAATTGTAGTCTCAGCACATCCTGGGGGTGGGACTGACACAGCAGGTCCAGGGATCAAACCCCCAGCCCCTGTGCCTGCTTGTAGGTGCTTTAATCTGCTCAACTGATTTTAATCAGTATCCTTTTTCCTTTAATTAAACATAATAATGAGAGTAATAGAACAAGTGCTTTGAGTAGCTCAGGTAAATTATCAAAATTGAAAATATTTACCCTGGAAATGAGATTATTCCTCTGCAAAATGGTAATCCCTCTAACGACATAGTTGTTTCGTTGTCAGTTCCAAAGGAGAAACAACAAAATAGCAGGGCTGGGCCCGGGGAGATGGCTCAGTGGAATAAGCACTTCCCTGGCAAGTGTAAGGGCCTGAGTTCAATCCCTGGTTCTGAAAAAAAAAATAATAACAGGACCTAGAAGAAGAAAACTGCTCATGCTCTGGTGGCCAGGAATCAGAAAAAAGAGAGGAGCCAGGACCAGAGATGGACCCTTCCAGGTCATGCCCCCAGTGACCCACTTCTCCTAGCCAGCCTTCACTTACCAATAGGACATTCAGTTAGGGATTCATCAGTGGACGAATCTGCACGAGTTGGACATTTCTACGAACATATCCTCTCGCTAAAGCTGCATCTCTTATCACACAAAAGTTTTCTGGGACACTGCAGATCTAAACCCTGTTGAGGAGCCGTCAATGACTTTGAAGTCAAGCCATATCAATCCAGTAGTATGAAATGAAAGAACTCTGAAGTCACTGCAAAAAAGTTGCTCTACTGGGCTCAGTTGCACACTTGAGCATATAGGGAAAAACGAGAATGTCTACATGGACTGGGTGAGAGGAAGACCTATTTAGAAGATGCTTAGAATAAATAGGTCTCTGCTTCTGCATCTTATATATAAGGAATCTTCCACTAAAGCCTTTCATCCACACGGCCACAGAAATAACTTGGTGGTATAAGTGTCTAGCTAGGTAAGACCGGAGACCCAGATTCAATCCCTTGAACCCCATGCCATGCTGGCCCCACCCTGGCTGAGCCAATCAGGCTACCAAGACCGGGCAGGGGGAGGAGCATGCCTGTAATCCCAGTGTTAGGGAGCCTGAAGCAGGAGGATCACTATGAGTCCGAGTTGCATAGTGGGACCCTGTGCCAAATATACTAAAAAAAAAAGAACTAAAAATAAATGAATGAATACATAAATTAAATTTTCTACCCCCAAAATAATATCACAAAATCCCAAGTGCTTTCTTGCATGACGACAGGCAGCAAGGCATTTTCTTTTAAAGAAAACATTAATGACGTGATAATAGTCCAGAATATAAAAGTTAAAACCTTTGATTGAGATGAGAACTGCAATTAAGTAATAAAAATTTGGTTCTTAAGGGAAAGGAACTTATGAAAACATATGTTGCCTTAGGCAGTAGTTTAGGCCGCATAAGTAAGTGAATTAGGGCAAAATAGGCAAAATATATTATCAATACAAAAAGACACAAGCCTAAGAAAACAACTCCTAAAGTAACAGACATTTAAGGGAAAGGAAGATGAATGTACAAAAAAAAGAAGTACCTAAATATTAACAATATTTTTAATATGTTCCGCTAAATATCAAATATGCACAGATTAAGGAATGATCAACATCATGAAAAATGCAGGTGCACGTGGAAGCATACTGAAAGCTTACATAACACTATTGTACTTAGAAAGCTGCTCATTTCTGACCTTAGAACTACGAGGGAAATGGATGTCTCAGAAGAGGGAAATGGAAGGGTCTGCCAGCTACCTCAGTGGACTAAGGCGCCTGCTTAGGCAGAGTGCAGTGGCGGGGGTTCAGTCCCCGGGGCATGCTGAGATGGCAGTTGAGACTGGGCGTGGTGACACCTGCCTGTAGTCCCAGCATTTGGGAATCTAAAACAGGAGAATCACTATGAGTCTGATCTATGTAGTGAGACCCTGCATACTGTGTGTGCCCTGTCCTAAATTCATTTTTTTAAAAGTGGCTTTAACAGTTTGATGCCTTTCTGAAAAAATAAGTAAATGGGAAAAAAATATATGGAGGGAAGTAACAGTGGAAGACCAAGAATAAAAAACAAAAACAAAAACTGGGCCCTTTTAACAAATCTGATGATGAAGAGCAGTCAGGGACCATTAAACCTCTGTCAGTACTCCTACAATATGGACAGTCACACTCAAATCTTTTATTCAAAACTCAAAAAACATGTAATGAGTGCCGCTGTGTGCTAGGCACAGCTCCATGGGAAGCAGAAAGCATTCTGTGAAACAAGCCATAGAACGTGCACTCTGGTCTCTTTCAGGATAAAAAGAACGAACAAAAACATGAAATGTTGCGGTGATAAAGGAAATACAGCCAAAACAAATAGAAGAACTTGTCTTGAGGAGAAAAAAAAATACTTCTGTCTGAGGCAGCTGGATTAGTAAATTGAGAGAAAGTCTATAGTCAAACTAAGAATATGGAGGATGAAGCAAATGCCTTTCTTCCTCACCTTTTTCAATGTACTTTCTAGCATAGTCTGATATGTGCATGAATAAATATGTGTATATTTATGTGTGAAGCATTGTATGTGGGACTCCACAAATATTTGTAAAATCAGTGAAGGGGTATTTATTCCTGAGAATTCCTTTCATTTCTAAAATAGAGCAGTATGCTACGCCAGTATTTGTAGTTTATAAAAATCCCAATTATCTAACAGAGGTAAGCACACACACACACAGACACACGGACATATAATTATAAACACATATATTTAACCTTAGAAAAAGTTAAGTAAATTCACACAAGATTACCAATTATTTCTGTTCTTATATATCCTGCTGAGATAATCTAAGTAAGAAATTATTTTTCCTGTCAAAAGAAATTGTGGTTAAATAAGTCCATGTGGCTCACAGCAAGAAAATAACCAGCCTCTTTAGTTGAGGGAAAGGGAAGATGGAGGCAATACTGTTAGCGGTGGACTTAGGGTCCTTTTGTCGAATTTGGATGGAATCCCTGATTTGGCAGTGCTGCTCCCTTGAGGGTAGAGGCCCAGAGTCTGGGCCAGTGCCGCTCAGAGCTTACCACCTCAGCTCTGAGCCTTGAGTGCCAGCGCCTCTGGGCTCTTCATGCTGTAAGTCTTGGTATTACAGTGCTTAGTGT
Source organism: Octodon degus (assembly GCF_000260255.1). Taxonomy (NCBI): domain Eukaryota; kingdom Metazoa; phylum Chordata; class Mammalia; order Rodentia; family Octodontidae; genus Octodon; species Octodon degus. The sequence goes on along the minus strand of NW_004524764.1, from coordinate 254,233 downwards.
TAGAGCCCCTACAGCTGCTAATTACCCCTCTCCACATCAGGAAAGTTAGATTTGCAGACTGCGCTAGGGCTTTCTAAATCCCCACTGGCAACTCTTGCCAACTCTCCAGGCTGCTCTGCAGCTGGCCTCTTGAGTTGTCCAGTGTGCAGTTGCTGTCAAGTCTCAGGCTTGCTTCTCTTTCCCAGGGGATTCAGGTTGGCTTTAGGGCTCAGCTACCTCCTTGGCTTAGGTAATGGCCTCTGGTTTCTGCCTGAGCCATCTCTTTCTCTAACAGCTTTGGTCCTATGCATTATTGTACTTTACCTTAGCTTCGGACAGGATCCTCTCTGAAGTTCTCTCCAGACCTTGACTTGGCTGACATTAGCAGCCTTAGGTCTCAGGTAGGTCCCGCTTTGGGTTTAGGCCCTGGCCTTTGCTGAGAGCTTTGCCACAAGGCTTCATTCTCCCAGCCTGGTGACGTAACCACTCTTCAGGGTTAATAACACTGAGCATCACTAAGCCTTTTTAATACAGCCAGCTGAGCCTACTCTTCTCAAAATAGAAGCAGGATCACCAGAGTGTGAAGTGGGATTGTATTAGGACCTCTTGTATAGTACAAGGGGATAGTGCTCTAGAGGGAATCTTTCTGGATTGGCTCAGGAGTATTTTTGTATACTTGCTGTGAGTATTTTTAAACTAGTGTTAAAATGGTAGGGCCATTAAGATAGAGCCATCCAGAATAGGCCATAGGTCAGAACCATCTTCAAGCCTATCCACTGGAGTAGCTTACTACAGGAATTGTTAGTGATGTCTATAGACAAAATCTGAAGAAAATGAAATGTTATTTATAATGCGCTTCTTGGAAGAATTACTATTTCTAGCAAAATTATCAAGCAATTTCAAAATAAACTTTAAATGGCATTCAGACTGCTCATGGGAAACGAATCCTATCACTTGGTCAGTCAAGGGTCTGACAATTTAAATTTTCACTCGCTTCTTTCCTTGTCTTGTCTTTTCTTTTTTTTTAAACAGGGACTGGCTATGTGGTTCAGGACAATCTTGAGTTCCCTATATAGTCCAGGCTGGTGTTAAATCCACAGTGATGCTCCTTCTACAGCCTCTTAGAGAGGCTGGGGCTGTAGGTGTGTCCCACAGTCCCTGGCTTGCTTAACTTATTTATCTTTTGAGTCTTAATTCTGTATGGCTATCTTACGATTTATCTTTTCTGTATAAACATGCATCTCAAAAATAAATAAATAGGGGCTGGAGAGATGGCTCAGTGGTCTAAAGCACCTACTTAGAACAAGCTTAGCAAAAGCATCAGGGACCGCGGTTCAATCCCCCAGCACCACATGCCAGCCAGCCCGCCCCCTGGTGGGCTGAGCTGGCCTCTCTCTCTCTGGCCTCTCTCTCTCTCTCTCTCTCTCTCTCTCTCTCTCTCTCTCTCTCTCTCTCTCAAAAATAAATAAATAAATAAATAAATAAATAAATAAATAAATGTCTCTAGTAAGCATGAATCTAAACTGGTCTGTTTGAGGACTCTACTCTTGTTTAAGGTTTGAAATAATACTTGATCATCTGGTATTTTTAAATGTTTGAATATTTATTTTATTTGGTTTTTGAGTAGCTATCTGTAGTACTTGTTTACCTTCGTCTTAGGGAATAAGGGCAGGTACTGTAGACAGGTTATTTTTCAATATGCTTCTTCTCACCTACTTCCCTCCCTCTTTCTTTATTTAAATCCTTTTCCCCATTTTCATTCTCAGGGCTGTTATTCTTATGTTTAGTTCATCTTCAGGGTATACAATGTTGCTATGCATTGCAAGTAGATGCTAACATGCATAAGAAATTTAAATCGTTTCCCCCTTCTCTTCTTTCTTCTGGATACGCGTTCCAATTGCAAACAGTCTGCCTCCATATTTCCTGCTGTCAATCACATGTTGTTTCCTTGATTTGTGTTTTGCCTTACCTGAGGTGAGATGCCACGCCCTCTTTAGGCATGTGTGTCGTGTGTGTGTGTGTGTGTGTGTGTGTGTGTGTGTGTATGTGTGTGTGTGTGTATTTAAGTTATTTTAGTTAACATTTTATTTGGAAGATGCATATATTTTCTTAAATAATTGATTTAAGGTTATAATACATTAAGAGTGAAATATATTTTCTTGGTATGTCATTTTAATTATATTTTCAGTACCATATTTTAGTCACACATGAAGTCTGTGAAGTTGTAATAGAATAAATTACAAAATACTATTATAGTAGAAATTTCTTAGATCAATTATGTGATCAGTTGAAAAAATATTGTCTACTAAAATGTACTTCTCAAAGACAGATTTAATAGATGTTTAAGGTTTAGATTAAAAGAACTTAGAAAGTTTTAGATTTGAAATAATGAGTTAAATTTGGAAGATATTCTTTAATATTACAAAAATATGTTTCATAAACCTGTATGTTACAATATGGGATTATGAAAATGTTGCGCCAGGGGCTTGCCGCTTAGCTCAGTTGTTTAAGTGCCTGCTTGGGCAAACCCAGTCAGGCACAGGGGACCAGAGTTCAATTCCCAGCTCCACATGCCATACCAGACCCGCAGTTTAGGCAGCCTGAGCCAGCCCTCCACAAAAAATAAAATAAAATAAAATAAACCTTCTCAAAATGTTGTCCTAAATTAAATATATATTCCATAATTTTCTAGTGATGAAACATCTTCACAAAATGATTGTTTTCCAAAATACTTCAAAATCAGAAACATAAACTGTTGTAGACATAAAAAGAGAAAAATATATGCTTGTGGTTTTAATAAGTATTTGTTCTGTAACTAGTTTGATAAAAAATAGTTTAAATCTAGGAGATTCACAAAAATGAAAAGCGTATTGACCAGACTATTTGCAAAATGATGCAATCTAAATTCCAGAGAAATAGCTAATTTTATTAAGTACAATATGTCGTTTTTGCAATGTTTAAAGTAAAAATTAGTTACTAATCACCACTAGTAAGGAACCTGTGTACTACACATTCATGCCTTTTTAAGTAACCTGACGTATTCTATACATCTGTTTAGCTTACCTTGAAGACTTTTGCTATAAAGTCTTTGGCTTACTTTGTACCCAGGGCCAGCCACCCCCCCACCAGTTAAAATGGAACAGGATGATCTGGTTATCTCAGAGAACAGACTGAAAAAGGGGAGAGGAATGAAGGAAGATACTACAAAAAAAATTACAAAAATGAATACTAGGGGCTGGGGGGATGGCTCAGTGGTATTAGCGCTTCTCTGGAGAGCGTAAGGGCCTGAGTTCAATCCCTGGTTCTGCCAAAAAAAAAAAAAAAAAAAAAAAAAAAGAATACTAGCAACTCCTGTGTCTCTAAAGTTTTCACGTTAGTTGATTTAATACATGTATCTTTCGTTTTTATTTAAAGAGAATAAAAGAACAATTAAAGTGATATTGAGTTTCGAAGTATTATGGTAAGAATTAACAATGGTTTTTGTAATGTATATTGTTATCTTCTAAGTAATTGCTCAGATTACCAGATATGGACATGCAATATCAATCAAATAGTTAGGTATTAGCAGTTCCTTTTGAGAAACCAATAAAAATTAATAGTGCAATTATATTTGCTAGTGTATGTGTATGTGTGTGTGTGTGTGTTCAGGTTTCTCTCTTTCTTACCATGACTTATTAATGAAGATTAATCTCCAGAATGACTTTTTTTAAAGTTTATTTATTTATTTTTAAAATGTATTTAGGACACAGTCTACAGGGTCTCACTATGTAGATTGGACTCGTAGTGAGCCTCCTGTTTTGAGCCTCCCAAGCGCTGGGATTACAGGTGCTCGCCACCAAGCCCAGTCTCATTGCCTGCTCACTGCTCTTGGGGGTTTGGGCCTGCAGGGCAAGCCAGGGATTGAACCCTGGCTGCTGTGCTCTGACTAAGCAAGCACTTTAGTCAACTGAGCTATCTGACTGGCCCTCCAGAATGATTTTTGAAGGAGACAAACTATATCAAAACCATTATCAACTTGCTAGCTACAATCTAATATCTTTTCACATACAGTGCATAATCATTTGTCCCAAATAGTCCCATTTTCCCCATACAGTTCATTCTTTTCATCATTTGCGGAAAAGTCCAAAGTCTCCTCTAAAACAGATTCAAACTCCTTCCAGGTATAAGCCTATAAAACCAAGACAAATTGCCTGCTTGTAATGTGCAGTAGTTGAACAAGCATGGTCTGCATATTCCCATTTCATAGGGAGAGACTTGGAAGGACAGAGGGATAACTGTGCCATAGCCGTGCTGCTACTCATCGGGAAAGACATGAAGTCTTAGAACTGCAAGTCCTTCATCCAGTGCACACTGGCACAAGGTCAGCAAGGCCTCAAACAATCCCAGCTACGTAGATGTGTAGGGTTCACCTTTCTAGATTTGGCGACTCATTACTACAACACTTCAAGGCTGACCTTTAAACCAGCAGCTCTGTGCTTCTCAGGGCAGTGGCAGTGTCATTCCCCTATTGTCATTAGGAATTGCCCCTGAGGAGGTTCTCTGCATCACCTCAGTTCAGCAGTGAGACTCTTCCCGGCATTCCAACCTGCAGTTGCTTGATAATATTAGTGAAGGTGTCTAGGATGCCTTAACTCTTGCCTTGTGTGGCCACAAATGGTCACCTCTTGAATGCCACGTGGTGCCTTTTGGTCCCATTGAAGCCACTACATATGCAGTATATGGATCTGACAGAACCGCAGCGGGAGAGGCCATCGAACACTTGTTTTTGGAAATTAAGGAGCAAAAAATCCCCAGGAATGCCCATAGAAAACGTTAGAGCTTGCTCAATTATTCCATTGAGTATTAGGTCTTTGATTGCAGAAGTAGCCCCAGAGACTTCTGGGCACCATCAGGCCATCTTTGTCACTATCTGTCTATGCTCATCTCTTCAGTCATGCTTGCTGTGCCACATCTGTACAGAGGTCTTCATTCCTTTGCTGATCAGTCTGCATCTTTCAATCTATAGCGTTTCCTTCTCTTCAATTACATATTCTCCCTCTAGTTCATCAAATGCTGTATTATGGAGGAAAGAAGAAGCCACAGCCTGAAGGATTTATTGCGTAAAAATGTTCCTCTATTATATAAGTTCACCACATGTAAATTAGTTCTCTGTAAAGTTTCAGGACGTAAGAGCAGCTAACTTGACAACTGTGTGACAAAAATGGGTTATAATTCTAATTTCTGAAGGGACACTTCTTATGTTCAGCAGTCTTTTCCTCTTTTAAATTCTACTTTTGTTTTCTTAAAGAACAGAAATTCATGACAGAAAAAAAAAAAAAAAAAAACAGAATTAGAAATGTTACGAAACATCACCAAACAAAGTAATAGAAATTCAACAATTGCTGCTGTACTGCATGATGTTAACCTCAACTAGCTGTCCAGTTACCGGATGTAATCATGCATGGAGTATTATTCAGCTATAAAACATTAAATTTGAAGCTTTTGTAGATAAATGAATGCAACGACAGACTTCATTTGTAAGCAAAATAGATCCACTTGTGCAAAAATCATCAGTCTCTCTTAGCCCATCTCTAAGAAGTTAAGCTCACTGAAGATCCTTCTGCATTTTCACACATAATCACATCAATGATCCTATTCCTCATAGCACTTTTTTGTCTTTTTTATTTCTAATAACATAATGCCAGAGCCTCAGTAAAGGCTGCTGAGAAAACAGTTCCGCATTCTGCAGCCACAGCGCCCAGGCAGCGCAGTCTGGTCCTCAGCGAGGCCGCTGCACCTCCTCAGCGCCGCGCCCCCTCAGAGCCTCATGGTGGGAGCGCTGGAGAGTGAGAAGCCACCTTGGAGGGCCAGAAGGCTGCGCCCGGACTCACTCCCGCTCCCTCTCTCCTTAGGAAGCTCCCAAGGTGCAGTGGCTGTGCTTCTGCCCCTTGATTTTGTCAAATCCCACTTAATGCCCAAAAGCTCCACTTCGAAATGTGACAGTCGAGGTCAGTCCCCATACATTTGATAGCTCCTGGCAGGGACTGAAATCCCTAACAAGAGTTAGCGAAAATGCGCAACAGATATTGCGAAGGGGGACAAATTGTTCAAAAGGAAAAAGGGACTACGACGGAGGAAAGAGAAACAAATCCAAAATAATCTCTGAAAACGAAAAACCATATTCAAATCATAGCTGTTAACATGAAAGACTTAAAATACACAACATTATGGAACATGAAAAAGCTGCCAACGCTGCCATCGAAGAGGGAAATTGGGAGTATAAACTCTAAAATTGGAACACAAAAGACATCAATATTTGTAGATAACACAATTTAAACTTGGTAATTTCACTGGAGGAAATGGAGGAGCTTCTATAGAGCATCTACTACCGAAATGAAATGCAAACTAAAGTGAAAAATCAATAACCTTCAAGTGTATATGCAATGTTCACTTGGAGAAAAATACAGAAGAGTTTACTTACAATACCAACAACAGGAATATAAATTATGTAAATAAAAATCACTAAGTTGAAAAGTATTTTCGAAGAAAAATGAAACAAAAGAAATTAAAAAAAAAAAACAAAATAGAAGTTCTCAACCTTTCACAGGTATTAAAGATTAAATAAAAGGAAAAATACTGAATCTGAGTGTCCAGGAAAGATCCATAGAGTCACGATGGACCTAAGTCAAAAGAAAAAATATATATAAATATATATATGGTAAGAGTGACTTGATAGCATCTGGGTAATCCGGTCAAGGAAAAGATGCAATATCAAAAATAGACCGAGGGCTGGGGAGATGGCTCAGTAGGATAAGCACTTGACTGGCAAACTTGATCTGAGTTCAATCCCCGGTTCTGAAAAAAAAAATAGACCAAACTATATATAAAAATGTATTATATAATAAGGATATAATCCCAAGGAAATCAAGCTATGTAAAATTTTAAATAAATAGCGTCGTGACAATCTGTTAGTGATTTGGGGGGAAAAGGGACCTGGATTTATATCCTAACACACACTATGATAAAATCTAAGTGGCCTAAAGATTTTTTAAAATAAATACAGTTATATATACATTGGTACATGTCTGTTCAACAGTAGTGAGAAAGACATAGTTAAACCGTGTATAACTGAAGCCATCTTAACTAAGCCTCAAAATATAAAAATAATAAAAGAGAATATTTACTTCTAATTTATGTAAAAGTAATTTATACCTCAACCCACTGTTCCTTTTAGTTATTAAATGAAAACAAAGGGCACAACAAAATTACAAAAATGCAGTTTATGTTAGAGAGAATATGCCTAGCACATTCCAAATTATATAAATCTCTGCATAGGAGCAAGTGTGCAAAGTACGACTGGCCTTTATATGAACAGAGTGATATGTTTGCCAAGAAATACAGCTGGATTCTGATAATTTGCTTTATAAATGATTTTTCAATTTCCCTGATCGTAGTGATCCGACAAGATTCTCATAGAGCCTGTTACATATTTGAGGACACAAACATAAGTAAATTTGTCAGTCCTTCTGCTTTCCCACTTCCTGAAATAGAACTTTAAATTCGCCTTCATGGTATTTGCAGTTTTCAGTATAATATCATCTGCATTATAATAAAAATAAGAACATCGTCAGGCACACCTACGATCCAACATTCTTGCAGTGAAAGGGACTCTTTGCAATATACTCCCCCCTAAATGTTCGGAAATGTGAGCACATTTTTAAATATTAAAGAATTAACAACCTGTCAAAATCACAAAGAAGTCAGGAGTGGTGATCCATAGCCACAACTTTGTGACTGAAAGGCACCTAAATAAATAAATAGGTAAATAGATGAATAAATAAAGCAGGAAGGGACCTTGGAATATATCTTTGTGTAAAAACCCTAAATTCAATTTCTAATACCGCAAAAACAACAAAAGGAAGCCACAAGGAAGTATAACTACAAAGTTCATCTTGTCTTTGCAGTATTTAATATGGATGATAATTTAGCAATATTGATTCTTCTTACGTGGCAGCAGCTTTTCTGTTGAAAAATAAGAGCTGAACAGTGCAAGCAACTGCTAATCTAATTGAGGCTTTTCATTCATTCAGTATTTACACTAAGGGCTTTCTAGATATAGCGTCATATCTAGAATGTTTGATACATTGTATGGAAAAGAATTTATATTTATAAATTCTATATTAAATTTGTGAACCTTTCTCTGAGTTTGATGCAGGCATAAATAAATTAGATGTGTGAAATCAATTTATCATCTTTATGCATGCCTATTTATTTAAATTGGTTTTCATATACATTGCTTTACAATTTATTAGGCATTAAAAATGTGCTGGACACTGCAATAAGCTTTAATTCATTCTTAAAGACTCCAGTAGTCAAAATGTAATTTTCACTGTGTGTATTAAGAACAAGGATTACAAGCATATTTGAACTAGCTTTGAATAGGAAAGCAAATCTACACAATCATCTTTCAAAAATATTGTTAAATATTTGTTTGCAAACAACTTGTTTTGCTGAAACTTTGGTCAAGAAAGACACATATAACTATCACCACCCTAGAGTGTGCAAAGCTCCAAAATCAATCTTGCTATTAAAAAAAAAAACAAAAAACAAAAACAAAAAAACAAAAAACTAAAGGAAAATAAAAAACCCAACTAATTTTTATTATTCCTTAATTTTAATACATGCCATGAATAAGCAATTTTGTCTTTTTATGTTT
>NW_004524764.1:212246-244219 GCF_000260255.1 Octodon degus | reverse complement strand
CTCAAACTGACTTCAGCAGGAAATTCATGACATGTCAATGTAACACAATGGAATTTAGAGTTTGTGCATTTACCACTTGTTTATGATACTGACCATTTTAAGAGTATGTTACGGCTTAATCATGTTATAAGTAACAGAAGTTTTATGGTCATTGAGAAAAGGCAACTCGCTCAGGCTCACAAAATTGGTGAGTAGATACTGTGAAAGCGAAAGAATTTGTTCAATGGGAAAGCAAAATGGGGTGAGAAAAAGGGCAAAAGAAAGCAGAGGAAAAGATAGATGTGTGCATATACACAGGTGAGTTGGATAACTGTACTGCTGACTTCTGCTGGTCTGTAGAAAGGAGCAGCTAATGCTTATTTTTTTTTTCTTATAATTTTCTTTCTGCTGTTGTTTTATTCTTTTTTTTCTTAACCAACTTTACAGGTCTATATCTGGTAACCTAAAGAAGTAATTTGAAGATAACATCACACAATACTGCAACATTTGTTGAATTTCTATTACATTCTTTAATGAAATTTTGTATTGTTTTTAATGCATTTTATTTACAATTTTGTATTTTTTAAAAAAATAGTCACATATGAAAGTATGTGCTGTCTAATCAAAATTCACTATTTTAAAATAAATGAAATAACTACAAAAATATTTATGACTTTTTAATTTTTTTTTAAATTGCTGTCTAAGTTTACTAAATCATTAAATATTTTATTCAGTTGCAATCAATGATTTTGAGTGTTCCCGATCCTGTTTTTTCTTTTAGGCTAAATCATATAAAATATTTACAAATTTATGCCAGTGATCCATTAACTACTAAATAACAATAATGTAAATGTCTGGCAATGAATAGCACATTTTTCCTTAAGCCTATCAGCTAAATCTCATTCTCTTTACCCTGTAATTTCATTCAACACATGCTCAGATTGTATGGATTCTAGTCATATGGATTTGTACTTATTTCCAAGACTATTTCAGTATTCTTTTCCTTTTCATATGAATAAATTGTGAATATTAACTTCTTCAGATTTTATAGGAAATTTACATATCAGAAAATTTTATATTAAATATAAATTCTTCACATAAAGCTTAAAATATTTAAAACTTTAGTAATGAATGCTCAAATAAAAGTATCAGAAAACTGTACTCACACATATAAGGCATATAACTATTTAGTCCTCAGAGAAAGCATGTATAGTAATATATTTATTTTTCTTCTATAACATTAAAAGTTTGGCTTCCAAAATAATATTTTTCTATTTTTGGAAATCTGAGTTTGCGGTATAAAAAATCTTCATTTTTTCCTTACTTCTTTTCTGTGTCATGAAATATAAATATCAGAGTAGAAAAACAAATCTCATGCCTATAGTTTAAAAACTTACATTTTCTATTTTTTTAAAATTCTCACAATTTCTCCTAATTACTTCATACTTAGAAATCCTGTCACATCTTTCCTTGTCACACAACTGGGATTTACATTCTCCCTCCCAAAACACCACTACAAATGAAAACATTGTTTCTGGTTCCAACTGCATATTCAGTAGCTGCTGAAAAAGCAGAAACGTGGACTCCCTTAACCAGTCTTAATAAATTCATACTTAGTAGTGTAGAAAGTTAAGAAAATCACAAACTGCAAACTTCAGCAATGATCAACATGACCCACAATTCAATTTTTTTAACGTAGAAAGCAATGTTGTCCTCACTTCCTAATTTTCCCAGGACAAAGGCACTTTACCTTTGGCAAAGGTCAAAGAAGAACATACATTTATTGAACTTTGTGTCCTTTCAGAACATATCTTTCAATTAGTCTTTTATCTGATAGTCTGAACATCTTTCTAGTGAATTTAAACTGCTTCAAAATAGTATGCATTTTATTTCAAATTATTAGCAGCCACCACATTAGTTGAAGTCAGTGCCAATAGATCTGTCCTGCTTAGAAGATCCAAATGCATGTGCCTAGTTTGGAGCCTCGAAGTTCAAGAAGTGCAAATGAACCACGTCGCCCCAATTCAACACAAGCAAATGCTGTAGTCATTTCAATTCATCGCAGGCATGTAGACCAACCTCATTCTAAATTTCCTGAAGTGCTTTCACCACTTTGGTTTGGCAAATTGACAACCCAGAATAGATACAGGATTGATTTGGGCCTTCTTTGTGGTGCAGGTGGAGTTAGGATATGAAAGGAGGCCCTTGAAATTAGTATATTGGCAATCATCCATTCCTGGTGTATTTCTCTTCTCTATTCATCTTATTTTGATCAGGAAAATATCTAACTGGGTGCTTTGTATGAGGTCACTAGCAAAATAATTTCCAATCCTTTTAATTTTCTGATAAGCCATTAAGTTTGAAACTACAGTTCTTATTATAATAGTGAAAGAATAATTTATAAGTAGGGAGAAAATCATATGTCACGAAAAATAAATATATAATTCATGGGACATTCCTAAACTCCTTTACATTATAATTATATGGCAACCACTAATCATGAGCACAGACAGAAGGGATCAGCATAATTAAGTTACAGCGATACATTTTCTTTGTAAACACATAATCAAGGTACCCGTCAGAAAATGCCACCTAAGTCCAGCTCTTCTAAAGATTTCCTCTAATAATGAAATATATACCAATTATAAGATTTACATCAGACAGTACATTTGGCTTGTATATTATTATGTAAGACAGGAAACATTGTGTTAATGAAAAAATGAATACCACATAGCAAAATAAGCTTCAAATCAGTTTCCTTTGGCATGAGACCTACCTGCAGTTCAATGTTCTAATACTTCGTATTTCCAGCTTTAATTGTTTGGCCTTTATAATGAAAATGATGCTGACTTTAAAGAATTACATGTTATAATGATGCTTCAAAAAGAATTTTATAAATATTACACAGACATTTCATTTAATAATTTCTGTAAGCATTTTCAGACATCCCCACATTATAGAATATCTTAATATGATAAATGCTATCACTTATTAAATGGTTATTATATGTTAACTTTTTCTCTCAGCTCTTTACGTGACATAACTTACTTTACATGTAATCATCACAGTGCCCTATGATGTAGTTATTACAGTGACTCCAGCTTACAATGAAAATTTGAGATACAGAAGTTAAGCAACATTGCCTATATTCTTGATGTGATCAAAAATCATTCCATGGCATCTAAGCCAAATTGATCAGTTTGTTGCTTTTAATGCTTTCTAATTTTATAAAAATATGCAAAAAATATATTCTGTAAAATAAAATATTTGCATGACTTAATTTCTGAATTTTATATGAGCAACAGAAAACAAATTCTGACATTGGGGCCCTCTTCCACATAGTAACTACTGGGCTCATTAAGTAATCAAATTTTATTTGTAAATTAGAAGAGCAAAACATTAACCACATATAAGTGTCATGTACAAAGTAAAATGTAATCATTTCATGCAGACAAATAAAAACTATTTGTTGGACTGATAAACAGTCTGAGAGAACATGAGACAGGAAGGATGGAGAATGGGCCCCGTCTACATCTTTGCAAAGCAGCAGTACCAGTCAGTTGTTCTCGCACTTCAGTGGAATAGATGATACATGGAAGATGGTATAATGCATATGAATAATCTTTTTTAAGCACACTGAAATGAACAAAGGTGAGTTGGAGTTAACCATACATAACTCAGGATTAAAAGAGTATGAGTCTCCTTTAGTCTGACAATGGAATGTTAGTTTGTGGGCAGCATCTCACTTGCTCTCTCCTTTTTTAAATAAAGTGCTTCTGTTACTACTGATTAGGTGGCCTATCATGTTCTACTACATTAAACGCTTAATTCTTATGTAATCAATACTATCACATTTCCTCTGAAAAGGACCAGATATATTGCTAATGTGGACCCATACATGGACATATAGAAGCCAAGAACTCTGTAATCATATATATATATATGATTACAGGGTCTCACTATGCAGTTCAATTTGGCCTTGAGCTCCCTTTGTAGCCCAGGCTGGTCTTGAGCTTGTAACAGTCCTCTTGCCTCAGCCGTTAGAGTGCTGAGATTGTAAGTGTGTGCCACCACATCTGGCCCATAGTTTTATTCTTCAGCAAGCAGTGTTCTAAGAGACTTTTTCTGGGACTCCTTTTCTTTATCCATTCCCTAAATCAGTAAAGCTAGTATTGTCATTATGCCTTTTTAAAAATAGTTTAAAGTTTGCAGAACCTTAATAATTAACTCAAAATATATCACTAGTTCACAAAACTCTCAGTTAAAATTTAAGTACTTGATTAAAAATCACTAGATCATAATGGCCATGATATTATAAGGAAAATATTCAATAATTTAAAAATATAAACAATACTTAAAACATGGTAAGTGGTAGTACATTGATAAAATAATAAATCATTCTTTAGTTAAAAAGCTATGCAGTTGCTGAAATTAGTGCAGCAAACTTTTATATTTGATGAAGACATGTGTTCCTGTCCCACTTTTAAGAAAAAATGAAAAGATGGTAGAGCTATTTATAGAATAATTTTTAAAATCAAAGCAAAAATATATTAAAATATAAAGTACAGTACTGAAAATATTTATAGGAATTATTAGCTGGTGATAGAATATTTATGGACTTTATCATGGCCTCCTCGGATTACTTTTATAAGCCACTATCACTTCAGAACAAGTACCAGTTCTCTAGAATCAGATGCCTGCAATCACACATCAGTCCACCCTCTGGTTTCAATGGATAACTGAACACTTAGTTTAGTAGCTCCCTTAACCCTAAACTTTATTTTGCTTCCAGTGGAACTGGTAACAGGATCCCCTTTTTCGGAATTACATCAAGAGCTAAATGACCTGCCAAATAAAGGGCTTACAATGCACATTGGGTAAAAATTCTTAGCAAGTTCTTATTTTTGCTACAGCATGAAATGTTTTTTAAAATTATTTTTTCTATTTTTAAAACACACCTTTAGATTGATTTAAACAGAAAAACAAAAAAGTTTATTATTTTAACCTTCAAAAATCTTTGTCAATACATGTGACATCATGAAATCCCATCTCTTTTTATACCATCAAGAAAGAGTCATTCTTAAATAAATGTGTATAACTTGGGTAGAGGTTTCTAATAGATCTTCATAGACATCAATTCTTTGAGTCACCATCGATGAATTGGAGAACAGAATTAAAATATGATTCTCAGAGATGCATATAACATCTAGCTAAAACTAGAACTATTTTATCTGATTGCTGAGTCAAGAATTGGAATGAATTTAAAAGGCAAAATCAGCAAAAGGCAAATGATGACATTTAATAAGAATAAATGAAAATGTCTGGATATAACTTCTGGAAAGCAATAATGAAAGTTATAGGATGCAGTAAACTTGGTTTTAAAATAGTTTATGTGCCAAAGATCTGGGGATTTTCATTTAATGAAAGAAAATAACATGACAAGCTTCCAGAAGCTAATTTAATCCTAGGCTGCATTAATATAGTTATAGTGTTCTTATCATGGGAATTGATGGGCCTACTGTAGTCTGTGGTGTCAAAATGAATTTGAAACACGGTTTAATTTTAGATACCAAAATTTAGGAAGAGCAATAAAAGTTATAGACCATCCTAAGGGGTCCAAGATAGGCAAGTGTCTGTGGTGGGCTGTGTGGTGCTTCTAGAAGGGGCTATGCAAGTTTAGTACATTGTCCGGACACCCAGACAATTTATTCTGTTTATTTTACTTTATTAATTGCTTATTTCTAAACCACACATGCTTGTTCATCTAAACACTGGAGTATGGCAAGGGTCTATCTCTTCTTACTGAAAGTTGGAATTTTATAATTGCAGAAGCTTATGGTATGCAAAGTAATATTACTCATGACTACAATGCAGAACACAGAATTAAGCTAGTTACATTCATCCCCTGAACTGATTGACATTAACTGTGGACATTAGAAATGTCTTTCTTTTTTTCACAGTACCAGGGATTGAACTCAGGACCCCGTGCTTGCCAGGCAAGCACTTATTTACTGAGCTATGTTCCCAGGCCCTAGAAATGTCTTTCTTAGAAATTATGAAATTTGCAACATCCTGTTGCCTGTCACCACACCACAATAATGCTAATAATATACATCACTTTAGTCTAACTGAGATCTTGCATATTTGTCAATCATCTTCAAGCCTGTTCCCACCTTTTGCACACTAAACTTATGAATGCAGGTATTTCTCATGTAACTTGTAATTTAGAGTATATAGTAGTTTTTTCTTTTGTGTGTGTGTGCTTGGTTTAGTTCAATTAGTGTAATATTCTAAAATTCCTAATCACAAATGACAGACGTTTCATTTTTTAAGACCAGGAAAAGTCCATTGTGTTTAGATTGTATTTTTTTCTCTGTGTACCTGGCTGTGGACATCTAGTTTTGTGATGGGGAACATGGTATCCTGACAACTGTGAATGATGTTGCAGTGTACCTGAAAGCATAAATATATATTCAGCATACTAATGTCAAAAATATTTTAGTGCATTTTCAAAAGTGAGATTGTTGGATCACACTGTAATTCTATTTTTAGTTTTTTGAGAATTGTCCATTCAATTTATTTTTATTTATTTATTTGTTTGTTTTTATGTATTTGGCACAGGGTCTACAGGGTCTCACTATGTAGATTGAACTGATAGTGATTCTCCTGTGTTTTGCCTCCCAAGTGCTGGGATTACAGGCCCATGCCACCTTGCCCAGTCTCAGTCACAGTCTCAGCGCATCCCAGGGGAGGGGCCAGCATGGCATGCCAGGGATCGAACCCTGGCCTCTGCGGTTTGTCTAAGCAGACACTTTAGTCTGCTGAGCTAACTGGCCAGTGCTTGTCTATTCAATTTAAATAGTAGTTTGATTTCTTGTCCAAATAACCTTATGCAAGATTTCTTTCCTTCCCCATACATGTGCCAACACTGTCAACTTTCAACACATATCAAAGTCATTTAGACTCTTGTGAGATGATACTCATTGTGACTTTAACTTGCATTCTGTAACGATCGATCTCGTTGGGGACTTATTGGATGCCTGTTGATGATTTGTATGTCTAGTTGTGAGAAATGTCTGTTCAAGTCCCTGACCCACTTTGAAATACTTTACTGTCTTTGTTTGTTCACTTGTTTCTATCTATTGAGTTGTTTGATGTCCTTATATATTTGACATTCACGTTGCAAATATTTTGTCACAATTTTAGGTTGTCTCTACCTGTTAGTTGTTTCCCATACTGTCCAGTACCTTTTCTTTTTGACATAATATCATTTGTCCATTTTTGTTTTTGTTTTTGTTACTTGTGCTTTTGGAATTAATTCCAAAAATCATTAACTAGATCATTTCCTAGTATTGTTTAGTTTCTTTCTCTATGTGTGTGTGTGCGCGTGCGTGTGTGTGTGTGTGTGTGTGTGTGTGTGTGTGTGTGTGTTTCAGGTCCATGAGATTTCAGGTGTAAGTCCCTAAACCATCTTAAATTGATTTTGTATATAATGCAAGGGTGTAGGCTCATTTCTCTGAACGTATATATTCAATTTTTGCAACAGTATTTATTGAAGAAATTGTACTTTTTCCACTGTGTACTCTTGGCACTTTCTCAAAGAAATAATTGGACCTTGTACGTATTCACTTTGGGACTCTGTTTCCTTGGCGCTTTCTCTGGTTTGTTTGTTTTAGTCCATAGTTTTGCAGCATAGTTTAAAATGAGGTAGTGTTACGCCATAAATTTTTCTCAATGTGTTCAACATTGCTATGGTAATTCAGTCTTTTGTGATTTGTAAACTAATTTTAGTATTTTTTTTCATAATTCTGTAAAGAATGTCACTGGCATATTAAGAGGATTATGTTGCATCTGCATGCAACTCAGAATTCATTTACTGTAACATATATCTGCGATTGTCTACATTGAAAGGGAAAAGGTTTGATTTGACTTTCAAGTGTGATGGCTACAGTCAATAATTAGGCTGATTGGACTGGGGAGATAGCTCAGTAGAATAAGCACTTGCCTAGCAATAATTAGGCTGATTTGTTATTTTGAGCCCCTGATGGGTTGTTGTACATCATGACAAAGGCAGTATTACAAGAATAGGACTGGAAAAAGAAAAGGGAAGAACCAGATATCCTCCAAACCCCTTTAAGGGAGCATCACCCCAAACCATAAAATTTCCCAGTAAGTCCCATTTATTAGTTTGTACCAATTCTAATAATGCCAAGGTGGAGATCCCAGGAGGAATGCCCTCAAGTCAGAGTAGGATGTAAGAAGCTAAAGTGGTGTACAGAGAAAGGAGAAGTGTAGAATGAATGTGCTGATATCATACTGAATTTTGCCAGTAGAAGAATGTTTGAGAAGTATGTTAAGAAAGGGGATTTAAAACGAAAGTATGACTTTAAATGACCTAAAATGTCCGGGCTTTCTTTGGTAAATAACATAAACAGAAAAAGCAAATAATTAGAGTAATTCTGAAGTTATCAAAAGGTGAGTTAGGCAAAACCTGCGATTGCTGAGCAGGAGTAATGCTATCAAAATGATTCAGACCATTTCTTCACTGCTGTAACAGCGAGGAATAGACTGATACAGAACAGAAGGATTTCTCTGATCCTTTTTATTCCTTATATTTTGATATGTATTTAGAGATTGGGACAAGAAAATTTTCTGGAAGATTTTAATCTTTGGAACTGTCATTTCACCATCTTGGCCATCAAGTACTCTATGATCCATGTTTTTCTCCTATACTCAAACATATGGAAACAAGACAGGTTTTATAGAGAAAATTCTTTAATTAAGAAAAAGATGTAAATTATTCAGTTCTAATACTTCACATGGCTTCATAGTTGGTACCTAAGAAAATGTATGCCAGGTTTCATTTGCTAATATAAAACGGTGTGCCCATCAATTAGTGTCATAACCATCGTAGCTGGAAGGGTTATGTAGGTATATAGAGCTATTAATAGTAACTTTATATCACAGTATTAGGTTCTACATTAACTGTTAGAAAAATAACTTATGTTTCATTTAGAACAATAAATTTTAAAATATCTTAGTTCAAACAGGTATTTAAACACATGGATTTGACATTTTTGAAAACTTAACAGCTTTGCTATGAAATTCAAGATATCAAAATCATCTTTCTAATCACTTTTTCTCCAGGAATTAGGGCTTCCTGAGATGAACTGCACACAGGAAATAATTAAGTTGTGACTCTATTGTAGGTAAAACTGAATGTGCTGGTTCCACTGAATGAAATTTGCCAGCTCACTGTCATCAGAGATAGAGATGGAAGAATGCTTTTCTTCCTCTCTTCTTTCAGCATTGAACAGGGTTAACTTTATCACTTTGCACTTGACGCCTGATATGGGACAGCCACTACTAATTAGTTTTCAAAAGCTGCCCTCTTCAGCTCTTCATTTGCTGTGCTGAATGTTAATGTGCACCTAGCTCTCATCTTCGATGCATCACTGTTCTCCTAGGTTACCCCAGCAGAATGCACAAAGCTAAACTGGAGCAAGGAATTAGCTTAGACAAACACCCTACTACAGAAAGAATGAGAAGCCTCTTTGGAGATTAGCCTGAAAAAATGTTTTGATGCCTGTTAATTAATCTCCCCTTCAAATGGGTGTGAAGTTTATACTGTGATCCATACATCCTGTTTTATCACACAGACATAAAATTAAAGATATGACAATGAAGTAATAAATAATGTGAATCTGCCATAGCATTGATATGGAAATAATATTGATATATAGCAATGATCACATATTAATAATACTATATACGAGGTGAGGCTGCTTCTTTAAATAGAAGAGGAACTAAGTTTTATAAAAATAGTTTATTTTATTCCCTGTCATATTTTTGTGCATAGATATGAGTATTATTTCTGATTTATGGATTTGAAAATCACTGAAACTAAGAAATGTGAGATAGCTGGTAGAAGTCAAGCACATAAAATATGGTGTGACTGGAAATCTCAATATGTTTGCATCTTGTAACTAAGACACAATAAATACTAGTATTGGTGGGGGTGGCCAGTGTTTGAACTAACTTGCTGAACGTAGCTTTGATTTTATCCTATGTAAAAGTTCTTTAAAGATGTAAGCCCCAACTTGCAGTAGCTCACATTTTTCACTTTCATATTTTCTGTCTTTTTTTTTTTTTTTTTTGGCGGAACCGGAGATTGAACTCAGGACCTTGTGCTTGCCAGACAAGTGCTTATTCTACTGACTCATCTCGCTGGTCCATTTCTATATTTTCTCAATAATAGTAAGAAGGAGCAATATAAATTCTCCATCCTTAAATAGCTTTCCTACTTTTACTAGCAATTCTATAAGCATCTGAGCACCCTGTAGGAAAAACAACCATAATTTTCAAATTACCAATGGAAAAAATAAATCACATTAGGTGCAAGAAGAAAATAATTAAGAGTCTTGCCTTTCTAATTTTTTATCATTTGTGTATAGTCTTAAGATATTTTAATAATAAAATGCTTATGTAAGTTTCAATTACACTAAATTCTTTGCTTTGATTGTAGTATTTTCTAAACCTTCTTTGCAGTTGAACACAGAATAGCATCACAGACTGGGAATGGAATATGTGTAAGGCAAAATCTACCCATGTCAATGCCCAAGGAACCAATTTTATGTTTCAATACTTGAAATTTGTACAACTTTAATTCTAGAAGAATGTGTGTGGTCAATATCTGTTTTGTTTTCATATCTGTTTACATAAGGATTAATTGAAATTAGAAAATACTGTAGATGTTAAAATATATTCTATGCATGTTAAGCAGATTTGTGTACGGACATTCATCTCCATAGCATCTGGCAAAAGACTGACACAGGGACCTAGAATGCAGAGTCTATTACAAAATTGTCTTAAATTCTGGAGAGGAAACTGTTCCTACTTATGCCAGCCTAACATATTGCTTTATTTTATTTTTTACCATATTGTTTTATGATAATCTTTGTTATTTGATGCCATCTTTGAAGGGAAGCTAAGTGAAATGAGTTAAAATCTGATGAAAAAAATACCTTCCCAGGGAGAGGAGAAATAGCATAACATGTATTAATCAGAATGGAGTTTTTAGTCTAAGCATCAACACAATCGTTGCTTATACATTTCTTGTGATATACATGAAAATAAACTCTGATATAAAGTATATATAAATCTAGCTCTGTTGTATTTACATATCATGATTCCTTATACTCTTATATATATATATTAATACAACATTATAAAAATTTATTTGTAAAACATCACATGGTTCTGAACTTTCTTGTAATTGGTGAGAAAAATTATGGCATGAAAGGAGAAATGCAAAATATGTTTTAATGTATTTTCTTATATGTAGCTGAAATCTCAGACTATTTGATTTAAAAGCACATTGAAAAGCTGGCTGATTACTCTCAAAATAGTTATTAAAATTTGTATTTGATTACGCTAAAATGGATGTCATGGCTAGCCTCTGGACGCTCACAGCAGAATCTGAGTTTTAAGAAGTGTTTTAATGTGTCCACATGCCCAAAAGCTAGCCTAGACATCAAGGAATAGCTTTGGTAAATGTGCTTCAGGCATTTCATTTTAAAATTTCTTTCTGCCTTAAAACTATCTTGAGAAATTATTACATTGCAAATCTTTTACTTTTTTAAACTCAACATTAAGCCATACAAAATATTTAATATTAATTATTTTGCATTTTGACTACATTATCAGTTAGATAATAGAACTATTGTACGAAAAATGTTCACCATATTTGATTTGTAGCTTAATAGAAAGTAACAAATTAAACTAGGAACATGTACATGATTTAAAATGTGTCAAATTTTTCACCTCAATAATGTTTTATAATACTTTAAGATATTTCTTTCTCTCTTTACTTACAATTATTTAGTCTCTTTATTGTGAAGTATTTAATGAATCCTCAGAAGAAAATATAATTTTCTTTTCAATAAAAATGGAATTATTAAACATAGCACAATTATAATGTCATTATTTCAATAACACTGATTTCAACTTGTAATGGTTCCCTTGCAATGTGTTTAAAATTATTAATTCTCTTTTCTAAAGAGAGGATAAATGTGTATATTTCAAAAAAAATGCAAACTCTCTGAGTTTGTATGATTGCAAACTGTGCTGGTTTCTTCAGTCTGTATATTTCAAACAGTACTCTCAGCTACCCTATTCTTTCCCGAAATAAGGTAGTTAAATTGGCATATAACTCTAATAACAGGGATAGATATGAAAATTAAAATAAAGCAATCAAGACTACAAAAGAACTTAATTAAAGTAAGAAGCTGGATTTCATTACCCATGCTTCTATTTTTCCAAATGTTACATTCTGAGCCTATTGTTCATTTTTATTATTTCAACAGGAGTTGTATTTTTTACAGCCAAAGATGCTTGTATTTACAAAATATATCCTACATACAACCACTTCAATCACAACGTCAAGATTCTGGTGAGCTTGTATCTTAACCCTGGAAGAAAATTTGGCTCCTAGAAAATAGAAGGCACTTAAATGAATTAAGAATCACACTATTCTAAAGCGTAGGGTATTTAGAGTTTAGTTTTCAATTGTAGATTTAGTAACTCATTATGAAAATTCCATTTTCTGTAGTCTCATTAATGTAAGAATTTACAAAATCAGAGAATATTGTGGTGTTTGTGGTAGTAATTTATCTCACGTATCCAGAGATTGTATTTAGGTAGTTACTTCTCCTTTTTTCTTGACTAAGATTATTATTTGTCACGCTTCTGTGAACAAAAATTAAAGAAAAGCCTATTTTTAAATATTCTTTTAAAAACATTTTACTAGACAATATCCAAGTCAAGAATAAAAGATGCTATAGCTTTATGTTTGTTTTTTAATACTCAATGTGAAGAAAAGCATCTATTGAGACTCTCCTAAATGTTATGCTTTGTAGATTGAAACATAAAGTTTCTGTAAGCATAGAATGAGAGAAAGCTTGAACAGTACCAGAAAAATTACTTCTATTTGTGCTTTTATTATAAGTTAATTATTTATTAAAATATTACTGACTTACCCCTTTTTTTTCTAAAGTATTTCAATTGACTTGACTATTACTTTCATCCACTGGGTTTATTTTTGCACCTAATAAGCATTTAACATGTTATTTAAATTAACACTGAACAGATATTAAAAGTTAATTTTTGTACAATTCAATTGCATATGCAATCAAACTACTAAATATTACTTGATTACATTTTACTAGTGCTATTTCTTATAGATTTGATTACAAAACTTAACATCATTCAATTTCAGTCTCTTTCTCTAAAGAATTTTGCTCGCTGAACTCTTCAAATCAGTTTCTCATACATGGCTCTTTCCTAAGCTTCATTCAGCTCTGAGGAAATTACTGTCTAGATCCCTTCAGTCTATTGCTTCTTTTTAGTTTTTTTTTTTTTTTTTAGCAAAAATATCATTAATGTAAAGAAAATTTCTTATAACATCTTTTTACATTTTATTTTACTGAAAGAAAAATGGTTTGAAAAGAAAACATATTTTTGGTGTACTCATAATATAGCTGAGTTCTCAATATTCATTGTGTTATTCTCCTAAAAATATAAGAGGCAGATAATTGACATTTTATAAATAAAAACAATTGAGGGCATAATAAAGTTAAATGAAAGTCTCAGCGTCACTCTAAGTAAATTGATGACACTAGGATTAAATGCTGCAACCAATGTAGGAAACAAGACCTTCCACTAAGTAAGAATTGCAAGCTTTTAGTTTCAATTGAGTTAAAGAACTGCAGAACTCCAGTGAGAAACAGTTAGAGTTTACATGTGGATGTCCAATAAAAGGAATATTGTTATCTTCAATCACTAGTACTCAAAGATGTGGCTCGTGACCTAGTTTCTCAACACTTAATTAATACATGGGCAGCAAGTTTAATCTCTTTACTAAGCCAGCCAAAGACAAACTGTCTATTGATCTACTGAGAACAATGACCTTAAAAGTCATCCATTATGAAGCTGATTCAACTAGATTTTTTTTCCTGTACTTGGAGTCAAACTCAGAACCTTGCACTTGCACCTGAGCTATATCTCCAGCCCCTTCATCTTGCTCTAAAGCACCTTCCATTTTTTTCTAGCAAGTTGCATTCTATTCTGCATTACAATTTTAAGGACATTCAATTACAACTTGATATCAAAGTTGATGACAGATATACATGTTTCTACATTTTAAAAATGCTCCACTAATATGTATATTAAACTGTTACTATCTGCTCATATTTTCTTAAGTATTCTATTTTGCTAGGCTGGACCCAAGAGGGGATTTGAAGGGGGAAGGGAATGAACAACTAAATAGCTATATCATCTGGTAGACCTAGTTCTCCCCAGTAAATAAGCATTTCGCTTTAATTATAGTTCCTAAATGTGCTAGCATAGTTTTTCTTTTTCATTTGGCTTGGAGGCCAAGCCAAACTGAGTAGTGAGAACCTACCTCAAACAAACAAACCACAATAAAATTAAACCAAAAATAATGAATGTATACTTTATCCCTTCTTTATACCATGTTGTAGTTTCCCCTAAACTGTGAATGAAATGAAAAGTCTCAGATTTGAATATTTTCTATATTTCTTGTTCCTTAAATGGGAACAAAATTCTGAATTGTTTCAGATATGAAATTTTCCTGAATGTAAAATTTAGGCATCACAGGTTTTTGCTGGCCAAAGAAAAAAGTCTCTTTCCCTTGGAGTTTTCACATAGGAATAGAATTGACACTAGAATTGAATATATCCATATACTTAATTCTGTAGATAGATAGACAGACATATAGATAGAATGAATTTGATTATTAAAATGGTCTCTAGAGTTTACTAAGAAAGTTATCTCATTAAAAAAGCACATGGCATGGGGCCTGCCCATTAGCTCAGCTGTTTAAGTGACTGCTTAAGCAAAGCAGTCAGGCTCAGGATGCTGTGCTTCTGTCCCATATCCCCATTCCTTATGAGACCTGCCCTTAAGGCATCCTGAGCCAGCCAAAAATAAAATCCATCTCAACTTTAAAATATAAATAAATAAATGAAAATTAAAAAATCACATGGAAAAAAAATTTTAGTATTTGAATAATAATTCACCAAAGTGAGAATTTTACTGAAGCCTTTCTACATATAAGATTCCTATAATCATTTTCCCAAAGTGAATAGAGATATGAGTCTGTCAAATTTTTCTTAAATTATACCTTACACAGTACAAGTACTATACTTTGTAAAATAGATTTCTTATGACATGTGTTAAAAAATGTTTTATTTTAAGACAAAAAAGACAAGTTTTAAATACCCATAGTAATCAAACTTTAAAGTAGCATATAAAATCAGATAACACAAAAGTGATTAATAATTGTAATTGTTTCATTATTCAATTTTGAACCTAAATTATACTGTAATTAATATTTCCTGTAAGTTAATAATAATAATATCTTCTCTGAGTACATGAGGCCTATACAATTTTCTTCGGTGTTGAAGAATGTGAGAAAATCATAACTATGTCTATTAAGAGGATAAAAAGTTAATTTTTAAGTACTGGTAATTCATTTATGCTTAACAGGGACTTGATTATATATTTATGTATAACTTACTTTGAACATATGAATTTGTAAGAAGGATGGTAAAAAATTATGGACAACAAAGTAACAACTTATAGCCATTTACCACTTTTTGATGAATGTATTTCATACACTAAGCTTGATAATAATATAAAATGAATGTTCATTTTACAGTTCAGGATAAGGTTTGAAACCCATAGAAGAACCACTCTAAGGAAAGTACATTTCACTTTCCAGATGGAGGAGGACTTTGAGTTAAAAGATAGACAGAATTCCAAGTGTGTCTCTAGCCATGGTCCAGTGACTATCCATGACACAATCTCTTGGGGTGTCTACACCTTCCAAACTTGTGGAGAAGTAGTATAACGGACTCCTTAGTCCTCAGGATAGTAAATGTACTGAATGTAAGCAGTTCCTCAGCAAAGTGGAATTTGAGATTTTCTTTCTTATCTAGGTGAGAAAATTAATTCACATGGTATTTGACCCAAGGATATGGTTCTGCTGTATTATCTATCTTTTGTTTTAGTATATAGAAAGATCTTATATTAACAGAGATTAACTAGAATTTTATTTCAAAGAAAATTTCCTCAGTCTCTGATATTGTGTTTAAAAATTAAAGTACCATGTAATTTATTGAATACATATACTTAATATAATGATTCATATTAGATCTTATTTCATTTTCATAGTATATGTGAATTCACATTTTTGACATTGCAGTAACAAAAATGGAAAATAAAATCTTTACTTAGAGTCTTGTCCTCTTCTGGATAAATGGAATCGGTTTCCTCCTCTGGTGCTAGCTTCTTGGTCTTTCTTATTTAGATAGAAAATTCTGCTTATTAGATGACAAAACAAAGGCAAGTAACGATACTGTAATCTTTCCCAAAGAGCCTTTCTGGTCTGCTCCTGCCCAGTAGTTCTCTCAGATATCCTTAACATGAAGACTAGGCACACAATCATCATGGGGCAGGTACCATTGTTAATAACCATTTTTATGCCTGTCTTCTCTCTACAGAGATCATGAAATATTTTTGGGCCAACTAATCTTAATTTATCTTATTCACTCTTAATCTGATGAAACATTTTATAAATGAATTCAAAGTAATATATTCTTAAAATTGGAAGCACTCAAGATATGGACAGGCATGAGTCAAAATATCACTTAGTATTATTAATTAAGTATACACATGCAAGAAAAAATACATGTCCATCCCCTTTTAAGTATGAACAAAGCCAGACTTGGTGGTACACACCTATAATCCCATAACTCTAGAGGCTGAGGCAAGAGGATCTTTGCAAGTTCAAGACCAGCCTGGTCAACAAAGTGAACTCAAGGCCAGCCTAAATGGCATAGTGAGATCCTGTCTCAAAAAGAGAAAGCAAACAAACAAGCAAAAGAAACAAGTACCATCAGTACTACCCTTTCAATGACAGAAAACACTTAAAAAATTTATTAGGTTTCTGTTATAGAAGCACTTTCCTTAAAATAGAATATCTTCCCAATGGAGTTAATTTGTTGTTCTCTTTGTTTTCACATTAAGTAACAATGGTTTCAAGCTAAAATGAAGATGACACAACTTCTCCATAAAATTGAAATATTTCTTCATCCAGTATAAGAAATGGTTTTCATCTCTAGCTCAAAATGATTATGTCTGTATGATGGGCATGGTGGTGCACGCCTGTAATCCCAATATTCTGAAGGCTCCAGCAAGAGGATTACAAGGTTTTTTGCTTGGTTTGGTTTGGATTTTTCTATTTTAGGACAGGGCGTACAGGGTGTACAGAGTCTCACTGCATAGAACAGACTCGTAATGATCCTCCTGTTTACAGCCTCACAAGAGCTAGAATTACAGGAACTTGCCACCAAGCCCAGTCTCAATTGCCATCTCAGTGCACTCCAGGGGTGGGACCAGCACCAGGCCGGAGGATCAAACTCCTGGCCCCTGTGTCTTTCTAAGCAGGTGCTTTAATCCACTGAGCTGTTTGGTTGGCCAAGGATTACAAGTTTGAATTCAGGCTGGGTAACATACTGACTTAGCAAACTTCTCAAAATAAAGTAAAAAATATAAAAGATCTTAGGGGCCGCAGAGATGGTTCAGTGGAATAAGCTCTTCCCTGGCAAGTGCAAGGGCCTGAGTTCAATCCCTGGTTCCGCCAAAAATAAAAATAAAAATAAAATATAAGCAAATAAAAAGGGGCTTGAATGTAGCACAGTGTAGAGGATCTGAGTTCAAATCCCAATACTGAAAAATATGTTTGCATATATTTAGTGTTCAGGTTTCTCCAAAAAGCCTCATGTGGTCATAGGTGGGGCTTTTTTGACCTGGCTGAATCTAGAATTTGTAATGCTGGGATTAATGGTGTGTAATTACTAAATTACTCCACTGATTGACTTGGCATAGTTCTGGGGCAGTGGATAATAGGAATGCCCTTTTCCTGGGTATGAAATTCATCTACTGTATGAGCCGGCAGCCTGGATAAAATATAAGGGAGAGAAAGGGATCTGCTATCGGTTTTTGCTGCTAGCCACTCCAATGCTTTGCTGCCTTCTACCTGCCATGAACTGTTTCTCATTTGTGATGATTCTTTGTCCCACCATTCTGCCTTGGAGCCAGCTAACTATGGCCTGAAACCTCTACAAGCTATGAGATACAGTAGATCTTTCCTCCTTAACATCAGGTGTTGGGTGTTTTGTCTCAGCAATGAGAAAAGTAGTGAATACACCTACTCATAGATAATGTCTTGGTATATTGAAGTCAAATAGGAAAATACATATTAGTAGATATTTTCCTGTGTTAAATGACATGTATTGAAAATAGCATATAGAGCATTCTACCTTTATATAAAATCTGTAAAGCCTTACTAAAACAAATTTTCTTTCCTGATTTCTGCATTTAACATAAACTGCATCCTATTATAGCCTCTGCAATTAGAAGAGAATCAGAATTAGAATTATGGACTTTTAACACTGATAAATGAAATCAGAAGTCATCTAAACTTTACTAATCTCCATCTTATAGATGATTGTTTTGAGGTTCCAATTTAAGTTGCATTTTCAGCCTATTCCCCCTTATACTATACCAAACTGTCTTCAATTTGCATCAAATATGTATTCATTTACTCAGAGTGAGGTTTATGAAATGTAAATTAAAAAAAAAGAAATGTAAATTCAGAAAGGCTGAGCTATAGTATAAAATTGAAGGCAACTCGAAGCACAGAAGTAAAGTATTATCGGGGCTGGTGAGATGGCTCAGTGGTCTAAAGTACCTACTTAGAACAAGCTTAGCAAAGCACAGGGGCCACGGTTCAATCCCCCAGCACCACATGCCAGCCAGCCCCGCCCCCTGGTGGGCTGAGCTGGCCACACACACACACACACACACACACACACGCAAATTTTTTTTTTTAAAAATAAAAAAAAAGAAGCAAAATATTATCAAAAACAAAACTGCTGATTTTGTTGTCTTGGAACACTGAAACCTTCAGACTATGTAACTTTCCCTCGTGTTCCAGAGAGAAAGCAGAACCAAAGTGCGCCGCCTGCACCAGTGTGATACGCATCACATCGGATCCGAATAAGATTGCACATCTTGGTCATAGCTCAGATCTACTGAGTCAGAAACGAACACTGATGCCTACTGATGTCTGTGGCTGAGCAAGCTCTCCAGGACATTGTCAAACCATCAAAATTTGAGAAATACTGATTGCGCCACCATTTAAGTAAATATTTCTGCATAATACAATCAATAAACCAAATCTAACTAAAAAAAAAAAAAAAACACTTCTGGCATAAGTAAATCAATTATTCATTGGTGCACCATTGCTAAAATGATGCTTTCATTTAAAAATATAAGTTTATTCTCATAAATTTTGAACCAATTTTATTTATTTATTCATTTACTTATTTGTTTTTGGCCGGCTCAGCCTGCCCTGAGGGCGGGGCCTGCACATTATGCTGTGCTACGGATGGAACCACAGTCCCCTGCAGCTGCCTAAGCTTGCCTAAGCAGGCGCTTTAGACCACTGAGCTATCTCGCTGGCCCACTGATTTTAATTTAACTTCTCTTTACTACAAAATTTGAAATTATGTTATTCTTCCATTGTTCAAACTTGAAACATTTCTTTTCTACAATGAGCAAACAGCTAGTACCATATACAAGTCATTTATTCAGAGTAGACGATTGAAGTTTCTTAATAGACCAACGTAAAATGTGAATTTAACAGAAATAGGAAAAGTACATAATCATGAATCCCATTAGGGGAATTGCAGTCCTGTCTATCTTGAGAATGTGCCCAATATTTCAAAATAGACACTGATGTCATATGCATAATTATGCATGATAATAAGGCTTAATCTCAAAAGGGAAATTAACTTAAGCAAATTGAAGTAATGCATGTAATATATATATATATATACATAATACATAATTATTTATAAATATATATATAAGTTACATATATGATTCTACTTTTACAAGTGCCAAAACAGCAATTCAAAGCCTGCTTATTTATTGCAAAATACCAACACTGCAAATAAACCTGAAAACTACGTTTTTGTTTAAAATTTAAAAAAAATCATATATTAATGTCTTTTGTTTGAAAAATATAAATGGTAGGTTTATTGGCACTGGTATAGGAGATTTTCAAATATAGAGGCACAGTATATACAATTAATGCATTCTTACTTTCATCAACTGGAAGACTTTTAGATACATGAATAATGAAATATTAATGTTTGTAGTAGCTCCTTATTGGAAATTAAAAATAGTTGTATTATCTTTATACTTAATAACAGTTATCAGTTTAGAAATCTTCCTGACATTTTAAAGTATCTTTTCAGATTCTATGCTAAAATCTCTTAGAATATCCAGAGAAGGACACTTAGTTCCTAAAACCATCCAATTTATTCACAAAACAGATGAAAATGTCATAGGTTCAAATACCGATGAAAATTAAAATTAATCAAAAAACTCAAAAGAAAGTGTATGAAGTTTAAATGCTTAATCATTAACATTAAGCAAAAAGAGATATGATAAATTTTCACTCAAAGAGTGTACTCTTTTCATAAGATTATTTGTTCTTATATAACTTGTTTAAAAGCATGCCTAGATTAAAGTATTTTAAGAGTGCACCCTTTTCTCTGTTATCAAAACATTTTGCCTACTGTTCTGTCATTATAAGCTTCTGTACCAAGAAATTGTACAAAAAAAAAAAAAACTTATTTGAAACATTCAATTTTATAGTGGTCCAGGGAAATAAGAGTATAAGAGATGGAAATTAAGAACCTGTGATCCAAAGTCACACATGTCAAATTATAATGCCCTGGTTTAAATAGACATGATTTATTAAATATGTAATCAGTTAACCCATTAAGATCTACCACATGAACTTGAATTCTAAAGGGCAGGCTGAAGCAGCTGCACAGCCCCAGGTACTCTTTCCAGAATGAATATGATCAAAACCTTGAGAAACTCAGTAGAGTGAGAAGTGGTGGCCACATTATATGATGTGGAAATAACTGCAAAAGTAGCTCAAAGTTTTCCTTTTCCACAGAACTGAACAGTGTGGGGCAAGCACAACCTTTCAAAATATCACTCCAATTTATGATTGCTTTAATGTATAGAGATATGAAGAATAAATAAATGTATTGATAGCTCAGGGTATGAATACAAAATATGCTATCTGAAGAAAACTTTGTAGGAAAGCATGTCTCTGTAGATGAATTGTGAAGTATTTTCAATCTCTTCCATATTTTAGAATATGCTCTTGGCTTTTTGACAGATAATGCTAATTTCTATAGGTTCTTTAATCTTTCTTATCACTACCCATAAGTAGTTTGATAAATGATTCTTAGCCTTGGTAAAGATTGTGGAGACAATTCTTGGGCTTGCTTAAAGAGTGATATGATTTAGTTTTATCTCACTTTATCGGTATGTATTCATTTTTAGTTCGTGTTGGCAGGACACAATTTTTACTTTCCTTGTCAGGTTGATACATATGCGTGACACCTCTCAATTCCTGTTCATGCCTTTTCCCTCTCTTCCCTACTCCTGCTTCCATCATTGATCCCCTTCCCATTTGAAAAAGATCAGCAGTATGTTTTTAAGCAGAGTTCCTTAAAAGAGTATGTGAGCGGTATTTGAATTCATTTGAAGTCTGCAATGTGGTAGATGTGGCCATGTCATCCATTTTGATCATTAAACTAACCTAAATGATAAGGGTTTGTGCAAATTTACAGATAACAAAATTTAAACCGAAAAATTCCATATATTGTTTGAATCCTGAATTCCCAAGTTCATACTCTTTAATTAAAATTGGTTATTTTGCAATTCACAGTAAGTGTGTTATTTGAAGGGCTGGTGAAATAGCTCAGCAGACTAAGGGCCTGCATAGGCAAGCTCTGGGACCAGGGTTTGACACCCGGCACTGTGTGTCATGCTGGCCCTACCTTCGGGCACACTGAGCTAGCACTGACCAGGCTTGGTGGTACACACCTGTAATGCCAGTGCTGGTGAGGCTGAAAACAGGAGGGTCACTTTAAGTCCGAGCTGTGTAGTGCAACCCACTACCACATACATAAATAATAATCAGTTTTTTTATTTGAGAATAATTCTAATGAGAAACATTTCAGGAAAGTGCAGGGTCTTTAGTTTGATTCCCAATACAAAAAATAAATTATCTCATAGTAACTAAAATTAATTGAATTATTATACTGTAACAAAATATGGCATACTTCAATAATTTTTACTGAAAAAATATTGCATTAAAGATATTGTATGATCTAGTGTTAATAATTCAATGAAAATGTATATATGAATACTACACTAATATTTTGATGGACAAATTTGACTGGCTTAAGAAATGTGTTACTTCTTCCTTATTAATGGTGCACATGTTTATAAATTTAGAAAACCTGATATTTATTGATATAGCTGTTTTTGTTTAAGGAATATTGCTAATTGCTAAATCATTTTACTATTCACATAATAACAAAAACAGAATACAATTAACTAATGGGGAAAACCATGGTCTTCAGTAAAAACAGTTAGTAGTGCAGCCTTACATTTGTAAAACACTACATTTTCCAAGGTTCTTTCATACACATTATGCCACTTAGCCCTAGAAAAGCTCTGTGCATTTGCCAGAGTAGAAAAATTATTAACCCATTTTTATAGGTGAGTAAATTAAGGCTCAGAAAGATTAAGCACCTTGCCCTGTAACACACATAGCTTTTTATAGTGGCATTTGTGTATTATTAAAATCAAGTTTCTTTCTGGGTTCTTTCAACACAACGATTTTACCATATGCACAGTTTACAAATTGTTCATCAGCTTTCCAATTGGATTTAGTTTTAAGTCATGAGTGAATGATGCTCCGGAAGTAATTCTTTACGAAGTCAGTGTCCCTACACAGAAGTTGGTAAGTTTCTATTAACAAATAGCAAACATAAACAAATGAACCAAAAAGAAAACAGGTGTGCTACTTATTGAAGTGGTTGGGCAATGTATGCATGCACCACACTAACAATTCCTGAGTCTGCGGATTAATTATGCCATATTTTCTTAGACTATAATAATAAAGAATAGTTGCTAAGAATTGCAGCTATGGCCCATCATTTTAGCATGAATAATAATGAGCTGTTTTGAGCTGTGAGGGTGCCGCAGACTCACAGAGAATGCAGCTGAGGGGCTTATCTTACAAATGAATGCTACACCACATCTGCAAGCAAGAAGAGAGAAATTAATTTAAACAGAAAAGAATAATCAGTTATAATGCTCTAAAGTAAGGCCAAAATATGTAATAACATTTGTTTTACTTTTCAATGTAAGCTTTTAGCATTCCAGAAGTGGATCTGAGGATTTCTTTTGCACTGATTCTTTACCTTATTAGATATCCAGCTGGAACTGCTTAAGAAGGACATAGAAGTAACAAAATTAATCTGAATATATTCAGGGAATAAAAGTGAAGATTAGTCAGCCAGACCAATGTTCCCTTTCTGTCATGTTACTTAGATGATACAGTACAAGGTGCTTTGTATCATTCAGCAAATGCAAGACAGACAAATTTGTGGTGTTGAGGCTGCCTGGTGTTGCCATGTCTTCATCTGTATGTTTTAAGTTTGACTTCCAACTTAATTACGCTAGAAACAGCCATGGATTTCTTCAAACTAATAAAATTAGATTCAATCACAGTTTTAAATGCACCATATATTAAGCACTAGAAAATTGTTTGCTTTATGCACAGATACAGAACTCAAAATATTAAAACTGTTTAAGATGTTGGATTGAGGGGATATCTTTGCCCTACCACTCATTCTCTGTGCCGCCAATGGTGAGTCACAGCTGCTCCGCTGGCTACTTCATTTCAACATAGTGAAAAATCAACAAAGAATAATGTGTCACAGTTATCACTAAGACCTTACCATCCTTTAATATGCTATAAGCCTTGTGCATAAGCTTAGCACAAATCATAGCATGCTACTGTTTCCACTAAGCCTATATTTTCATGCCACCCTGAGAGTCAGAGCTATCTAGCTGAATCCCTTGACAGATCAGATTTCAATCTCAAGTGATAAAAAATAGAGTGATTTTTACTTCAGCTTTCCTCTTACTTATTTTTCAAGAACTTGATACAGCTTTTAGATGAACTAGGATACAGTCTGTCCTGCTGTGACATATATCAAGTTAATTTAAAATAGGCAAGCACCCTGTATGCTGAGAACATAGCTTATGGTCATGAGCTAGGAGATTCTTCCAACAAAATGGTTATAAATACTGCTGAATGATTTATGTTAGGACAAAAATTGGTACATGTCACCTGTAACTAAAACCAAAATAATTGACTCTGGCAGATGTTCACTGAAATTCCAATGAAAATTATAAAACAATCACATCTACTAATTAATTTAGTTACCTTTTAAAGTCACATTACTTTTATTAGAGCATTGAGCTTGAAGGGAATTAAGTACAAAACCAAAGGTTTCATGTGAAAATTATGAAGACTTATTTGATCAAGTTACACGTCAGACTACAACTGGTCTTACTATATTTTAATGTAATGTATCAGTCCCGACCCTTTATCAAAATCTTTTGAATCACTACATAAAAAAGTTTTGTTAATACTAGTAAAGCTATTTATTGAAAAATAAATATATAATCTACTTTAATTCTGACAGACCACACTGGGGGAGGTATTCTTAGGACATCAGGGTCCTTCCAGTCAGATCAATGCAATTTCAGCTTGCCGCCTCCCATAACCAATTACCAAGCCTACCGTATGCTACACCTACTACCTAAAATATCTCAATCTCTGAATGGTCCAAAAGTGATAGCAGCACTCTAAATCTTTTCCATAATTTATACTCTAAGACACATCTTTTATTATCTTTCTTCTAATTCCTGGCATGAAGAATTGACAGTAGAGCAAAGAAAAAAAACTTGTGTTATGAAATATAGCTATTGAAAATTTGAATTTTAGTTTTGATAGCATAATAACTGAAAAAGTCATATGTGATCACTGACTTCATGTAGCACATGTACTCTTTGAAAACTTCCTTTTTTGAGAGTAACAGCAATCAATAATAAAATTTAGAATATGTCATACATAATTTTTTTTTCTTTTAGGATCTATGTAGCTTTGGACATATTTGAAAACTCATGTTGATGTTTAATTTTTCCATCATATTTATTTAACATTACTCTAATTTAGTCTACAAATAAAAGTATGTTATTTCAATCACATTAGATGTAGGTAATTTTTAAAATATAGTTCTCCCTGATATATGGATAATGTACATAATATATTGTTGCCTTTTTTCCATTTGTTAACCTATAAAATAATATAATTCAAGTATACTCTCCTTATAGCCTCTTTCAACTTTCACATTTCAAATTTGAAGATTCAACAGTAATTGTTATAAAACATCACAATAGCTCTGCCCAAGTGCCCATTAATGGAAAAATGAATGAAACTATGATATATATATATATATATATATATATATATATATATGTATATTATTCAGTCACAAAGAAGAATAAAATTATGCATTTGCAGAAAAAATGGATAGAAGTTGAAGTTATGAAGATAAGCAAAACAAGACAGACCACCAGCTAAATATCAAATAGTACCTCCTAGGAATGAACTAATAGTTACATAATTAAAGAAAAACTGAAGAAGGGCTTATAGGAAACAGGGAAGCAGACTCTGGGGGCATAAGAAAGGAGCTGGGAAGAAAGGACGAGAGAAGAAAGCAGGCAGAATAAAGGGAAGCGGTGAAGATAAACACATGTATGCAGATTCCTCAAAGTGACTGTAAATACTATGATTTGCAAACATATACTAATGTAACTGAATGGATATATAATTCTTAAAAGATCAGTAGAATAAATTCAAAGCACATATGTCTAAAACTCATGAATTTGCTTAGTTTTATGTTTCAATTGTATTTTCAAAACCACTGTAATTAAGCTTACTTTCTATTCCATGCATGATGTCACTGGTTTTCAAATGAGGATGACTTTGCCCTCCAGAAGCTATCTGGAGGTCCTGACATATCTTTTATGCCACTACAAGTAGGGTGTTCACAGACTTTGTAGCATCCACTATTAAAATATTTACTATGAGGTTTGGAATTTTAGTATATATCAACACTGGAAAAGATCTGAAGAAATTAATTAGACAAAACCTATTGTCAGGGGAGTAAGGAAATTTCACTTGTAGATGACATTTGGTGGTGTCAAACGATATTTTTTACTGCACTGTAGGAAAAAGTGTGATTGGCATTGTTGGCATTAAATAGGTGGAAGTTAATGATTCCCTTCAGAAATTCAGTAGAACATAAGACAGACACCCACTGCAAGATGTTGGTCAGCTCATAATATTGAAATGGATTTCTAAGGTCTCCAAACTCTATTTGCTGAAAAAGTTTGTTTCTTTATCTATTTCCTTTTGAGATAAATAATAATGTCTAAGATTTAGCTGTATTATCATTAATGCAACATACTTGGGAGAAAAGCAAAAATAAAAAAAATTATTATGCTTGAAGTTGCAGATTTCTACCTCAAACTTTCAATCTGAAGGCTTAGCTATTTTTCTTTACCTAATAGTGGAAATTATTTTGCATGTCATTTTTTTAAAATGGAGTATATTTTTAAATGTAAAAATGACATTCTCTTTCATAAAGCAATCATTCTTGGTAGAAAAAGCTTAAAGTAATTTTATGTTAAACAGTTTCTAAGGCAAATTGGTATGAATATTTCATTCTGGAAAAATATGACTAAAATACAGTATAATATAGGAAAATGTATTGATTGGGGACCTATGGCATAGTAGAATGATATAAATGAATGAATTATATGAACAATTAGGAATTAAAGAGAGGAATTTTTCTATGATGGCCTAAAAAAAATAAACTTTACTTTTCTATGGGAAGGATCTAGCTATTTGTAGGTGGAAAGTAATATATTAAAAACATAGGCAGAAAAGTAAGTTCAGACAGACAGAGAGAAACAAAAATCTCACAGTACATAGTGAAACACACAATAGAAACCAGTAGAATGCTTTAAACAAGTAAGGGCAAGAAATGATTTCTCCTTCTTCCCTCCACCTTTTTAGTCTCCCTTCCCTTTGACTTTCCTCTTTCTCCATCCTTCCTCTCTCCCTCTCTTCTACCTTCCTCTCTCCCTTCCTTTCTTCTATTGTACTTTCATTCTTTTAAATGCTTCTAGCAGCTGAGAAGATACTACACTGTAGAAGTGGAGCATGCTGATAACCGGAACCAGATTGGTTGTGTTGGAAATGGTGAAATAGAAAGCAATTGCAAGGATCTGTCTGTAGTATGAATGTTAAACCAGCAGATCAGATGGGAGAGTCAAGGCAGAGTATGGCTGTCAGGTTTTTAGCCTGAACAAAAAGAATAGTATTGCATGTCGTCCATATGAAGAGAATGAGGATCAAACTTTTTCAGTTTTGTTTTTCTTTTTTGGTAAAGAAAAACAAATGTTTTATTATGAGCCTGGAAAGTTCAACACACATACGGAAAGCTAAGAGAATATTTGACACTGATGGTAGGGGCAAAGATTGGTTGTTCAATTGGGATCAGCAAATAAGACAATAATAGTTTATATTTAAATTAGACTAAGTCTTCTTTATTTTTTTCTATAATTTTATTGAGAAACAAATTAGCAATGAGATAGTTTCAAATCAAATAGGTAGGACAGTTTCAATAATTAACACATTGCATACATTCTTCCCAGTGGTTAATTGCTGTACAAGATGCAGACTTGATATCCTATTTACAAACACCATTAGAACAAATCCCTCTATTCATTAAGAGAATGTAATTATATATCTATCCCAACCACTTTGAATACACAGATACAAAATGGACATTCATCTGTATCCCCTTTTTTTGTTTAGTTCCATCATTTAAATATTATAGATATGTAAACTCAGCAAAATATTCTAAAAGAGTTCAGTAGTCCATAATAGTATTGGATGTTCCACTTCACTGGCAAAGCCAGAAATTGTTGACCTGAGTCCCCTACAGCTCAACATAACACCATGGCTCTACTTCTTATACTTCATTTTTATACTTTTCTGCTGGATGGTTAAGACCAAGGTAAAGCAGGACCTATACAGTTATATGTAGAAGATGGGCAAGGCAATGATCCTGAGAATCTCCAGAAGATTTTTTAATCTAGCAGTTAATTGGAAAGATTCTCACCCTGACTAACTACATATACTGATACCTGTGAACTAAGCAACTGCACTGAAGATGGTAATCTGTAACAGTAGTTTCATGCTTGGAGTGCCTGTCATTCTGGTCTTCTGAATACGGGCTGCTTGTCATGACATGCCAGTTGTTGCTGTGCTGTCTGTCTGGTAGACGACTGTTCAAAAAGAAGGGGGTGGTGAATGAAGGCAAGAGATAGGAAAAGGAATGTTGTGGGACTGTCTTGCTTCAAGGTTGTATATAGTTAGATTTTTGGACTTATGTGTAAACATAAGAATTATATAATTCTTTATGACTATTTTTAAAAATATATTAGAATTTTAAATGTTTTTTCACCATATTCTGTAGGGACTTAAAGTTCAACATATCAATACTTGATGAAAAATACCTGTTCCATGTTATGCCTAAGATGTTTGATATTCAGACAGATAGTGAAGTTAAGCTTAATAGCCTAGGTTGTATGGTAATAACACAAAGCTTGTCTCCTGGAGAGTTACCAACCTAAGTTTGCAGACCAAAATTAGAGAAAAAGGAGGGCTGCAAGGAAAGCCAACATTTTGGCCCTAGCCTTCCAAGGTCAGTTAAGTCTCAGGACATATGAGAACTTGTACTGTAACGTCATGTAACTCAGTAGTGTCCCAAATTTTCTGATCAAGGAGATTATGGGGCAAAAGAGGAAAGTGATCGATGATGAAGAGTGTGCCTAAGGAGAATCAATGGAGAGAAAACATTCTTTCAGGCTTTCACGGGGAGAACATTGGCCAAGCAATGGCCATGACTCTTCCACATGGCTGACACTGACAAAGTTCTACAATCTGAGGTACAGGATCTCAGGATAAATCCTGAGGGGATTTCACTGACCTTATCTGACCCAAAAGTCTTCTTTATATACTATAGGGCATGTGAAAGAGAAAAAAATATGATAGTATTCTGGAGCATTCAAAATGGTGCAGCTAAAGAATAGGATAAAATTTTTAGGAACAGAATTCAACTAGTTTTATAAAACAAATAGAACAGATTGTCAGAAACACAAACAATATTTTAAGAAAGAGAATCTTACAATATATACTACAAGGCTGACGGTAAAGTAATGAGGAAATCAAGAAATGCCCATTGTAATTGGTCAGTTTAGAGAATTGTTTCTGATGTCTTTAAAAGGAGTTATTTTTTGAAGTATAAAGAGAAAAAGCCTCATCCGAATACTTTGACTAGAAAGAGATGGAGTTGTAAGTACCTTTCAAACTATTTATGAATTTGATATGATACAATTAAAATTTTAACAGTTTTCTTCAAGATAATTAAGATCTCATTTTAAAATTCATAGAAATGCAAATGGTGATAAAATGATACTTTTTGACAAAGAATCAGGTAGGGAGATACATATTACCAAATAGCTGCATAGACTTCTTCTTTTTTTTTTTTTTTTTTGTTGGGGGGGGAGTGGAACCAGGGATTGAACTCAGGTCCTTGTGCTTGCCAGGCAAGCACTTTAGACTTCTGTTAGTTTGGTACTATTTAGTCAAAACAGTCCGAAAACACATTACACATTAATCAATATTTGATATGACAGAAGTAGTATTAGGAATCGGGAAAGGATTTTATCCACAAATTTAGAAGCTAATTCAATATTCACTCAAGAAATAACGAAATTGGAACATTCATATCAGAAACAATGGTCAAGTATACTCAACATCTAGATGAGAAAAGTAAAAATAAAGATTCCAGAAGATAATAAGAAAATATCATCCTGCTATGGTGGCCCCCTCTGGCATTCCTAGCACTTTAGGAGGTTGAGGCAGGAAAATGGCAAGTTTGATTGCAGCCTGGACAGTTCTGCAATTTAGCGAGTTCCTCAAAATAAAAATAAAATGCCTGGGAATGTAGTACACTGAGAAGGTCCTGGGTTCAATCCTCAAGCATAAAACTAAAACAAATCACAACCTTAGGATTATGAAGCTTTTCTTTTGATAGAGGAAAGCAACACCACCAGGGGCGAGAAGAGAGAAGAGGCAAAAGAAGGAAACCACAGAAGGGGAAGTGCCTCTTGAAAGGAAAAAAGATGAATAAAATAAATTTTGGGATTTTTTTTCTGTAGTAATTAGGACAGGTTTTACAGAGTGTACAGGGTCTCACTGTGCAAATCAGACTCCTAGTGATTCTCCTGTTTACAGCCTCCCAAGTGCTGGGATTACAGGTGTGCACCTCTATGCCCATTCTCAGCATCTCTGCGTGCCGGAGAAGGGGCCGGCACAGCAGGCTCAGGGATCGAACTCCGGGCCCCTGCATCTGTCTAAGAAGGTGCATTAATCCACTAAGCTATTTGGCCTGTCCTGGAAAACATCATGTATTTAAAAAGTATCTACTTTTATTCCTAATGGCATCTTGCTAAAACGAGTGTAAGAATGACGGTGCCACCTATAAGGTTCCATATACTTGCTTCCCCCTAATTGCTGGAGTCTGTAAATATTACCTTAGGTGAGTCAGTGTCTTCTCAGCCATGACATAGACATGCTCATTTTGCTTCTCAAAGCTAGCTACAGTTGTTGGCACATATGTCTTTGTAGAAGAAAGGAAATCAGAAGGGAAGGCATATGAGTAGGGAGGCAGATGAGAGTCACAAGGAAGGCCTAGGAATGCTGGCGCAAGGGAAACAGGGAAAGCGGATTTTCTCCTAGAAGCTCCGCAGCTCTGCCTTATCTTACCTGAAGTCTAATGAATCAATTTTGGATAGCTGTGCTCTGGCAATTTAGCAGAATAAATTTCCATTATTTTAAAGCATACTCTTATGGAAAAGTACAGAAATAATAAGGCAAAATGTCTAGGCTACATTTTTGAGAAAGTAACTTTTTGGGGCGAGAGAGTGCAATCAAGGCTGGCCTTGCACCCCTTTCCATTTTGTAACCCAGGCTAGCCTTGGACTCACAGTAACCCTCCTGCTCCACTCCAGAGTACTGCAATGCCCAGTGTGCACCACGGTGCCTGGTGAGTGAATAAGCTTACAGCACGCATACAGTAAGTGCCTAGAAAAGGCATGAAAGACATGCTGATAGATGTTACGCATGCGTGTTGAGATTACTGGTAGTTTGGGTTTTGTTTAAACATTGTTGAATCTCTAAATGACTGCTTCTTTTCTACGATATTGATAATATTACTTTTTAAGAAAAAAAGTTTTTGTTACTTTTCCCAGATTACCAAATAGTCCTATACAAATGTACCTATACTCATCCAAATGGGCTGACATGGCACTGAACCTGCAGGTATCAGGCCCGGTGGAATGGCACATCTATCACTGTGCAGTTCTTCAGGAATGCCATTATCAAAGGTTTGAGAATGACAAAAGCATTTCATTCTTCCTACAGTATGAATGAGGAGCTGTATTTGGCAGCTAATATCATAAGTCATCACTCAGTGACTTCAAAATTACATAAAGTTACATCCTCCACTATAAAATTAATCTGAATGTTGGACATTGATAGCTGGTATACTCACTATAAAAGTCACCATGGATAAAGATATCTTCTATATTTTTATGTCTTTCATAGCTTATAATTCCTTCTCAAGTGCAATATATTACGAGAAGGCATCATCAGGATCAATATTTAAAAGTGTTAAAGGAGGGCCGGAGAGATAGCTCAGAGGTGCCTACCTGGCAAGCACAAGGTCTTGAGTTTGATCCTTAGTACCAAACAA
>NW_004524764.1:205851-211891 GCF_000260255.1 Octodon degus | reverse complement strand
TGCAGTAACACAGTGAAATATAGTCTTCTAGTTGGAAAATTTATCCCTAACACACAAAAAGAACAGATGCTCAGCTGACCATCAGTACGGTCTCTCACTCTAGGAAAGTAACTACTAAAGATGGCAGTGTGAATTATTCAGATCAAGATTCAGGAGA
Source organism: Octodon degus (assembly GCF_000260255.1). NCBI lineage: Eukaryota > Metazoa > Chordata > Mammalia > Rodentia > Octodontidae > Octodon > Octodon degus. Next base: position 211,734 of record NW_004524764.1, on the reverse strand, counting down.
AATTACTGTCATATTTGTTCCCTGTTGCATAGCTCTAGGAAGAACAACTACATTGCTTTGCTTTGTGATTGCTTTGCTTAAATCTAAAGGCAGACACAATGTCTATTCCTCTTGCTTGTTCACTATTAACTGGATATTTTATGTTTTCAGTGCTTCACTCGAAAAGTATTCAAATTCTTTGACCTTTATAGATAAAATGAGTAGTCAACTTTTATCCAGGTTTTTCAACTTAATATTTATCTTTATCAAAAAAATAAACTCACATTGGAAAAATTTCTGCAGAAGGCTGGATATTGCTTTCACCTTAATAGGCTGAGAAATTATTCTTCCATATATCAATTTCTAGGAATGCAAATTTGTTATGTGACTAGTGTATTTGGTCAAGCACATGCATAACTGAATTGTTAGCAATCAAGACAGGAAGTCAAAACAAAGTCTAAATATGTATGCATTAAAGAAACAAGAAAAAAATTGCAAGTCTTTAACTTGTACATTATATAAACTGACAGTTACTATTTAATGGTTTCAATTCCACTGAAATATGCATAGCAAATCAAGCACATATAAATATTAAGTAAACATACCAGGAAATATTTTCATCTAAATATAATTGTAAGTTTTCAAATCAAAGAACAACTCAATAGAAGAACTGAAACATAATACAAATAAGAAAGTAAATACAATAAATACAACTCAGTAGTAAAAACAGATGCTTATTTTGTCATTTTAGTACATAAGTTATATTTATTTTACACTTTGTATTATACTGTCTCAGTCACATCCAATATGTTCCTGAAGTTAAATCTAATTTTGCTTCTCTCTAAATGCCTTTTAAATTGACTTTTATAGCACATAATACAAAATCTGGATTAAGTAGTAATCAACTGAATACACAGATCTGCTAGATTGTTTCAAAACTATAAACTTCTTGAAATACTTATGGCATTGAAGTTTTCTGCTCATATTTCTTTCATATGTGTATTAGGTAAATGTTTATAGATATGCAAAACTGATACTTAGCTCTCAGCTTTCCATATGAACAAATAGCTTTTTCCGTATTTCTAAATTGGTATATTTTCAACATGTTACCTGATTAATAAATATTCACTGATATTGTTATTCTTTATATGTCCTTTGTTACCCCATCCCTGGAAGCATCTCTACCCAGCTTTCTCCTCAACTCTCTCATCTTCTTTTTACTGGGCCTTTAAAAACTCTTGATTTTTTTAAAGGATATATATAGTGGTATATAATACTGTATCAATATATTAGTATATAAAATTGTATAAATGTAGTTATTTATATTTCACTCTTTACCTTGCCCTTTAATGATACCCTTACTATGTTATCATTTCTTTTTCTTTTAGATTAGCTCCCTTTATGACATTTTAAAGAACTATTTGCCTGTCCTTGCATTGCAGACATGATTTCATACACAATTCTAAGTGTAAGATAGTTACTGCAATGTTGTTGTGTGCAGTCAAGAGAAAAGTCCAATTGCAGAACTACACTTAGAAACCACACGCAGATCACAGATACATGGACAGTGTAAGGCTTTTATAGTGCACTATAAGCCACCTATATTCATGAGGCTGTGATTATGAGAATTTATGGTTTTCTGATATAAAACTGAGGTAAGTAATAATCAGCAAACCATTTATCCGACACCAACTCTATGCCTGTCACTGTGAAATACCTTACATTCACTGTCCCACATAACCTCAGCAAGATTAGTATCATAAGCTACCATTTCCAATTAAAGAAACTATAAAAAGGACAGCTTTTCAGTCCAAGATTTTGTAGATTTTCACAGTCTTATTCCAGCGCTGGAGTCTTCAACCAAAGTGATAAACCACTTGTGAGCGCGAACCACTTAAGAAAGGAGACACATACATAGAAAGCTGCATTTAATCAAAGCTACTTGGGCTATAATTTTGCATAGACACATCATTGTAACTACACTAGACAACATTTTATGCAATAGGCTAAATAAAGAGGGTTTTGATACGTTTATTTTAGAAAAATTAGTTGCATAATGCATCCCATTTTTTTCGAGTTGCCTGGACACTGACAGTTTAGAATTATGTAAAATGCTCTAAATTTAACTGGAAAAAATAATTTTTGAAATGAAGTAAAAATTTATTGTAGTGGAATCACAAGTCCAATCAATAAAATTCATTTGGGAACTTACTTAAAACATATTAGATATCATTTAGTGATTTTTAACAAACAACTTTTATCATAATAGGAAGCCATAAAATAATTGTAATATTGTCCTTATTGCATAAAATCAAAGGGAATACTTCATATTTTGTACCTTTGTATTGCTCTGATCATGTGCCAGAGACTCTGATAAAACTATGTATGGGTTGAATAATATAATGTGTCTATTGCATATAATAATATCTTTAACAGTACTATTCAGCAATGCATACATATTTAAACATTAATACTCATAATATTTTAGTCCTTATTTTAACAATGTCTAGGAATGTCTATGTCAAATACATACATATATATATATTAATTATTATCTGGATATTTTATTGTTTTATCCTTTCTAATAGTATAAGTTATTTTTAATGGTAAATACTTGGGCCTTATTTAAAGGTGACTCAGATGGGCGAGGTAGCAAATACTAGAAACATAAAATTATGGAAGAGAAACTTATGGTTGATAGAAGGGCCAAATGTACTGAAAAATGAGATAAGCTGCCTTGCCTCTGAGATTGCAAGATGGCAGAGCTGATGCTATGAAGGTGATGCTGAAGGAGAAGAAATTTTGAGGGAAGCAGATTGGGAAATCAAGTTGATAATTATTATTCAAGTTTGACTTTAACACAGTGAAAAATAACTGCTTAATGTAAGTACTGTGAAGACCAAAGATGTTTCCTCTGTAACTTAGATAACTTTTAGGTGCCAAAGATATGAAACAAGAGTATTGCAACCAGCCCTTCCACTCATCCAGTAACTTGCTGACATACACGTACTTAACCCCCCAAAGATCTTAGCAGCTCAGGGCTCATTATTCTTAACTTTTCAGTGTCTTTAACCCTATGGACTTTGCCTTATCTAAAAGTATTAGTGTACGTTTTCCTCTTCCTAAAATGGAAAATCCTTTGTCTTTCCTTCCTATTTTCTACCTGCAGCCACCTGAACAAAGACTCCAAGATACAGGCTCTCTGTACCTATCGAAGTTTCAGTTCTGTCTATGCATTGCTCAAAACATGACCTTAACTATGTTAAATTCCTCCTCACTTGTCACATCCTACCCCACATACACACTGGTATATGGGCTCCGTGTGTGTGTGTGTGTGTGTGTGTGTGTGTGTGTGTGTGAGTGTTTCATTAGTAAGTTTCTTAAAGGAAGATTGAGTAGGAACTAAAAAAAGCATTACTTTCTCAACAATGTACTTTTGAAATATAAAATACATCTTTAGTGCTATAGCTACTTATCAGAAAAAAGTCTCTAAATAAAACCTAGTTGATGAAAACAAACTACGGTCTTATTCACTATTACTTCTTCATTGTCTTAAATAAAATGCCAGCCAATATCACATTGTATTTGTACCTGAGTAAACTTCCACATATTTTAAACTTTTTAAAATACTTTTCTCTATGTCCTTCACATTTTTTCCTTCTTATTGCATATGTATGAATATATCTTAAATAATCTATCCAGATTTTAGTAAGAAAATATAACCCAAAATTGATGAAATCAACTGTTTATAGTGTTGAAAACACATATTTTAGATACATTTTATCTTAAAGTTAATTGTATTTACATTTATTGTGCAAAAACCCATAAAACCAGAAAAATACAGCAAGAAAATAAACTTGAGTTTTACTTAGAGAATTCTCACTTATCTCTGTCAGAAATCATTTGAGAAAAGTTGTATGAGATGTTGGGAAATATTGGGACCCTTTATATGCTGAAGCTGTACAACCCAGCTATGATTAAAAAAAAAGCATACTATTACCATACTGTGTTATAAATCTCAAACTAATTCTGGATGAATCTGAATTGAAAATGTGATTCTCATAGATTACCATTTTTAAGGTTATTAAATCATGATTTATTTTTGTCGTATAGATATTTATTTCCAAAGTATTTGTGTTTCTTACATTCAACATTTTTTATGGAGCATTAGAATTTCTATATTTTCCAGATATATAAAAATTATCAGCCAGAAGCCATTTATACAAGCTGGTAAAAGCTAATGTTAGCATTCAAACTTTAAATATTAGTAAAATTTATTAATGTGCAACTTTATTATCAAAAGGGAAAATGTAGAAAAGCCTATATGTTTTGATGAGTTCAAGTTTTCAAGAGGGAAAATTAATCTGTAAATTTTGATAGCTAATTTTCAAAAACAACCATGCATTACATGACCACCAATATCTGATTAAATTAATAGTTAAGAAATCAATGATCCCAGACATGTTCTTTGGATTTATTTTATTGTTTACGCAATAATATAATTTCAAAGTATATTATTGATACTGACCTTAGGTAATTAGTTATGCTTATAATATTGAAATTATTTCAATATATTTAAACAATAGTTTTTCATTTATCACCAAGGTATGTTTTATTGTAGTGAATGCCTAAAATAGAGTTCCAAAATATGTAGCTATGTATTTTTCTTATAAACATAGCTATGATAAAGATAAGCTCATAATTTAAGGACAAGGAGCTATAAATAAAAATGATGATAAAATAGAACAATTGTGACAATACACTATCACAAAACTTATGTGAATGTCTTTTTGCTAATTTGCTTTATTTCCATCATTTTCTGAGGGTACATTAATTTGTAATTTTAATTTCAAACAGCCTAATTCTACTATGGAAGGCAAAACTGATCTTTATCTTTAATATCAGTTTTGCATAGCTCTTTATTTTATTTTGTGGTAAAAAGATGAAACAACATTTCATAACAAAAATAATAGAAGAACAACAGTTAATATATTACATGTTATCTTTACATAGTTGTTCAGAGTAGGCATAAAATCTCTCCAATCAACGTTAGCACAAAACTTCCTTTTCAATGAGCTGAGAAATACTAAAAACACAGCTAACTTGCATTTTTCTCCAGTTATTTATCAGCATGCAAAACACAGCCCCATGGTGTGGGAACATTTATATGTAAAAATAAAACAAAAATCACCTTTAAATTAAAAAGAAAAAAAGCTTCTGCACCATACGTAACCCCCATTCTTAGGTTTCTTTTATTGTGTACCACATAATTTTGCCTTTTTATTTTCCTTATATATCATTTATATGATTCATGTTTTGGTACAATGCACCATAATATTCCAGAATGTACTGTTCTGTAAGTAGACTGGAAAGACTTTTTTTTTTTTTTTTCCATTTCTTCACATCCAGGCCAGAGTTGTAATTTAAGAAAGATTTACACCCAGGAAGGCTCCCCAGATGTAGGCTCAACACAGTGGAGATCACGTCTCCCTTCCTGATGCCCTAAGGGTTAGGATTATACTTCGTTCTCTACTAGTTTATCCTGCTTCTCCTAAAGGATAAAATTTGCCCTGAGCACAGAGGCTCCTTATTGTATCCAAGACAGGAGGATCCCTACTTTTCGGACTGTGGCCTAAGCAGATTACATTTTCTCACAACAGCTTGCTTTATGTAGTACACATGCAGTTTGGTTACTCCGCTGTTGGCTCCAGGTAACTCAAACTGTAGAAAGTGAAACTGAGGCTGCGGAGACCAGTGGAGGTTGACTAATTAGTGTCTATTGTTTCCACACTTAGTGATAAATATAGACTACTCTAATGAATAGATATTTGAAAGGAAACTATAGCAGAAATGTTTATACCAAGTGAGATGTTAAGTGAACAAATACGGATTTTTTTTTTTTTT
>NW_004524764.1:197314-205206 GCF_000260255.1 Octodon degus | reverse complement strand
ATATCTCCAGTCCGTCTCCAGGTCAACATGCTAATATTACTGAAACCAGTCTGTCTGAAAACAATTTGTTTCTCTTAGAGAGTTATACAAATATCAGCTGTGTTGGTATAATGTTTACCAGCAAATAAAATAATTTGGGGGCTAAAGTAGATTCATTTTTATGAATCTATCTATGAATCTTAAATGAGATTCAACAAGCAAACAGATGGTTTTACAGGTGGCTATGTCTTTATAACTAAAACTATTTTAAAAAGAAGCATGTGTTATTGTCTTGAAGACATAGTGGGCAGTTCAGATGTTCTAAGACTCCTCCAATCCACTTAGCTGACATCTTTTGCCAACCATTTGGTTCCGATTATATCTCCAATTTTCCCAATATGTCATGTTCTCTGTGCAGTCCCTGTCTGCACCCCCTTAACAGATGTACATGACACGTGCAGAAATGTGAGGGATCGTCAGCTTGGAAAAATGAAATATTGCATTACTTACATATGAAAAAGAAAAGAAATCGTTCAAGGAAAAATGGCTTTCAATTAGAAATCTCATCATCATCATAGAAGTAGAATAAAATAAAATATTTAATATTTTCTTTCTCAGTTAATTGAATTGATCTATTCTCTCCTTTCTGAAGAAAATCACAAAATGGTCACAATTTCAGCAGTATATTATATCACCTTCTATTAACTGAGGGTTTTTTCATATAATTGAGTTAACATACTAAGTTTTGGAAAATTTTTCATTAGAATGAGAGCATCTTCATTCCTTCCATTGTAGAAAGTGTCTGAACCATGAGCCTTTGCAAGAGTCTTACCATTTTTGAAATACAAGGTCACAAGTCCTGTCAGTTACCCCGATAACATTATCCATCTCATTTAGCAGAACAGCTGGAAAGATAGCTGAGGCTAGATCCATCACTATGCCTGAATAAGGGTTTTAACAAAAATGGTGATTTCAGCCCTTCTATAGTCTAAAAGTTTCTATTTTAGTGACTATAAAGAGGTTAAAACACTTGTTTGGTGAAACCTCTTGAGGTTAGAAGTATTAGCTACTGAGCCTATAACCTGAGTTAATAGTTGCATGATTCTCTCTTAACCCAAAAAGAACGGCACAAATATCTCCTAGGTTCAATAATGGTATCAGCAATGGCACAAACCATTAACCTGATGTTAGTTGTAATTAGAAAGGAAAACACTCACATCATAAGCCAATAAATTGAATTCTTACTATGCGCTCCCATCTTTTCTCAGATTTCTTCTTTTGTTTATCAGCGTTGACTGAACTGTCACAATAGTGAATTGTCCATTCATTAAAGATTCAAGCGGGTACATGAACAAAAATGTTTAATGATTACAATTTAATGTGTTATAAAGGCCAAATAAGTTTTAAATGTCAAGATTTCAGTTAAATTTCTGATTTAATTTTTGATGAACTATTGGTATATTCTTTCAGAAATGTTACTGAAAATAAATTGACACATTTATATGTATAAGCTTATGTAAAATATATCACAACATTTAATATACCTGAAGTGCATTGAGTTATTTTATGAAAATTAATTGATTATGGATGGTGTAATTCATAGCACCCATTGTTGGAATGCATTTCATATATGGCAGTGTAAATAAGTCATTTATTTGGTTTAAGTTCCATCTTAGTTATTGGATTTGAATGAAATAATTGTGTCCTTATTATATATTTTGCATAAAACTTTTAATCAATTGAAAATTCAGTTGATCCTTATATGAAAATTCAGGCATTGCTTGGATTATTTACAGCTTTTCTTTCTTTTTTTTTTTTTAGTTTTTTTTTAAGTTTATTTATTTATTGTGTGTGTGTGTGTGTGTGTGTGTGTGGCCAGCTCAGCCAACCAGGGGGCGGGGCTGGCTGGCATGTGGTGCTGGGGGATCGAACCGCGGTCCCTGTGCTTTGCCAAGCTTGTTCCAAGTAGGTGCTTTAGACCACTGAGCCATCTCGCCAGCCCCTATTTACAGCTTTTCTGAACCATTTGCTCTTTCCTAACATTATACCTACACACAACGTTTGCAAGGTTTTAAAATGTAGGATCAAAAACATTTTAAGTATTATTTTCAAAATGATGCTTTTGAATGACTGGGATTTTAATGTTCTCTCAGTGTTGTAAATATAAAAATAATAAGCAACAATCACTAGGAAACAATCTATACTGGTATCATCATGTGAAGAAATTTATTTACAAAATATTGACATTTACAATGAAAATAAAGCACTTTGACAGCTATGCTTGGTTGAATACACAAGATAAATGACAAGAAAAATGAAGTCAGATAACTAACACAATGACAAATGATATAGGCAATTAAAGGTAAGACTATTTTTAATACAAACAGACTGTTGTGTACTGCTGGGTTTTTAAAAACAACTTTCAGGGAGTTCATTATGAGTTTCCTGTGAAGAGCAGATTGAAGACATGATATAAAACTCCCATAATTTCCATACAATATTTCTAATGAGTTTTTGTCTCATATTTTATTTAAAATTACAAACTCTCCTGTAACACAAAATTGCACACATCTTCTTTAGTGTGTTTGTTCCACAACAATTATCATGTGAAAAAGTATGTGTATCTGTCAATTTCTTTAATGTATTAAGTTTATGTTAATACCTGCTTCTTTCTCATTAGAACCTTTTCGGCTTATGTGTTCTACTGACTAATTTAAGAAAATGATATATAGTCTAATAACTATAATAATTTTCATACTATTTGTTTAGGTGATTGTATTTTTTCACTAAATAAAAAACAATTAGAATTCACTAAATGAAAAGCAATTAGGTTCAATTAGAAAGACAATTTTGTCTTTACTTTTCCCTACTCTTACCATTCTATAAATACTTCAAGTACACAGTGAAACATACATAATATTAATTGCATAAGCATGATCTTATCATAATCAATGGTAGAATGTTAAATTTTGTATTATAAACTACTGTGCAATGCTACCCTTAAAAGACTAGGCATAAGTATTTGTAAATGTGTGACAGAATATCGGCATTTATAATCAGAAGGATTTTTAATTGGCAGCATATACTTAGAGTATATGTTGTGTAACTTACACTTACAGTATATACAGTGTAGCAAAAATACAGTTGAACTCTGAAATTCATGGGAGAACTCTCCTAGAGCTCTGGAATCTGTGGAAAATCACAAATTATTCTTTTGGTGACACAAGAGAATCAGCAAATATGAAAATAAGTGACTGATAGGGTCAGATAAGTGCCTACATTTATAGCTTAAACCCTAAATGTGCTATGTGTCCCTCAGTTATGTATTTTAATTTCATAAAATACTACTTTCATAAAGCCTCAGAAATGGCAGGGTGTTTTGGCATCATCTTAGGGATCTCGGGGCTTAAGCAAAAGAAAATCCAGCAGCAAACTCTTACGCTGTGGGAATGCAGTGCATCTGCCAGAGACGGACCCCAGGGCAGCAGCCCAACTGCTGCAAGCCAAACTGAACAGCACTTTCAGATTGCCTACTTGCAAACCTCCCTGGGGTGTAGGGATGGAATAAGATATCTGTGGTTTCCCCAAACAACTAGTAATATTCTAAGGAAAGATCTGTGAACCACTGAGGCCTCGAACCGTGAAGTGCAAGCTGCCAGGGGTGTGCCATTCCTGCGGCACCTTAGCGGGGCCGGTCTGACACAGCGAACGTCCATTCTTGTTTTCTGCAGAGCCTGGCTGCTTATTCATTCTCAGCCTGGTATACTTTGACTGGCCTACCTAATCTGGAACTGGGAATATATTTGCTGATTGTCTTATGTCATCAAAAGAATAACAGACAATTAGATTCCATAATGAAAATAATTTAAACCTTCAAACACCATGGAAACATCAGTTCCTACAATCTTTGCCTACTTTGCAGAATGTCAACATGAGAAATGACACATTTGGGACATATGTTCAAATTCATTACATTGTTCTCGGTTGTGATAGTGACTAGAAACATTGAGCAGCTGCTGGACTTCAGTTTCTATGTAATTTTGTTTCTTGTTAAGTAACAATATGTGTTTATTACTCAGCTGGGGTTTCAGATATAGGAACTCAAATCTCAAGTTCTGTTTTGAGAAACTGGGTTATTCCAGGGGTGGTGGCTCCCACCTGTAATCTCTGTACTCAAGGGGCTGAGGCAGGAGGGTCACTGTGAGCCAGCCTTGACTACTGAGTTCAAGGCCATCCTGAACTGTGAGGAAGATCCTGTCTCAAAAAAGAAAAAGAAGGGAAGGAAGGGAGGGAGGGAGGAAGGAAGGAAGGAAGGAAGGAAGGAAGGAAGGAAGGAAGGAAGGAAGGAAGGAAGGAAGGAAGGAAGGAAAAGAAAGAGAGAAAGAGAGAAAGAGAGAGAGAAAGAAAGAAAAAGTGTATTAGGGAAAGAAATTAATTTAAATGTCTGAACTTTATTCAAACACTAGGATCCTGAGTATTTTTAATGGTGAGCCTTTGTTGTAGGTTTGCAGTTTCAGAATGAAATAAATTGAATTGCTCGAATTAGATCATACACCCTTTACAAAAACTGATAACAGAAAATACTTAAAAATTAAATATTGTTAATATATATTACATTTCATTTTATATGTTGAACACCTTTCAAAAAACTAGGAAAGACTTTTTTAAAACTGATGTTTGAAAATGACAGACTCCTGTAGCCCATGCTGACGGTAAGCTCCTGCAATCCTCCCTCTCAACTGAAAGGAAGAACAGATGTTTTCTAGACCCCTCAAGCACTGCGGCACTTCCTGCCTTTCACTGTCCCATCCTCCCAGTGGCTTTTTAGATGAGCAGTTCTGCAAGTTTAGTTGTGTTCCTGTTCCCTCCATGAAGGGAGCTGAGGCGCGAGTCTCTTCTTTGGGAGGATGTTACAGCAACAAACCTAGTCATGAAGCACTAAATAATTCCTGTACACCTTTGTGTAGATTTGTCTCTTCATTTCTTGAGGCAGACCATTTCATTTTTGCTGCCATATATTTCATTTTACTCATAACTACAAAAAAGTCCACCCCATTTGTATAATTTAATAGTGGAAAAGAGTCATTCCTAGGTAGCCCTCTCCACTATAGAACTAAATTGACCTAAATTGTATTTACTTAGCAGAAAGAAAAAAAAAAGGTAAATATTGCATGTGAAGATTAAATGGCTACAAAATAATTATATGCTCTCACTTTTTCACACAATCTCAGCTCTTTGAGATCTTCAACAAAATACACAAATACCTTTAGGCTTTATTTTGCATTGCTACTAAAAAGCTTTATTTTAAACACAGTATTATTTTTTGTTGGAAAGATTTTATAATTTCTTCTATCACTGTAATTCTAATTTTGAACAAAATGAAACTGGTTTGTGTTAACCTAACTTCAGTGCAGATTGTAAGCTGTCAGTTTATTGACTTTGAATTCTTAAATATTACAATATTTTTATGTTGTAGTTGGGTTGTTCTACACACCATAATTTCAAACAAAGCATGTTTCCATACCTCCCATATTTTCATGTTAACCACCTTATTACAGATTTAAGAATGAATTTTCCAAATTATTTGCAAGAAGTACAACTTGACTATGTTTTCAATTTTAACTTTTATCCTAGTTTTCCTGGAGATATTACTCAGTTATTTTGTGAAAAGTATTGTCATATAGTCAAAGTACTGATGCCAGAAGAAAATATATGAGATATTTTTGCTTCCTGATTTTTCATAATCGTGTTTTCCCTTCCAGCATTTCGATGTACATTCCAAGATAGCAAGCCAGGACAGGGGAGATAGCTCAGTAGAATAAGTGCTTGCCTGGCAAGAGCAAGGTCCTGAGTTCAATCCCCAGTACCAAAAAAAAAAAAAAAAAAAAAAAAAAAAGATAGCAAGCGAGATGTGTACCCTCCAATGTTCATAGGAGGACATTTGAAAGGTAACATAACCAAAAAAGTGTAGGAGGACCATTGTTAGTAATACACTATAGTATTAATTTAGAAGTTCCTTTGTGTAGGTGTATATTGTGCAAAATTTAGATCAGAAAAAAAAGTATCTTCCCTTCAAATGTTTATTTCTTTGTATTAGAAATATTTAAAATATTTTCTTTTAGCTTTTTAGAGTTACCATTATCTATTGATGCACTGCTATGCAGCAGTGTGATAGAACATTATTTTCTTTTGTAACTCAGATTGTCAAAAAGCTCTGCAGCAGTTAAATATCTCAAGAAAATATCACTAAGAAATGCCTCCTAGAAACTTTGGTCTGGGATCTCATCTAAAGGGATCGCTAGCCTGTTTTCCATGAGAACTGCGTGACAAACAGCAAGGATAGAAGAACACTGATTTGTCATTACTCAGACTTCTAAGATCTAAGCATTAAGCTATTATAGGAAAGCTCTACAAGTTACCACATCTTATAGAAAACGAAAGCTCTAAGTCTGTAGGTTATGGCCTTTAGAGAGTCACCTTCAGAAAGCATTTTGTTTTCTGTCACCACAAAGAAATGTATGCAAAGGAGAATATGCAAGATGATGAGGCATGACATCTTCAGAAATGCTCTGGAAGGAATAAGGAACTAAAGCCTAAACTGGATGTTCTTAAAGGGAAGAAGGATGAAATAAGGGGAAAAAAGTTGCAGTAGTAAAATAAAAATCAGGCTGCAGACAAACAAACAGAGGTGACACTAAATAACTACAGCAGCACAGCAAGAAAAGAGTGGAGAGCAGAGTCTCAGAATAAAAAGGGAAAAGTTAAAATAATAAGCAAAGTGGTCATCGAAAGACTAAAAAGGGGTTCAAAATCTAAATATTAGAAGTTCTTTGAAAAAATACACAGCAGGAGCTGAAGAGATAGCTCGGCACTCTGAGTGCCTGCCTACCAAGCAAGGATCTGGGTTGATCCCTGGCACCACATGTCGTGCTGTCCACTGTAACAGGTCCTTGTGATGTGTGCCTGTAATCTCAGCACTGGGGAGGCTGAGACAGGAGGATCACTGAGTCCGATATGCCTATCAAGACCCTGTACCAAATAAATAAATAAATAAATAAATAAATAAATAAATAATTTTTAAAATGTACCAAAAAGAAAAATATAAATCATTGGAAAATAAAAACAAATTCTGAAGCCTTAGATGAGATGAGCCAAATGAATACCTTTTGAAATGATTTGAGAATTTCAAGGGAATAACAATCACTTTAACAATCAACAGACATATACTGGCAAATGCATAAATACTGCATCAAATAAATATATTATACTTCCTAATAACAAGTGAACAGAATCTGCCTGCCTTCAATCTCCAGGGTCCAATTTATTTTAAGAACAAAAAACGCTCCCAGAGTGCTAGATCTAAGAAAGAATCAAATTATTTATTTTGAAGAGGGTGCAATTTTTTTTTATTCGCAAAGAATGCCAACCCCTTTTATTGTGAGTCAACATCAACATTTTTAACGAGGCCTAGTGAGTACTATGAAGTGTTTCTATTTCATCTCTTGCATCAGCAACGTGAATAACAAGCCACATAAAAGTACAATGGGTCCCGTGAAAGAGGCTTACGAAATGTACCATGTTGTACAACAGCTAAGTTGGCAAAAACTTTTCTTGACCTTAAAGGACTCTACTTGTTAGAATTATTTCCAAATCAATAACCATTAGACCTAAACAACGTTGATTTGTGCCTTTCTGAAAGGTATATGGCTCAAACAAAATCTTTGCAGTAAAATCTTTCTCTCTAACAGTATTCATTTCAACAGGAAGCCAATATATCTCACTTTCACAAAAAGCCAATAAATAATGAAAAGCCAAGCACTTTATTTTTAATCAGCAGAAATTTAAATGCATTGGCATACACAATGTCAGTGTTGCAAGAAAATTCTGCAAGTATATATTGATGTATATAATTC
>NW_004524764.1:165680-197144 GCF_000260255.1 Octodon degus | reverse complement strand
TAATTTGAAAATACATAGTGAAAAATATATCCAAAATCACAGTAAAATTTTCAGGACTTTTAAGAGGCAATAAGAAAAATATACATTTTAATTCCTGTCATCCACTTCATAAAATTTTAAAACAAAAATAAAAGTGACAATGGCAGCATTAAGTTCATAAAATAAATTATGTGTGATTTTATTTCACATATTACAAAATTTGTATCATTCTACTTTATCATGACCAACTGGAGATGATTTGATCTAATTAGTGAAAAGCATATATTGAACACGGTGACTATAGACGTGTAATAATAACAGATACATTTATAGAGAAAATGTAAGAAAAAGACTACAAAAATTTATTTAGTCTTTCTCTGGAGACTGAAACAGGAGGATTGTGAGTCTGAACTGAATCTGGCCAACACAATTACTCGGTGAGACTCTGCCTTGAAATATAAAAATAATAATACAAATGAAAGACTTTAAAAGCTTTTCTAAAGCTACACACTTATGAGAAGGCTTTGTGTTCAACCACCGGGACAAGTCAATTGTATGGAGATATCATAAAATTACTAGAGGAAGTTACACCAAAAATAAAACTTGACTTTCATGCTAAGTGTATAGAATTATTATTGTTTAAAATTTCATATCAAAAACCAGACTCTCTTCCAAAAAACCAAATAATTTGTCTTCTTCCGGTTTCATTCACTGATAATGGTATATATAAATACCAATTTTTAAGTGAAAAGGTGGAAATTCTCATAGAATAATTATAAATGATAGAGTAAATCTTAGTGCATTGTACAAGGAAGTTCTTTCATTTTATCTGCCTTAAGGGGATCTAAGGAGTAGTTATGATTAGTGTGAGAATTAGACAGTTTAGAATTATCATTCTTCCTGACATGTCTGCAATTTTATGTTGATTGTCTCTTTTATATTTAATATATTTATTTCTTTTGAGTTTTTCATTTTCAAAATGATAGTCCCTTGATGTGAAAGACTTTTTGATAGGTTCTGACCCAAGTACAAACAGATAAATTATCATGGCCCTCATTCAGCATGGCTTGATCCCCAAAACAGCAGCTAATCTTCCCAATGATGACTTCCTCCTCCTTCCCCAACCCAGTCCTGGATACCTTCCCCAACAACTCAGCGAAGCCCCAGTCATCGAGCCTGCCCCTCAAACTTCTCCCCTGTCCAAAGTCCATAAAATCTCAGCCTTCCTGACTCTGGTCAGAGGATTCCTCCCATCAGCCTGCAATCTGTCCTCTCCATGTCCGCCTCAGTGGCAACAAAGGAATTTTTTTTCTTTCCTTTAACTTCTATTTCCCTGCTGCACCAAAAAATCTAACACTTTTTATCTATCTCATAGAATAAAATTATTACATGAGTTTTGAGAAATAATATTATACTTCTAAATTACATGAGTTCAAAGAACAAGATATCTATCTAAGTAGTAAAATAGTTTTAAATTATATTTTACATCCTATTGAAAGTATGTTTTTGCCTTCTAACTTCAGAGGGAAAAAACCAAATAACTCTTAGCTTATTATTTATGAAAAAAATCCAAATGTCAAGTTATTTTAAACTACTCTTGGGTATTTAAGCACACTTACATAGAATTAAACACAGAGTCAAAAATTGATCTACATAAAAGAACGACATATAAAAGTAATGACAGAAATCACAAAACAAAGTCAACATGTAAGTCCTTTTCTCCAATAACCACTTTTTCTGAAGTTTATAAAATAGTTAAATTAAAATCTCACTTCTAAAACACAGTAAGTTTATTTTGAATTGAATTTTTGAATTTTATTTTTAAAGGTTCTGTTGATAATTTATGATCAAAACTAATATCCATTCATGAATGAGATATGTCAAATACTTGCTTAATATTTTTAAATGTGAGGTGTTAAAGAAACATTCTCTCTTAATGACTCAAGAAGATATACGTCCCCAAACCTTTTCTATGTCTACATGCCAGAAGTGTGGTTTATAAAATTGTATTGTTTTAAGCCACTCACCTTATGATAGCAGTAGAAAAGGGATTTTTATGGTATACTTATGAAGTCATGAGTGGAAATTCTAATTTTTCATTCATTGAAAGAATATCTTCTAATTCTATCATTTGTCCTATTTAATATATATTTCTTCTACTAAAAATACAAAGTCCTTGTCTTTGTTGACTCTGCTTTTGATATTGAAAATCTTCTAAAAGTTGTCAGAATATTTTTCCCTTCCTTCCATGTTTTTATCTTCCATTACTCAGAATTTATTCTAATATTCATTAAACAACATCTGAAAAAGATACTCTATTTTTTATTTTTCATTACAATGGTGACTATTCTCAAATTATTCTTCCTTCCTTAACAAAGTACATACCAAGCTCATTGCAGTATTTAGTAAGGGTGACCCTTGGGCTAATGATATATCCAACATTGTACTTTTGTATTTTTCTTTTTATCTATTTAAAGTTCCCTTTAATTATTTTATCTCTGCACTAGGGCATTAATAGAATGCTCTCCATGCTTTTATTCTCAGACTTGTTCCCTGCAAAGATGGTAAAATTATCCAAGCTCATGGCATCAGTAATCCTGCTACACAGAACATTCCATTATTTATCTTTTTACCTCTATCTACTTTGTCATATTGAATATGTTATACAAAATCAAATTATTCAAAACATTAAGTATACTTGTTAAATTCAATATTTAGAGGCTAGCATATCAGAAGAACTTATTTGATATGTACATTGCTGTCTTCTCCCTTTCCTTACTCAAAAAATAGATGAGATTCTCACCCCTAAAAAACTTATTTTTCAAAATAAAGGCTTCGAGATTATCATTCTTAATAGCTGAATAATACTCCATTGTGTAAAAATACCACATATTTTTCAACCATACCTCAAGTGATGGGCGTCTTGGTTGTTTCCAAGATTTGGCTATCACAAATTGTGCTGCTATAAACATAGGCACACATATATCCCTATGATATGATGTTTTTAGATCCTCTGGGAAAATTCCCAGTAGAGGAATAGCTGGTTTAAATGGGATTTCCAGTCCAACTTTTCTAAGGAGTCTCCACACTGATTTCCATAATGGTTGCACCAGTCTACATTTCCACCAGCAGTGGAGAAGGGTTCCTTTTTCCCCACAGCCTCACCAACATTTGTTGTTGGGTGATTTCAATGTTTTTTCTAATTTGCATTTCCCTGATGGCTAGTAATGTGGAGCATTTTTTCATACATTTATTTGCTTCTTTAATTTTATCCTCTGAGAAGCGTGTGTTCATCTCGGATGCCCATTTCTGGATTGGATTTTTAAATTTTGGGGCCCTAGTGTTTTTTAGTTCTTTATAAATTCTAGACAGCAGACTTTTGTCTGAGTACATATTTGTCATGATTTCTTCCAAATTTGTGGGTTGCCTTTTCACATTGTTGGTAATTTCTTTTGACATGAGAAAACTTCTCAGTAAGAGCAGGTTCCAGTTGTGTATTCTTTCAACTGTTTCCCATGTAATTTGATTTCTGTCCATGAACTCTTTGCCTAACCCTATGTCTTCAAGAGTTCCTCCTACTTTCTCTTCCAGGAGATTTAGTGTCTCTGCTTTAATGTTTAGATCTTTAATCCCTTTTGACTTTAGTTTAGTGCATGGTGATAGACCTGGGTCAAGTTTTAGTTTTCGGCATGTAGAGGGCCAGTTTTTCCAGCAGCATTTGTTAAAGAGGCTATCTTTCTTCCAGTGAGTATGTTTGGCCCCTTTGTCAAAGATAAGGTAGCTGAGTGTGTTCGTAGGGGCTTCAGCTTCTTCTAATCCATTCCATTGATCCTCAGGTCTATTTTGTTGCCAGTACCATGCTGATTTTATCACAGTAGCCTTGTAGTATAATTTCAAGTGAGGAATTGTAATGCCTCTTGCCTTGTCTTTATTGCCTAGGATTGCCTTTACTATTCTAGGTCTTTTCTGGTTCCAAATAAATTTTAGGAATGATTTCTCTAGCTCTGTGAGGTATGTTGGTAGTAGTCTGATAGGGATCGTGTTAAATCTGTTCAGCAATTTTGGGAGTATGGCCATCTTCACAATGTTGGTTCTTCCTATCCAGGAGCATGGAAGCCACTTGAACATATACTCATAAGTGAAATATACCAGACACACGTGTGTAAATATCATATAGTTTCCCTAGTAAGAACTCAAAAGAAGAAATGCAAATAGAAAGGCATAATACAAGTAAAAGGAAAGCAGGACCTCGAGGACTAACTAATCAAGAAAGGGAAAGGAGAAGAGCTAGGAAGCATGACAATGTCAAGCCATACAGTTATATGTTGAAGATGGGCAAGGCAATGATCCTGAGAATCTCCAGAAGATTTTTGAATCTAGCAGTTAATTAGAAAGATTCTCACCCTGACTAACTGTATATATTGATACTTGTGAACTAAGGAACTGCACTGAAGATGGTAATCTGTAATAGTAGTTTCATGTTTGGAGTTCTGGTCATTCTGGTCTTCTGAATACGGGCTGCTTGTCATGACATGCCAGTTGCTGCTGTGCTGTCTCTCGGGTAGATGGTTGTTCAAAAAGAAGCGGGTGGTGAATGAAAGCAAGAGACAGGAAAAAGAATATTGTGGGACTGTTCTGATCAAGACTGTATATGGTTAGTTTTTTGGACTTAAGTGCAAACATAAGAAGTATATAATTCTTTATGCCTATTTTTAAAATGTATTCTAATTTTTACATGTTTTTGTATCATATTCTGTAGGGACTTAAAGTTCAACATATCAATACTTGATGAAAAATACCTGTTCCATGATATACCTAAGATGTTTGATATTCAGACAGATAGTGAGGTTAAACTTAACAACCTAAGTTGTACGGTAATAACAATAAGCTTGTCTTCTGGATGGTTAACAACCTAAATTTGCAGACCAAATTAGAGAAAAAGGAGGGCTGCAAGGAAAGCCAACATTTTGGCCCTAGCCTTCCAGGCTCAATTAAGACTCAGTACATATGAGAACTTGTACTGTTACATCATGTAACTTGGTAGTGTCCCAAATTTTCTGATCAAGGAGATTATGGGGCCAAAGATTAAAGTGATCGATGATGTAGAGTGTGCCTAAGGAGAATCAATTTAGAGAGAAAACTTTCTCTCAGGCTTTAACAGAGAACATATTGGCCAAGCAATGGCCGTGACTCTTCCACATGGCTGACACTGACAAAGGTTCTACAATCTGAGTTACAGGATCTCAGGATAAATCCTGAGGGGATTTCACTGACTTTATCAGACCCAAAAGCTACAACTCTTGTTTCATAGGTCCTGCTTTACCTTGCTCTTAACCATCCAGCAGAAAAGTATAAAAAAGAAATATAAGAAGTAAAGCCATGCTGTTATGTTGAGCTATAGGGGACTCAGGTCAGCAATTTCTGACATTGCCAGTCAAGATGAAGAACCAATACTATTATGGGCTGAGTTTACACACCTATAATATTCAAATAACGGAATTTAACAAAAAAAGGGGATACAGATGAATGTCCATTTTGTATCTGTGTATTCAAAGTGGGTAGGATAGATATATAGTTACATTCTCTTAATGAATAGTGGGATTTGTTCTAATGGTGTTTGTAAATAGGATATCATGTCCGCATCTTGTAAAGCAATTAACCACTAGGAAGAATGTATGCAATGTGTTAATTATTGAAATTGTCCTACCAATTTGATTTGAAACTTCCTCATTACTATTTGTTTCTTAATAAAATTATGTAAATAAATAAATAAATAGCTTATTTTTAATTTCTTTTTCATTTATCTGTCATTGTCTTAAAAATGTAGATCTCTACTTTTTCCATTACAGTGCTTAAAATTTTATATCCCTAAATCTATATTCTTTATTTCTGAAGTCCTTAATTTTTAAATACTTGTTTTGAAAGTGTAGCTTAAATATTTCAATGATCTTCAATACATATTTGCTAAAATCAAGTATCACAGACTTTGGGGTCAACATCACAAAGCTTTTTAAAAATAACCTTTCAGATCACATTCTAAAAATTGTATGAAGGTGCTGGCCCTATAGCTCATCAGATTAAAGTGCCTGTAAGCAGGCACAGGGACCAGGGTTTTTATCCATGGGCCTGCTGTTCCAGCCCTGCCTCCAGGGTGCATTAATCCTGGCATTCCTTGCTGATCCTGCTCTGATACAGTGATTAAGATTGGGTGTGGTGATGCACGCCTATAATCCCACCTTTTAGGAGGCTGTAAACAGGCTGATCACTGAGTCCAATCTAGCAGTGAGACCCTGTAGACCCTTCCCTAAAATACATACATAAATAAATAAATAAATAAATAAATAATTGTATGAAAAGAAATATTGAATCCTGGTTAAAATTAGATGCTTGTACATTTATAAGAAGCCTATACTTACACAAGCATTTAAGATACACAACATTCAAAATTATAAGAGAATCTCTGGTCTTTGAAGGTTTATTAATGTTGA
Organism: Octodon degus; assembly: GCF_000260255.1. Taxonomy (NCBI): domain Eukaryota; kingdom Metazoa; phylum Chordata; class Mammalia; order Rodentia; family Octodontidae; genus Octodon; species Octodon degus. The sequence goes on along the minus strand of NW_004524764.1, from coordinate 190,677 downwards.
GGAACCTACATCACTATAGGAAAGACAGCTCTAAACTGCTGAGAACAAAGCATCAGTAAAGAAAAGAAATTTGAAGTGGCACTCAAGTACACTGACAAGGACAATTTTACTGAGGCATTGAAAATACTTCTGTGTAAAGACTTCTCAGGAAGAGATAAGAAAAGTATCCAGAAGAGTAAAGGACATGCAAGAGAAAGGTAGCAAGAGCCCAGAAGTCCTTCAGTGCTTTGAGCACTGCTGGAAATGCAAGGAGCAAGATGTGAGGACTGAGTAGTAGAAAGCTGGCCAGGACCTGAATATTTCAAACTTTTCAAGTGGTTTTCATTTCTAGTGTGACATGAAATACTTTTAGAGACACTAGGGCAAGAAAAAAGACTTAATGTTTCTTAGAAGTGAACAGAATCAGGGCCGGTGAGATAGCTCAGCAGATTCAGTGCATGCTTAGGCAGGCACAGGGATAGAGTGCAATCCTTGACAACAGTGCTGCACCAGCCCCACCCCAAGGCATGCAGAGCCAGCCACAGAGTTTGGGCATGTTGGTGCATGCCTACAATCCCAGTGTTAGAGAGGCTGCAAACAGGAGGACCACCATAAGCCCAAACTGCGTAGTGAGACCCTGTACCAAATACATAAAATAAGCAAATAAAATAAAAATCAGTGAACAGAATCTTTCTGGGACCAAAGTACACTGATAAATGGCAAAAGTAGAAACAAAAACAATTGAAAGTATAACTGGGACACCTCCCATGTTAAATCACTGCACTCCAGACAGGGTAAAATACAGAACTGTATACTGAGTATGTAACTTGGGAAAAAAAACCACCTGCAAGGATCTTGGTTCAATACTCAGCATGAAAAACACTGCAGGGTTTTGGTGATTCAAAATTCATCAATTATTATATTTTTTAAAAATATTGCATATTCTATTTTCTGCTTATTGTATTTTATCTAGATTTTACCAAATATGCATAGAGTATATTAGTGTAACATAGCATGCAAGCAATTGTCAATCTGAGCTGATTTTTGTACAGAAGTAATTTAATAAGCATGTTTCTATGGATTTCTATGTGCTATAACAAAATGACAGCAGAAAAATAAAAGCTTCCCAGGGAGTTAGATGATACAATTTAATTTATATACAGATACATTTGTAATGTTATAATAAGTCCTCTACATCTTAAACTATTCTGACTTCCACAGAAAATTATTTCCATGGGAGAAACTAGTTTATTAAAAATTCTTACATATTTCAGTTGAAACAGTTCAATTCCAAGTCTCTCAACTTTGTATTTGACTTTTTTCAGTTCTTAATTTTCTTCACTGAAGTGTTCTCTTTTGTGACTTTTGAAGTAGAAAGCAGCACATATGTATGCTATAAATAAATACACGTGTACTGAAGTATGCATGCTGAATGTTTAAAACTTAGTGAATGTGCCTAGGGAATGTAGCTCAGTGGCACAGGACAAGCCTGACAAGTGCAAAGCTCTGAGTTCAGTTCCTGGTACAGACAAAAATTAATCATAATGATATACCCTCAAAAAAGGAAGTCTGGAATCAGTAGAGCAAAATGTTGTACATAGAATGTTGGTTGGCTTTCTAGCAACACAGATTGGCTGTGATTGACAAAGTAGCTACAGTGTCATGCTGGACCTAAGGACAGAGGTAGTGCTGCCAGGATGCCGTGTGGGCCTTTCCATAGAACTACATGTGGAAGGGATGACATGAGTTCAGGTTCAACTAAGAATTCAATGCTCTAAAGTTATGCTGTTGTCTCCCAGCAACTAAAAAGTATTTGAAGAGATATCCTTGTTAATCATTAAACAAAAGGAAAATAATTCATGGATTTCTTTAAAATTTATAAGTCTTCAAACTCTCAATTCAACAGGAGTACTGGCATATAAGGATGGGAATTTCCAGTTCAGATAAATCTTAAACAGTAATCGATACAACATTATGGTCAACTTGCCGTTATTGGGAAACAAATAACTGTAGTTTTCATGTTGGCAGGACCTGGGAGGGCTTCATTTTTAAGTAGAGCAGGGTTTTGGATGGGCTCTGAGTAAGTTCATACATCCAGGAACACAGAGAGCTGCTGTCCTATTCTTGTGGTGTCTGTTGCTGGAGGGTGGCAATCTGAACTCATTCTTTGCTGTACTATAGTCATACTTGCCCTGTGTTACCTAGATTTTAATATTTTTTAACTATTTAAGCAAAAATATCATCATAATTTTGTTAGTAAAGGCCTGTTAAAAATTAAATCAGAATGGTAACGCAATAAGAGTTATGTCAAAGAAACTACTATCTTACATCAAAAATCATCTCCAAAAATGAGCCAGGTATTAAAAATGTGAAAGAATGTACCATATGAAAGAAGCCATAAAGAGTTAGAAGAAAAGTAGGAGAGTGAACTACAATTTAACTGCAGGTACAAAATGAGTTCTGACTTCACACTGATCAAAGCAGCATGGTTTGTTGTCAATGAGTCAATACCAGTACACCTATATCAATATGTATCATAGGTCAGTTTCTGGATTAAATGCCATCTTGTTGTGCATTACTTAGCTGCATCCATACAGGAAGAACTCCAGCAAATACGGTCATCTTCTTTTAGTGATGATAAAACACATTTTTAGTGAGGCAACTGACTTGCTTAAGTTCACAACTTATTCAAGTGGAGAGTCCTACCACTCAAATTTAGTCCACATTTGAGTAATGTTATTCAACTTCTCCCATATTTATAGCACCAGGAAATTGAGAATAGTGTACTGGATTTGTAACAATATATCAAATTGTGTAAAGACTGAGGAAATAAAAAAAATCTGTGTATTTATTTATTTATTTATTTATTTATTTATTTATTATTTTTATACCAGGAATCAAACCCAGGACCTTGAGTTTACCAGGCTGATGCTGTGACCCTGAGCTATATTCCTGCCCCAAATATTCTATTTTCTTCTTGACTTTCACCTAAAGGATGAAAGCTTATGCCAAGTATATTTTTATACTCTTTGAATTTGTAGCAAACATATTTAATATTTGTAAGTATTATTTCAAATTTAACCAACTATCTAAAGATTTTTGCAGTTAATTTTTTTTAGTTCTGCCTGGTTTTTACATGGTTTTTCTTGATTTAATGGTATTTTTGAAAATGATAAGACAACTGTTTGATTGACTTAAGACACACGTAGGAGATTAGTACAGCTGTGTAGGGTGGCTTTGGGTAGGTTGTGGCACTGTAACCCTGGGAACTCGCCTCCTCCACTTCACTGCTTTTCCCTCTCTCTCTCGGTCCCCATGAGGTGAGCAGCAGTCCTCTGCCAAGTCTGCCAACACGGTGTTCCTGCCTGGAGGAAAACTGGCCAAGGACTGCATTCCCTGAAACCATGAGCCAAGTTCAGCCTCTCTTCCTTTAAACAGCAGTCTCTGGTACATGCCTGCTTATGAAAAGCTGAATAACACACTGCTCCATGGAATTCAATATTTTTTATGTCTGTGAATAGTAATCTATAGTTTAGGAGGGTAGGAGCATTGTGAAAAACAGAGCAAAACAAAACAAAACTGATTTTATCCTGATCTATGTTTTGCTTTATAATGAAAAGCATCAGCATTAACCACCAGGATATACACTTCACATTTGGCTTTTATGAGAAATCAGGTAAATTATGGAAAGGAAAGATTTTCTACCATCTAAATTCTGTCAGTTTTATTCTTTATTGGCCATTTAGCTAGCAATCTGATTTAAGGATGTGAGAGAGAGGCAGATATAGAGACATACCAACAGAGCGAGGGGATCCAATGCTAGAACTAGAAAAGGTAACCATGGCAGAAAACTAATTGACTGCTATGTGAGTTATTACTGGTGCTTACAAAAAAAGTGGAACCTCAGTTACGAGGATTAAGGCACGAATGTCAAGTCAAGTTAGCATAACAAGCATGCTTCTCGGATACAAAAATTGTAATTTCCATATGTGGGAAGAATTTCCAATTCTCATGACATTTAAAGATCATCAGATTGAAAAGCAATAATAATATATCACACTTTACTAATGCAGAATGTTGACATTGATTAAAAGGCCTTAACTTAGCTTTATATAAAAGAAATTCAATTGTGATTTTTATTACTGGAGTGAATCTATAAAATGAAACAATTCAATCTCACTGTGTAATTTATAAGAAATCAAATTAATGGTGTGGCAAACTACTCAGATATATTTATCCTATTCAAATTATAACATTTATATAAGATATTGTTTCAAAGAAGCTTATTCTTGAGTAATAAATTTGTTAGAAGTACAGAATAATATGGTAAGTACTGGAAAATCCTAGGGAATAGGCAGTTTATGAAATATCATGTATTAGTTCTCTACTTTGAATGCTAGAAAAACATCTCTGATTGTACAGTATATTCCTGATTTCTCATGTTATTCCTATATAAGTTTATTCTAGAAATTTAAGAAAGATTATATAAACAATGTATGTATTTTGGCTGTCTGAATTGATATTAAATACATTAGATTTTCTACACATATATGTTGTTCTCAAACATGTATATAGAATTTGAATAAGTAAAACTTGATATTTTCTTGGAGAGGTACTGAGAAACAATCTCAGGATCTTGCACTTGCCAGACTAGCACTATGCTGCTGAACTATATCCTTGGCCCCTTTTTTTTTTTTGACAAGGAAAACTGTAAAATATTTATTCTGTGAATGCTATTGCTTCTTATAAAAATAATTATTTAATAAATTATTAAGCTAAATAATACAAGAACTTCAAATTCAATGAAGCATTGCAAGGCAACCTTATCACATCCATATTCATGAATGCTAAATAAATTTCAGGGCTGAGCAGGTAGCTCAGCAGATTAGAGTTCCTACTTAGGCAGACACAGGGACTGGGGTTTGATCCCCAGGGTGTTGTGCCAGCCCTACCACCTCGGGACACACTGAGATGGTGATTGAGACTGGGCCTGGAGGTGTGCACCTGTAATCCCAGCTCTTGGGAGGTTGAAAACAGGAGAATCACTGCAAGTCCAATCTGTTTACTGAGACCCTGCAGATCCTGTACTAAATACAAATAAATAAATAAACCATCTTCTTTCATGTAGTTACTGCGTACAGTATTTGTTTTCTACTAGATAATGCAAGTTAGATTAATAGTAAATGACAATATTATTAATCTCCTTCAAAAATACATTTCAAATCTATACTACTGAAAGATTTGAAAATAAAATGTGATATTCTGCTTATAAAACTATTACCCTAGTAGACATTAATTTTTAGTAAAAATATGAAATATATTAATAGCACAATTATGATGGTAGCAGAAGGACATAAGTAACAAAATATTTCAATACATACACCAATTAAAATAGTGATCTCTTGGAAATAAAATTGCAAAACACAAGAACTTAAATCCATGAAGTGGTTTATGAAGCACAAGTTTTAGATGCCTGCCTTAAACCAAGCCTAATTCACAGGCATCAAATCATGACCTACTAAGCATATCTTTCAGAATTAAGATCTAAAAGCTACACATCTGACAACATTACAGTCATAAAATTCTACTGAAGTTGAAAATAATGATAGAATTTCAGTTGCCGTTTAGAAACACATTTCTTCTATACTCAGATTACATGCTGTGAGAACCATGACATCCAGCTGACAAGTTATGAATGGAAAAGTTTTTCCTCGCCCTTTGGAGTCATTCAAAATTAATGGTGTACAAATTCCTTATGACACACACAAAGTAAAAATCACTGCTGAATTTATTAAGCTTTGACCTGCTGTCCATAAGAAACTCCCCACTTTTATGGCCTGTGACCTACAGTGTCTACAATGTCACAATGAAGGAGCCTGAAGGGTCAGTCCGGACACTTTTTAAACAAGAATTTATCAGTTTCTGCTTGCAGTTTTACTGCTTACTAATTGATGGTTTGGCTCACTAATTAATGCTTCTCTCTCCACAGGATGAAATCCAGTTATGAATTATTTTTATGTTTCTTGCCCAAAATCCATTTAGTTCACCTGTGGGAATCCCTGTATTTATCATGTGGTCAAGTGCAAGATTAGATGCTCCACAGCCCACAAAGTGAGACCTCTCAATGATTCGCAGATTTAATTGTCACATCTCATATTGGGATTTTACCAATAGATGCCACATGCAAATGTATAAGTCACGTATGTTTGTGCTCATTTTTTTAATAAAAGGTGAACATTGAATGTGATCTACTTTAGAAGCCTATCAATGATAAAATCAAATTTCTTTATTAAAAATATATAATACATTGGTTAATTTTTTATTCCTGGTACAAAATACCTGATATACACAAATGAGGCAAGGAAAGATTTATTTTAACCCACACTTTCAGGGGTTCCAGTCTCGTGTTTGGCTTGAACCAAGACATAGCAGCCTGGAACAGCTCCTGGGAGACAAGAGCTTCACCTGTCTGGCACCCTGAAAGCAGAGAAAGAAAGAGCACCAGAGAGAGAGAGAGGCAGGAGGAGGTTGGGGATAGGGTGTGCCTGCAAAAGTGGCTTTCCAACTGGGTTCCCTTCCTCGTGGATCTTCAGAGATAAGCTCATCAGTGGATTGACCCATTAGTGAGGGTCCTGATTCCTGCTCTAGTCACCTTACCAATGTTCTAATGAGACTTTGGGGGACCTCTGAAATCTAGACCCTAATGAACTTTTTAAAATGCTGTGTTTTGTTATCTGGTGCACACCTCATGGTCTGATGAATTAGAAATAGTTTTTCTGAGTCAAAGCTAAAGCAACTGTTAAATTTAATCTGTGTCATCATGTACCTATCCTAAACTGCTGCCAACATGATAGCTGCTATCAAGTCTGTTCCTACCTACTCCCAAAACGTTCATCGCCAGCTGCCAAAGAGTCATCTAAGAAGTAAATAAGATTGTCCTATTTTAAACTTTCATGGTCTTCCCTTGCATTCAGAATAATCTTTAAATTTAATTCTCACAGTCAGAATACCAGGATATTGTTTCCCTGTCATTATCTTACATCACCTAATACCATTTACTGTATTTCCCAATCACTTCCAAGTCCTTTATTTCTTTACAACTTTTAAGATTTAACTACTCTGTATATTTTATAACTGATAAGTGATTTTTCTCTAAGGATATGCTTGAATATTTTGTAAGAAGGATAATTAATCTTTTACCATTAAAAAAGTAATTATGCATCTTTTTATCAATGTATTAAGTACTTCTGATTGATTTTTCCCTCTTAAGCTGTTATACCTTCTTCCTGGAACCCCATTAATGAGTTAAATAAAATTTGTAGACAGATTTCTCTTACCTTTTTGTGAATGTCATGGTTGTACATCTTTTTCAAAATCATCTGTTAACACATGTATGTGCAAGGAAAATTTATTTGCCCTAGTTAGATACAGAGTAGGGAATTAAAGTGCCACTGCATATAGACTGAGGATGTAGCTCATTGGCTGTAATAAAAATTGAATCAGGAGAAACATCATTTTTATTTCATTCTGGTTAGATTTTAGTTGCAACCAAAACTGAGAAAGGTAGAAATTAGTGTATCTGTTAAACTATAAGAAAATTCTACCAACAATTGTGCAGAAATTTTAGTGGTTCTCTTTCCAGCAAGGATAATAGTAAAATATGATGTACTTAGAAAAAGTTAATACTTTATTGGGCAAACTGACCAAAACTAAAGCACAATATTGGAAATCTAGAGAGGAAATCTGCCACTCTACATGTTTTAAAATTATAAAAGGATAGAGAATAGTGTTCAATAATCTACCTGTCTAAAAATCATGTTAAATTTTTTGTTCCTAAATATCATCTAAATAATTCATCTTATATAATACAAAAATAATTAAATGTGGAAAGAAAATATATGATTAAAAATCATATTAAGCAAATAGTCATGAGATTCAATCGATTGATTCAACTAACCGAACCACTGACAACCAACAGATAAGATAATCTGAGATTCAGACACTCAGCTTCCACGTATGGGAAACTTTTATTGGATTATCATCATATTTACAGAACATATGATATGCGCAATAGTTTATGCTACATCCTTGAACTACAGTCATAAAATATAGTATTTGCTATTATGAGGCCAATAATACTGTCAAAACATAAAAAATTGCAATACAAATTATAGAATTTTTATTTATTTTATTATTTAATTTTTATTATTTAAGACCTTTATTAACAGGTGCTTGCAGTTTTTTGGCTTTTTTTGAAAAAAAAAATCAAGTTGTAAACTTTTATTACATATTAAAAATGAAGTTCTTAAAAATCTCAAAATTGACCAGATATGAGACAATTTAAAAACCTTTAAAGGTGTATTGAGGAAAACCAGGCTTTAAAAAAAAAAAAAAAAAAAAAAAACTCGTTTGTTTTAAAACAAAAAGGGACATCTTTAGGTAAAAATAATAAAACCCTATGCTGCATAGATAATGCAGACAGTTCTAGTTATCTCGTCAACAGGCAAAAAGCAAGCACTTAAGAGTTTCAGTTCCAATCTTTTGTTCATTTCTTATTGCTAGAATTTCCTATTCGTTTCTTTCTTGCTGGATGACTAAACCGGATGATGGTAGAGATGTTAAACCGGTGTTTTCTCAGCTGGTGGATCGGCTGCCTTTGTCTCTTTGCCGTCTTGCGGTTTAGGGTTTTCTGGGCGTCTGCGTCGGTAATTAAAGTTGCTGCTGTACAGACGTTGAGGTGGCTGCTGACCTTGGGTATCATCTCCTTGATTTTCCTTGTCTCTCCGCTCCGGCCTCTGATCGAACTCAGCATTTTTATTTTATCTTACTTTTCTATGAAGGTGACCTTCTCCTGAGTCTTCTCCTTTAAAGACTTCTGTGTAATTAGTATTGTTTTAAATCACTTCATATGTTTGTTTTTATATTATCATATTCTATTAAAAATCAAGTGACTTCAATGTGTTTCCTCAGAAAAATTCTGAGATAGTACATTATTTATAAAAAAAAATCTGGGTTCAATATGCTAAGAAAGTAGATACACACCTTAAAGAATGTGTGTATCTTACTGTGATAGTGTCCCTGTCTAATAAAATTAAGAGCTACAATATTCAAAGCCATTGACATGGAAACATCTATCTATATAGTGTCTTCACCCAAATAACTCCATTATTTCTGGAAATTCTTGCCCAGGGGAGTCAACTTAATTGTTCTTTATTTCAAGCTTTCCTTCACTGACACACAGATTTTCCAGGGGAAGCGCCTGATCAATAGCTTACTACCAATACTCTGATTTCTTGCTTCAACATAGTAATTTTTTTGTGCAACAATCTAATCCAGCATCTCTAAGATTTGTTCCAACTCATTCTACCTCACATTGTCAACAGGAAAGTTAAACATCAAACGAAACTGTAGTATTTCAATACTTCAAGTTTCCTTTCTCCTTGATGAAACGCCACTAGGTCAATGAGGTGGCAACGCCTTCTTGCACAGCATGAAGAATAAAATTAACATTGTTCTTACAAATTTATTGTCTTTGTGTTATTTGGAAAAGCCAATAATATTCAACAAGTTCATTATTTGTTTAATTCTATTTTTGAAAATGTTTAATGGTATGGAATTAAGCTGCTCAAAATATATAGAAATGTAATTAATCCACTTACTTTTAGTTTTCTTTGTGTATGAGATACAGGTCTCACTACACAGTTCAGTATTGTAGGGATCTGCTGGTTTCAGCTTCTCCAGGGCTTGGAATTACAGGCCTGCAGTCCCAGACCCAGTTTCAGGGCCAGCATGGTGCACCCAGGGTTCTGGAGCTGGCATGGAATGCTGTACTTGGGATGGAACTCAAGACCTGTGTTTTCCAGGCAGGAACTAAGACCTCCAAGCTATTTCCCCAGCCTTACACTTACTTTTATATGGATGAAATTATAGATAACAAAATTTTTTGGTGAGTAACTATTACAAAAAGTATTGCTTCATAAGATAATTTTCCTTAAAAGCTTTAAAGTATAATTGTTGACATGACATCACAACAAATACAATCAGGCTAAAACATATAAAAATATAAACTGTACCTTGAGATTTCATAGCAAAATCAAAACTAAAGTGAAGGATTGCAAGTCAATGCTGTAAAATGCATTATCACTTTGGGGTCCCAGAGCCTCACTCTGTTTATCTTACAATATGAAGCATAACATTTATATATTGTAATAAAAAGTATAAATGCAACTGAAATTGTATAGTTTACTTTAAAATTTCCATTTATTATGTGAAAAATATACATATGACCCCAAATACAAATTTTAGTCTTTATTCATTTGTTTAGACCCAACCTGATCCTGTGAACAGTTGTCTCTCCCTGTCTGGCTTTTTCTCCCTCGCTCTTTTTTTATGACTCTTCTCTCTGTATATGATGTATGCCAAAATTTTGCTAACACAAATGTGTATTCATTATTAGCAGGATTTCTGGAATTTCATTATCAAAAACATTAACTTATTGACTTTGAAGAAACTGCCAAATTAGCAAGAGAAATTCATTGATAAGATAAATTAGTATCCTATGCTAAGTTTGATCTCTTTTTATATCAAAATCTTAAAATTAAAGTCAATGGGTTATTTTCACAAAATGTCCACATTTTAAAAATGCTGTCATTATTTTAATATATTTATTTACCACTTGTACTTCTTTATCTGAGAAGTTTATATTCACCTCAGATATCTGTATGTGGACCAGTTCTTTACATTTGGGAAGTCTGATTTTTTTCAATTCTTCGTATGTTCTAGTTGTTATTCCTTTAACTGAAGAAATAAAGTCTAAAAATTTATCTCACTCAGTGGGTATCTTTTCACTCTGTTAGTGATTTCTTTTGCTATACAAAACCTTTTAATAAGATGAGATCCCAGTTGTTGATGCTTTTTAATATGTTCTGGTTAATAGGGGTCTTGTTCATGAAGTCTTTGTTTTTTTTTTTTTTTTTAATTTAGGAAAGGATGTACAGGGTGTACAAGGTTTTACTGCGTAGATCAGGCTCATAGTAATATTCCTGTTTACAGCCTCTTGGGGACGGGGAGATGGCCAAGTGCTGGGATTACAGGAGCAAGCCAACATGCCCAGTCTCAATCGCTGTCTCAGCGGGCACTGGGGGAGGTGGGGCTAGCATGTCAGGCCTGGGGATTGAACTCCCAGTCCCCATGTCTAAGCAGATGCTTTAATCCGCTGAGCTATTTGGCCAGCCCTGCCTACCTCTATGTCTTCAATAATTAGCCTTATTCTCTCTTTCTGTAGAGTTAGTGTTTCTGTTTTAATATCTAAATCTTTGATCTATTTTGACTTTAGGGTTAGTTTATGATGATAGACATAGCTCTAGTTTTATCTTTGCATGTGGAAGACCAGTATTCCAGTACTATTTATTATAGAGCCATCTTTCTTCCAGTGAAGGTGTGTGGCCATTTTGTCAAAGATAAGGTGGCTGAGAGTGTTTGCTGTTGTGTCATTATCATCTAATATGCTCTACTGATTCTCAGGACTATTTATTTATTTATTTATTTATTTATTTATGTTTGTCAATATTATGCTGTTTCCATCACAGTTGCTCTGTAGGATATTTAGAGTCAGGGATTGTGATCCCCTCTGCCTTGCCTTTGTTGTCCAATAGTATATATGCTACCCTATGTCTCTTCTATTGCCAGATGAAGTTTAGGAATGTTTCATTTAGTTCTTTGTGATATGCTTATGGTATTTTGATTGGGATTGCACTAAGTCTGTATAACAATTTTGAAAGTATGGTGATTTTCAATATGTTGGTATTTCCTACTTCATAGCAACGAATACCTTTGACTTTTGTAATGTGCTCTTTGATTGTATTTTTCAGAGTATTAAGAGTTTCCAAAGTAGAAATTATTTTCCTTCTTTTATTAGATTGATCCTTAAGTTTTTCCATTTTTGACTCTACCCTGAAAGGTGTTGTTTTCCTAATTTCTCCTTCACTAAATGCTATTTGTGTACAGGAATTTTATTGATTATTTTTTCATATTAAGTTTGAATACAGCTATGTCACTGAATTATTATTAATTGAAACATGCTGAAATTTCATTTTAGTCCAGAAAAATTGGTCATTTACAAGAAATCAATGAATAAACAGTATTGTGGGAACTGTAGAGAAGAAGGGACCCTTCTCCACTCTTGTTGGGATTGTAGACTGGAGCAACCGAAACCAGTGTGGAGTTTCCTCAAAAACTATGGCTACAGGTTTCACTTGACCCAGGTATTCCCCTTTTTCGTATACTCCTGACAGAATGAAAAGCATCATTGCACAATGGTATATGCAGAGATATATTTAAAGTATCACAGTTTATAAAAGCTAAATCTTGGAAACAGCCCAATTGCCCACCAACCAACAAATGGATAAAAAAGAGATGGGTTTCTTTTTTTTTTTTAATACAGTGACATATTATTTAGCCTCAAAGAATGATAAACTGGAGACATTTCTAGGTAAATGGATATACCTTCAGATTATACTCTTACTTGAAATAACAGACACACATGTAAATATTTAATTGTCTTTCTGGTGTGAGAAAATAGAAGTATAAATTAGGACCAAATGTATATTAGTTATTGTGAAATAGGAAGACATTGTTTACAAGGAAAACAAGAATGGAGGAGGTCAGGAAAGAAGGGAAATGAAAAAAAAAAGAATGAAATGGAAACAAAGCTTTGTAAACAAGTAGAGAAGAGTGGCTGAACTAAGGGGAGGAAAATGGAAAGAAAAGAGAAGAACCTAGATGTATCACATGCAGGCACAAATTCTATGTGATGAATTTTTTATCATGTATGATCACATAATGGCATCAATAAAATTGTTTATTTAAAAAAGAAAATGCTGTTATATGCTCTATTACCATAAGTGTGTGTGTGTGTGTGTGTGTGTGTGTGTGTGTGTGTGTGTGTTTTACAGCATTGTAACCTGAGATTTATGCTGGGTTAACCTGAGATGCAAAGAACAGAGAGCTACACCAGTCACTGAGCTGCAGAGCATCAACCAAAGAGCAGTAAAGATTTCCTTTCAAAATGTGATCAAAAAATGCCAAGCTACCAGTGCAAGTTAAGAGCGAGAGTGAAGGACTCTCAGCCTTATTATGAATATTACTTGCTTGCCTTTATTTCTGATCCTAGAAATTCCATGATATTTGCAAAATTCCCTAGTTTTATTTTTGCCCCCAGGTTCGCTATTACAAAGCAGGAATTGAAGCCACTGCTTCTGCCTCATTTGTTTGTCAGCATCACTGTCAGTTGCAGATGTGAGTGGGAATGGCATAAAAGGAGAAGTGTGTGGATAAATATATTTGGTTTTTTTAACTCTGAAATAATGCAGGGCAATTGACATGAAATGACAGGACTTTTCCTGGTAACTTAGTGTTCATTCCTTCCAAGAGAAAAAAAAAATAGGTTCTCACAATGCTCACACAAATAGTACAGTAAAGAGGACAGAAGTACTGAAAGGCGAAAGAAGTGAACATTGATAAATAAATATAAAATGCTTCTTAAGTGCAAGTTACTTGTTTTATTAAATAAAACAAGTTCTAGTTTGTTTTATTTAATACTCTAACTTATTTTAGTTAAATATCTTACAATTATACTTTTGCGTATGTAACTTAAAAATACATGTTTTTTTTTTTTAAGGACCCACCAAATAGCTCATTGGGCTAAAGTGCCTGCAAGCAGGGGCAGTGGACAGTGGTTTGATCCCTGGGCCTGTCTTGCTGGCCCCAACCCCAGGGTGAACTGAGACTGCAAATAAAACTGAGCGTGGTGGAGCACACCTGTAATCCCGGCCCTTGGGAGGCTGTAAACAGGTGGATCACTACAAATCCAATCTAGTAGTGAGACCCTGAACATCCTGTAGACTCTACCCTAAAATTAAAAAAAAAAAAAAAAGCCATGTTTTTTAATGATCAGTATTTTTTCTAAGGCTGAAGGAATGCAAAATATGCTAGAGTGAAAGAAACCGGATCTGTGATTGTCTGGATAAGAGGAGGGAGAGACATTGCCAAAGTGCTGAAGGAAATTTTCAAGTGGTTGGAAATGTACACTCATCTGAATGTACAATTGGTTTCATTAATTTATATAGATGCAGATACAGGTAGTGAATGTAGTCTGTTCGTTTCTACTTATCCCAAGTATTATCTATTTTGCCCCCCCAAATTATTAAAATAATGGGAAAAACATATATATTTTTGCATCATGGGCAAGCATTTTTATTCTCATATTCTCATTTTTGATGTCCTTGCTTTTATCTGCATGAAAGGGAAGAGATACACATGTCTGAGTTTTTTCAGAGAACTAATTTTAGTAACTGTTTTAATCTGAAATGAACTACCATAATTCTCAAATCTTTACTAGTTGCAGTCTTTCAAAGAGATATAAACAGAACAGATTTAAGGAACCTCAAATATAGCATTAAGTGGAATGCTAAAGATTTTTTTATTATAGCAAACAACTGTTTGATTATTTTGTAACATAAATGTATCAATCTAATTTGCTACATTTACTGCAGAAGTAGCAATGGATATTCATTCTTCAGGGCCATGAAAATTTTTTCCCAGCTCTGTGTGAAAGTACATGCCCACAATCCCAGCACTAGAGAGGCTGAGGCAAAAGGAATCCTGTGAGTTCAAGGCCACCCTGGGGTATGTAGTGATTCAAGGGCTTCCTGGATCACATAATGAAACCCTGTCTCAAAACCATGTCTAAAATTTTTTTCCCTATAGAGATCTTGCAGTACTCTTTTTAGAAATAACTAAGTTTCCTTCCCTTGAAATAGACTACAGATGAAGTTTAGAAGAAAATCTAAGATGTTATTGTTCAGCCAAAATTTCACTCAACAGCATTCAGTAAGCCCAGACCATAGTCAGAAGAATTCTACTATTGACCCTAAGAAAAGAAAACTGTAATCTTATCTTTGGCATATTAAGAAGCTTTTTAAATATCTAAATACAGTAATAGCTTTTTTTTCTGAATTTCAACAATCTGAAATAGGTTCTGCCAGAAAGAAAACCAATAAAATAGTTCCTCAGGGGAATCTCATGATGAGAAATAATCTTGGCGACTTTGCTCCTTTCCTCGTTTCTAGATAGAGGTTCAAATTACAGGGGTATGATAAAATTTTACAAAATTACACAGAGGAGATGATAGATACAAATGTGATACTTCAGTTCCATGATAGCAAATAATTTTTCCCTATATCCTCCAATGTCTTGCTTTTGCCTCTTTATTTTAAGAAATTTAAAGAAGCTGATTAAACTGATACAGCATCAAAAATGGGCAATTTGCTTATCATATCCAACATGAATTGAAAAACTCACAAAGGCATTATAGGTTACAAGGTCAATCACTAATTAAATATTACTTTAAAGTACTGATAAGAAAATATTTTTCACGGCCAGCCAGATAGATCAGTAGACTAAAGCACCTGCTTCCACAGAGTGCAGTGGCCAAGGTTCAAACCCCAGCTTGTTGTGCTGGTCTTGCCCCTGGGGCACACTAAAAGGGCTATTGAGACTGGGTTTGGTGGGGTGGCGCACACCTTTAATCTCATTGCCAGGGAGGATGAAAACAGGAGAATCATTATGAGTCCGATCTACGTAGTGAGACCCTATACAAACTGTGGACCCTGTCCTAAATTCATAAAAAAAAAGAAAATATATTTTGAGAAAAATAACTGATAATACTAATTACATCTGTGTAATAGATTGTAATTTTATTTTAAAATATTAGAAAAAAACAGCATAACAGAAAAATTGAAAATATTTTTCTTATGTGAGATTAAACTCACTTCAGTTCTTATAATCTTTGATTTTGTGCATTTAGAAAACCTTCATTTGAGAAAAGAAAATAGTCCCAAAAATATTATTCTTTTTTTCAAAAACATGGAAAAATATTCTTACAAGAATGGAATATAAAGCGTTACATAAAGAATACTTTTAATATGGCAGTATTTGAAAATTGCATTTTGTGAAGATTTTAAGATGTTATGTGAAAATATTTATGTAAATCTAATTTTCTATTATATTTTGGAAGAATAATTGTGTGCAGCTGAAGACAGTCAGCACATAAGACCGCAGCCAAGCCGAGCCGCTGCTAGTTTTCTTAAGCTTTTGCTAATTTCACTCTGACAGGAAAGGTAGTTTGATCAGTGAGCTGCTAATCCCTAGTTAGTGGGCAGTCGAGGAAACGACTGTTTGAAAAACAGGACTACACATACACTCAAGTTTTTTTCCTTTGGCTCTTCAAATCTTTGCAGACAGAAAGAGAATATGAAGACAGCATTTGAGGAAAGAAAGATTACTCAAAAGTATGAGACATACATTTTTATGTTATATACATTTCCTATTTCTTGCTATAATGATATTTATGCCTAAGCAATAAAAATACACATGAATGAATTTGTTGAATCCTTCCATACATTAAGTCTTAACCACTGCTCAAGAATATTTAATAGTTATTTAATAATAATTTGAGTAAAAAATAGTATTTTCTTGATAATCAGACTTACTTTATAGCTAAATAAAATGTTTTATTAATTTTATTATAAGATTGATATATATCATATATATGGAATTATAGAACTCAATCAGAGAGCTAATTCTATGAATAAACATTACAAATCAATTGATTGAAGATTTTTCTCTGGGAAAATTAATTTTCACTAAATAATTTTTTGCCTTATGTACATTATGGGAATTATGATTCCTATTGAAAATAATGGAAATTTCAAAATTTTTAAAACTTGCTATGGTTGTAAAAGAATGATGTACTTACATATATTGAACTAGTTGTCTGAAACAAAAATAAACCACACCTCAGCCTTAAAATTGGAAATATATTTATAGTTATTTCAGCATGTTTATTAAATTAAAAGATAATATCATTAATTTTATGACTAAATTTTGCCATGTGAAAATCTTATACATTCTCGTTACCCTGGTACCATCAACAACAACAACAACAACAACAACAACAACAACAACAACAACAAATATATATATATATTACAGTTAAGATATACTGCTGCTTTACCTTCGCTTGAAAGCCACATAGACATCCTAAAGATAAAACGAAGGCCTAATTTTATTCAGTGTGGTATAAAATACCACTGATTTTTCCACTAGAATAAAATCAAATAGATATACATAGAGATATACATGTGCAAATACCAAGAAAAGCCGCAAGAATTTTTATCACTTTTTTTGAGGGGGATTTTAAACTGAATTTCAGAACTTCTACCTATTGAAAAAATTCATATTAGCAATTTGAAAGCCCCAGGACAGTGACAGCCAAAGCAAACCAACACTGATTAATTTGGGCAATTATACTTGGAATAAGACTAGAGAGATAACAGTATTGAAGAATTAGAGAGCTTTAGAAGATGAAATTACATAGGAAAAAATAATTAAATCAAGTACATAATGCCAAAGACTCATAATTTTGTATTTCCTTTCTGTAAATGATTGTGTTAATTAGAAGTTCTGTTCAATTTTCAATGAAATAGCAATAAATATGTACACTCTATTAAACTTTTTTACCTAAGTTCTAACTAGAAGACACAATATTACATATAATCATTGTTCTATACAATCATCACTGAGAATTAAGTTTTCATAAATTAAATTGTAATCTAATTCTTGAAATAATGTTCTACTGTTAATTGAAATGTAAAATCTAGGATATTTATATGGCAAATTTATAGTACATTCTAATTGTGAAAGAGGATTAAATTGAAAAATTTAATACAAACATAACGTCAAAACTAGATAAACTATCACTATTGCTGAATAAATGAATTCAAAGGGGCCGGAGAGATGGCTTAGTAGAATAAGTGCTTCCCTGGGAAGCACAAAGTTCTGAGTTCAATCCCCAGTACTGCCAAAAAAAAAAAAATGCATTCAAGTAATTCTTCTTATTTATGTATCAAATCACTCGCTTTTTGATTCATCACTGTATAGGAAAGTGTGCTAGGACTAACAAAATGATTTCTAGTAGCAAAATCAACTTCCTTCTTACTATGGCTTCTTCAGCATAATAGATGAGAAGTAAGAGCTGGAGTTGTGAGAAGTAGTTAGAAGCCTCACATACTAATGATATATGTGAACAAAGAGGAGTGAGTATAGGGGATTCCTAGACGTTAAAATTGTTTGATAGTTGTTTTGACCTTTACTGAGATAGGGTCTGACTATATAGTCCAAGTTGTCATTAAAGTCATGAGCTTCTTTCCTCAGATTCAGAAATTTGGAATATGGGCATGACCACCATACCGAGATACATAGTATGTTAAATAAGTTTGTATAGTAGCTTTTTCCAAAGACAGACAAATGCAGAAATAAGGAACCACAGGTGACTCTTAAAAAAAAAAAAAGAAAGAAAGAAAAAAAGATTATTCAGTTGATCAGCTCACAGTTTGCTTTTCTGGCATAAAGACATGGAGACCTAGTACATCTTTAATTTTACAAATGAAAATGTCATTATCTGAGCAACTAAGCTTTAAACCTAAGTTAATACATTTAGCTAATAGCAAAAATAGAAAGCAGCCCATGCCTCTTATGTGCCTTCAAGAGGAATCATTTCAAGGAGATAAGTATTATTTTTTAGGTCAAGTAAATTCAAATGTAAAGCCGTCACTTTGATAGGTAAATAATAAGCTTGCTCTAGGCTATAAAGATCGACAGAAAGAAACAAAATAAAAAAAAACAAAGTGTGGGAAAATCCTATATTGAAAGTTTTTGCAGTTCAAGAGAATCAGTAGGCTACTTTGGTGCCGTATCATAACAGGCATACACAGGGACTTGAGGGAGAAACAAAACAACAACAAAAAAGTTTTATGTCATAATTTGTTCACTTGCAAAAATGGGAATTATTGAGATTTTAGGGGGTTTCCCAAATATCTCAGCGAAGCCTGCAATAGGCACAGGGGCTAGGGGTTCAATCCCCGGACCTGCTGTGCTGGCCCTGACCCAGGGGCTCGCTGTGACAGCGATGGAGACGGGGCATGGTGGCGTATGCCTATAATCCTGACTCTTGGGAGGCTGTAAACAGGTGAATCACTACAAGTCCAAAAATTAAGTAGTGAGACCCTGAACACCCTGTACACCTTTCCCTAAAAGAAAAAAAAAGAAAAAAAAAAAAAAGATTTTTGGTAGGATTCAATGGCATAGCATGTGAACAAACAATCACCTAATGAAAATGCAACTGTTAGGTTTTATCCCCTCTGCTATTCTGTGCCATGTATATATCATATATATGTATATGATTCCTAGAATATTTCTATAATCCCTCTTTCTTGTTCAAATTTGTTTTGTGGTATTTTATTATATATAGATGTAGTTTTATTAACATTATTTTTAATTTTCATGCTAAGTGAAAATATTTTTAAAACATCGTATTAACTTTGATTTAAATAAAGAAATTATATATTCAACTGATATTTTAAGAAGAAACATATTGCATGTTTTTGTACAATAGTTTATATAATAAGACAATGTTATTAAATGTCATATTCTAATTATTGGTCTTTTACCACCCTATATAGTTGTTTTCCATTTCGTTCATGACATCAAGAATTATAGACTAAAATTTTATGTATCATTTTTCCTTTCAGTTATTTTTGAGGATCTACTATAATACAGTAGACTGCATTATATACAGTATTCATGAGACAATGTTGTGTGCTGTTGAAGACAATTATTTTAATATTTTATTAGATGTAATTTTACTTCAGGTGGTAGTGCAATAGCACAACTTTAAAATGTTGTCTGTTTATAGTTCTCATTAGAGATTGAGATATCCACATTTATTACAATAATTACATGTTTTTTATTTTTGAAGTCACCTTTTTCAAGTGTTTTAGTTCTATCCTTTTCATCTTCTTAGACCTTGTATTTATTCTACATGTGAATAGAAATTTTAGGATATGCATCATGTTCTCTTAAATACAGCAGTTGCTACTTTTAAGGGTTTCAGTGACATTATAAACTTATTTTTTCTGTTCCCGTTTTAAAAATTGAACCAAAGTTGAATGTTGAGTGTTTTTTTTTTTTTTCAGATTTTATTTATTTATTTGTTTTTCGGAACCGGGGATTGAACAGGCCCCTGCACTTGCCAGGCAAGTGCTTATTCCACTGAGACATCTCCCCGGCCCCAGATTTTATTTAATCTTTATCTGACTTTTTATTCTAGATATTTATTCATACCATCTGAGCTCATGTACTTAGATTAGTTTAAATTAATCACTATGTTCCATGTCAAATATTGCTTTCTATGAAACATAGTTTGATTATCTCCATCTACTTTCATTAGCACACTGTTCATAGTTTTATACAGTGAGCAGTAATTTTATTTATATTGTATTTTTGAATTATTACATTATTTCAACTAATGTTGCTTTCTAATAATTCTTACCATCTCAGCACTTCTGCTTCCAGAGGTACGCAATTTCTTAAAATCCATGGAGGTGGCCAGCTGTGCATGTGTTTAATGTCTGCATGTAAGTGTACTGGAGGGCTATAAATTGATAAGGCCTTCTACTGAGTTTTAAGATAAACTTAATCTACTTTGATATGATCAAAATCTGTTTCTTCAGCAAGCAGTTTCTCTAACAGGTGATAGTCCTACTGTCATACAATAGAAGTTCAATTCCAGTATTGCTTATGTATTCCATTGATTTTATGTGGAATAAACAGGAGTTTGCTAATGCCTAGACTGTGCTCAAGAACACTTTCATGGCTCATTTGTTCCTGCTTGCTCTTTGGTTTGCTTGAGAATACACTGATGGGTCATGTTTGGAGAGTAATTGTCAGGGTTAAGGGAGGATTTACAGAAGCACGGTTGTCTCTGTGACTGAGGCACGGTTTCCTCTGGCACTCGTTTTGCCGACCATCAGAATTAAAATGTCCGTGAGAAACTGTACTGAGAGCACTCACGGCTGTCCTGTTTGTTCCGCTAAACTTAGCCCTGATAATCATTGCTCCTGACACATAATCATCAATATCAGCACTGACATATGGGATTAAGCAGACGGAACTCTATGGCAGACAGATAAATTAGAAAACCTTATTCTGGTACAATCATGTTTGAATACCGCAGGGATGAAATCTACACATATTATTCTTGTGTCATAGCATCTCCCCATCTGCTGGAGATGGAGGTATTCGTGGCTACGTCATGACGTCAGGGCGTATAGTAAAGAGAGCGGCATGGTGCCTACTCAGCACCAACACTGTGTTTTAGAGCTAAGGGTAATGGTGCAGCTCCCTGCTGTATTTAATGGAAAGGCCACATTGTCTAGACTGTTAGGATATGTCAGTCCTGGCATTAAAATGTGTTTCACTAATCACTAAATCACATAAATTTTAAAGCGACTCCCTTGAATATATAATACTCGCATTGGGGTTTTTAAGTTTTTGTACGAAAAGTTACTATTTGGAAGGCAGTTTAAAAAAATACTTATAGTTTTCATTTTTCAAATGCATAAATTCGTGTTTTGTAGTATGTAAGCCTGGGTCTCAGCATGCCAGGCAAACGCTCCGTCACTGAGATACATAACATAGCCATGAAAATACGGACATTCTTCACTAAAATCTCTAATAAGTGGTCCTTTCGTTTTTCTTTTTCTTTTTCTTTTTTTTTTTTTTTGTGATACCAGGGTTGAATTCAGGATTTTGTGCTTGCCAGGAAAGGATTTATTCCACTGAGCTGTCTTCCCAGCCCCTAAAGTCCTAATAAATACAATATTTATATTTGTGTTCTTTAGCATAAGATGGATAAATATTGTGAAATTCGTATCCCTGATGGAGAATTCTTGCATCAGTCATATGAGATACATGAAAATCCATTTCAAAACGTGGAGGCTTAAAAGAAGTGCAATTTCAGTTAGGTTACGGAGAACAGGGAATACGTATTAGATTAAAGGATTTGTTTACCGAACCATGAGTATTAATACCTGCGAATGCAGAAATGAGGAAGTTAGTGCAATAGATACATTTTCTGAATAATCAGGCTATTTCATTCCAAATATGTGGTCATTTATTTATAAGAACTCTTCTTTTTCATGTGTTGTAATGGTAATAAAAAGATTACGAAATTTTTTAAAAAATAAGTATATGTTTTTAAATTTCACCACTTGCTTGGGGGCTTGTAGAAAGATCATTTAAATTATCTGAAATTTAGCTTTTCAAAATTGGTAAAGTGATACAACCAATGGAATTCTACACAAAATGTATAAAAATGGTAGCTCCTTGTAAGCAACATGCAACAAACAGAAATTTTATTTTTGTACTAAGTGTATTCATAAAGATGAAAGCATAGTGAAGCATGAACCAACATGAAGACAAAATTTAAGCTCTTTAAACATCATAAAATATCTTCTGAATTTGGAGATTGCTATGGCTTGTGCCTAGATGTCTGTCCAAAGCTTTATGCTGTCATATGTGGGACTTTTCAGAGGTGGCTGGATCTAGACTGTATGATGCTAGGAATAAGTGTGTGATGCTTGGGTCATGGGTCCTGATTACCACATGAGTCCATTGATTGGCTTGGCATAGTACTTGGTAAGAGTAAGGGTTTGCCGCCTCAGGTGTGCAGCCACCCTAAGTGTACGTGGCCCAAGTAAAACATAATGACACAGAGTGTGGTGCTGCTGCTTGTTACTTGCTTGTTGTTCAGTGCTTGCTGCTTGCTGCCTGCCCTCTCATGCCACAGACAGCTTGTCCTCTGTGATGTCCTTCTGCCACATGACCCTGCCTTGGAGCCAAGTGATTATGGGCTGAATCCCCTACAAACTGCGAGACAAATCTACCTTTGTTCTTTTCAATTTGGATCTCAGGTATGTTTGTCTCAGGAATAACTAAGAATATTAAATAGGAAGAATAAATTCACTTAATTTATAGGCTAGAGTTTCAATTGAAAATTTGTAATACTTTTTTGTTTGCAACTTTTAGTATCCTGAGATGCAAAATATATATGAAATGAAAAGCATTTAAAGTCTAAAATATATTTGCACAATAACCACCACACCTAAGAAAACATGTTTTTCCACTAATATTCCATACTTTTCTCTTCCCAATGAATAAAATTAATTTTTATTTTGGTCATAGTAATTTCCTTGCTTTCAAGATTCAGTAAGCAGATTTAACATATTTAGCAAAACAATTACTACAGTTCTGCCTGTTTGGTAAATTTCAAATAAATAAAATCATATTATATGTAATTTTGTGCACATATATGTTCTTTCCTTCATTTAATCTTCTATTTAAGATACTCAGTCGTACTGGTGCTTACTGGTAGCTATATTCACATTATGGCATTGGTTTATTTTTTATGAGTACATGCTTGTCACATAAAGTAGTTGTCTACTTCTTAGAAATTTGGTACTTCATCATACTGGGTATTGATCAATTTTACTTCCTCTTCCGTCTTCTCCTGTCTCCCTTTATCTTCAAATCCCCTTTCCATATCCAAAGGTCTAGGTAGTTCCCCGTTTCTCACTGTTAATACATCTGATTATTATGGTTTTTTTTAAGTCAAGGTCTTGACAGACTGGTCTCAAAATCACAGTGATCCTCCTGCCTCAGCCACTCAAGTGATGGGATTCCAGGTGAGTCCAACCACACCCACCCTGATTTGATTAATTTTTCATATCATAGGCAATTATTGAGTTTCTTCAAATTGTATCTCTGTTTTCTTTTGTTTTCCTCTAGACACAAAATCATTTTTTGTTTTCTTCTTCCATAAAAATAGATTTATGTATATGGCATGTGCAAGAGAACCAATTTCTCCTTTTTTACATATGATTATCCATATTAAATGACTTCATTGAAAAGCTCACACTTTCCCATACATAACATAATTTATTATAATTCTAGCATATTTTGACATTTTATTACATTTATCCCAGTACACATAAAGTGGCTATACATTTCTACAACTTTTCTAGGCTTCTAGACTCTCTTGTACTTTCAAGTCATTTTTAAATACATTTCCCAAGAACAGAACTACAAAAACCAATAAGACACGTTTCTCTCAGTATTCTCCTAGTCTCTCTAAAACACAGAACACTGTTTGAAAACTTACCATGCCAGCTAAAGAAGAGTAAAAGTTAAGAAAAGAAAAAATACACACTTTTATTTTTTGTTACCATATTTGAATCTTTTTCTATTTGAAATGTTTCTTTTATGAAAATAAAATTGGCATGGTAAGTATGACTTAAGATACCTAGTCAGATGATTACCACTGTGCTATATCCCAGCCTATTAGCCTATGACTTTAGCATTCATATCAGCAAATCATTAATTTGTCCAGAGAAGTATTACCTATAAAAGCATGAGGATTATTCATAACTTGGAGAAAACCAATGTAGCTGCAACCACAATCTTTCAACTTATTTGTGTTCAGGGACCAAGTATACACCTATCTTATGCTTCAGAGTGAATAAAATTTCTCCAAGCATAGCTCAGTTTCTGAAGGGGGAAACATCTATTTTCAATTTATCTTAAAAGGTCTATGTCTAGATTCAGTTATCAACCTGTAAGTAAGAGGAAAGTATAGCTCAAAATCCCAATGGGCCAACAAGAAGTATTAGGTTCACATTCTAAATCTGCCAATTCAGCAACCTACCAATGAATTAATCATCTCTTATAATAACACAGTTTCAGAAGCACAACTTGAAGATACCTTATATATGCACAAATTTAAATATTTAATTACAAGCCTTATTGGATGACTAAAACACATTTCTTGGTGAGGCAAAAACAGCATATATTTTTTCCTGCTTATGAGCCTCGTGATCTTCCTTGCAATCTTTCTATATTTGTGTTAAAGGGGAAAAAAAAACCTGTTTTTGCAAAACCAGATGAAATGGTAACAACTGAAAGCAATTTTATCTAATTATTTTAACAGGCTATATCTATATCTATATCTATATCTATATCTATATCTATTTCTATTTCTATATCTATATCTATATCTATATTT
>NW_004524764.1:159382-165580 GCF_000260255.1 Octodon degus | reverse complement strand
TATCTATATTTTTTTTTCCGGAACCAGGGATTGAACTCAGGCCCTTGCGCTTGTCAGGGAAGCACTTATTCCACCAAGCCATCACCCTGGCCCCCTTAATATATTTTTATTCATCACTAATACCGTATGTTAATATAATATGCCAACCAAAGGAGTCTATGATAGTAATAACAAGCACTAAAATAATTTGGTTGATCATTTTAACTACATGGTCTCTTAATGTATTAAATCAAATGCTTAAATATGGAAAAAATCATTAATTTTCATTTATGTCTTAAATGTTCACTAATTCAATATCTGTATTGTATGGCAATCATTTTTCAAACATAAAGTCCCTAATAATTATTTTTGAAAATGAATAAAAGATAATATGTATAATACATAAAAGGTAATATAATCTCTGGATTTGAAATTCTCTTGCCTCAAATATAATATTCATTTCCAGAGGAAAATAAACTGCATCAACTGTGTGATATAAATAGGTAGATAATATTCTCCAAAACTTAAAAAAAAACCCATTTGGACAAATAAAATTCCTCACATCACCAAGACTGAAGGAATTCTAAGGAATAGATTGTATCATTCATTTCATAGCAATTATCAATGATCATAGCATCATTGAAAAACTGATTCACAAGGAGTTATAGCCCACATGAGCATTGGAAAGATAACCTGACCTCATTAGTTATAGATATCAGTAACACTGACACAGCTTTATTTAAGCCCCCAAGCTAAAGTCAGGAGGAAGAGGAGCACTGTGTTGGTGACCTTCTTCCAAATAGAACCCCATTATGATTAGGCGGGTTACATGAGCGTGCAAGCAATTCTCAGGATGTTTTTTTGTTCTTTCACTAACTGTTAGTACTGTGATCCAAATAACGCCTCTTTTTTCCAGCACAGAAACTCTAGAAACCTGACAAGCCATGTTTGCACCTCACAGCTGACTGGCCGATAAGCCAGACCACAACAGTCACACTGGCGACAACACCTCAGGCCCCCAGATGGAGATGTCACCGCATCATGGAGATATGCCCTGGCATCACTTTGTTGACAGACTGCTAAAAATCCTCTTGCAAAATGCTGAAATAGGAGGCGTTCATGTAACCATAAATTCAAGTATTTTTACACATCGTATTGAAAAGCTGACTAAACCAACAAGCACATAGAGAAGTGCCTGTTTTGACTATTTTAGCTGAATATAAAAGTGCAATGATGTTCATCTCATTAAAAAATTAAACTACTTCTAGATGTGACACTACTCTGGTTGATGGACTAAAAAAAATTATTATTAAAAAAATGAGTTCTGATGCTTTGTAGAACTTGGTCAGTGTATTTTTTCTCTTCTGTAATTGTGGATTGCTGATAAGATTTATTAATTTCTCTCAGTGCTGCTTAAAAGATGGCTACAGATATGAAGCACAGTGCCCTCTGGTGCACATACAACATAAAATTTAAAAAAAAAATTATGTATGACTGTCTACACAGATAGCAAGCACCAAAAAATGGAATACAACATTTGCTCCTAGAGAAATACTAAGCCAGTCTCCTGAATTGTAAAGTTTTACCACTGAGAATCACCCAACGTGATACTTTTACATAAAATAGTTTATAAGGCACAGATCGATACAATCTAATTCCTTCAGGTTGCCACTTGTAAAATCCTCTATTTAATGGGTTCACATGGCTCTCCTGGAGCAGGTAAGCTTTGTGGATTCAATATGTGACTCCTTTTGTATAACTTCTTTAGATTTCAAAACCAGAGGAGGAACAAAAGTTAAAAGTTGTAGAGCGTAATCCTTATCTTTTTTTTCCTTTCTCTTGTGATCATGTCCTACTTGTCAGCTATTTCTTTTCATTTATTCCATTACTGACTCTAGTTTCTTTCTTTTTTTTTCTAGTTTCTAAATGTACGATTACTTTTAAGTTAAAAGAAAAAAAGATGAGATGACTTGACTTTTCAGTGCTAGTGGAAGATGTCATTTCCATTTAGCCTGAAATGGATAACATAGTACGTTATAAGGAAAGCAATTAAAGAAAAATCATTCAAAAATTTTAAGCATTTTAAATGAAAAGCACAGCCTCAAAGAATTAGCGCTTACTTTAAGACAATGTAGCATTCTAAAATTCGAGACCAACACACAAATGATCACCATTGCCTATGTTACCCTCACAGTATGTCACATCTGTAAGAAATGTTTTTAAACAGAAAATAAAAAGTACCATGGTCCATTGTCAGTAATAACCCTCCTGAAACTTTCCTTTTAGAGAAATCCTTTATGACCTGCAAGGATGAGATATCTGTAATTGCTTTCCCTTTCCTTCTTACCTGTATATCTTGTATCTTGTACTGAATCCCTGTCGGCTTCTGTCCACAAAATCTGTGTATTCCTGTGAGCGATGGAAGGGTCCTTTATCAGAGAGGAGCCAGTCGAAGGGGCTTGTGGCATGCTGATCGGAAACAGCAGCAACTGCTAAGACCCAGCAATGAAGACTCAGGGCCATCCACTCCCATAGAGCCATCGGAGAGAAAGGTTCAGCACCAGCTCTGTTCCGCCATACCATGCTTCCACTGGGGATGTGCAGCCTTCATTCTCCTCGCGTTCCCTCTGCACCTAGGCAAAGCACACAGACAGCCCGTCAGCCCCGGGAGGCTCTTCACCACCAGTGAGGGCGCTGATAAGGCTAACGTCTGATATAGCTAGTTTAAATTAGAAGGCAGCAAAAGCGAGTGAGAAGCAAAACAAAATGATTTACATTTTAAGAGCTATATACATTTTTTATATTTTGAGTGCTTTTAGAACATATAATGGAAAATATGTCACCGAGTCATAACAGCCTTCCCACACAATGTCATCCAGAAGAGACTTGTGCTAATTGAGCGACAATCAGAAATTTCAACAAGTATCCGTATTTCTGCTTCAATATTTTATAAAAACTGGACAGCTTTGAAAGACTATGCTAAACATTTAACCAATTTTGTTATAAGTTTTAATAATATCTGTAGTTGATTATTTTCATAATTATCTTATATAAATGCATTAGAAATGAGTTGAAGTTATTCATGTAGTTGTTTATATAATCTAACCATGATATAAATATATTAGTTGAAGAATACCTTAATATGCAAATATCAGTGTTTTTACCTCTGTGTGTATCTGTCTGCCTAGAAAGAGAAAGATAAGTAGACAGATGATGTCTAGATGTGGGGTGGAGTATAGATGAAGCAGGGAAACAAATACTCATTATTTAGACAGATTCATAATTAAACTATTTGTAAGGCTTGAACAGACAGGGATATACTGTGCCTCATCTATGAAATAATCATATCTGTAAATATATATATATTCAAAAATGCAAATCATTTATGAAGTATGAAATAACGTGCATTATGTTGTAATCATATAAAAACAAATTAAGGAGAGGTAATCCCAGTGTGGTATGATATAAGTACCTATACAAAATAGCAGTTATAATTTCTATAAGCTATACAAAAGGTTCTAGACATATTGTATTGCAATTTTACTTTCAGTCCTCATCAGTCATTTAAATTAATAGTTTTCAAAAATATAAACTATGGAATATATATGACCTTGTTAATGGGGTATTTTAATTGTAAGAGTTTAGTCAGCAAAATCTTTAATTGAATATAATAAGAATTCACAATATAAAGTATTTTGTATAGTACTATCATATTTCTCTAGTGTTCAGATAAAGACACTGAGATATTTTATCTGATTTTCCAGCTTATAGTCCTAAAATTTTTAATTTAATTCTGAACTATTTTGATGTAAGAAATACACTGCAATAATTCTGCAACAAAAAGTTTCTCAAAAAACTGATATGAGTGCCTTAGGTCATTAGATTCACCTCTACCCACTACAAAATTATAAGGATAATATTCAAGCAAGAGATGGGTTGACCTAGTGATGCGAGTTATTCAACTGTGAAAATGAATGTATGCACTCTCAAAAGTTTTATACATAATGATGTTTTTAAAATGGTTAGTCATAAGCAAACCTAACATGATATGATGAAAAGATTTTGGAATAAGAGGAGATTCTGACCACTTTTAGCCATTTAAGTATAAAATTGTCAAAGGAGTCAGCTGTGACACTAAATGCAGAAACGCATTTTTAATATGCAATTTTTGTGTGAAAATTATATTGATATACAAATTATTGTGGTTTATTTACATTCAGAAATGAAGATTTATATCTATGTGTAATAGTATAATGTTCTTACGATCAATAAATAGTACTCATCCTTTTGAAGCACATGTGTATTTTACTCAGCCATTAAAATATACTGAAATTAGCAAAATTTACTCACTGCTATAAAAAGTTATGTTTTGTTAATTGCAATAAGAATCATTTTTATTTAACAGGCAGAATAAATTACTCAAACATATTACTTGAGTTAATATTAAATATCTGATTTTAAAATAGTTTTTAATCCAATTGAAATCAGTTGCACATCTAAATAAAGCTTTCTTACTAGCAGACATAGTTATGAATAAGAATATTCTTGACAATATTTCAAAAAGAATGATTTTACCTAAGTTTTTCTTTGAAAACAAAATCAGATTTTCTTCAGATCCATCAACAACATATATAGCAAATTTGTGAGACAAACAAACAGTCACATTGTAGTTTATAGACAGGCTTATGTAAATACTAATTTTTATTATCATCTAATTACTTTAATTGATTTCTTTACTTGGATTGAGTTAATAACTCCATCAGTCTTTGTTTGATAATTATTTTTTTCTAAAGTAGCTATCAATGGCAAATACTGTCTTCAGCACAGGGTTAGAACATTCGGAGGTCACCACTGATGTGACATGGTAAACATAGATGCACTGTTAAGAATGAAAATCATAGGGTCTACTCAACAAATACAGAAATTATGAGACCACTCAATCAATTCAACAGTTTTGCTCTCTAGAGAATGGCAAAAAATGAAAAATGATTTTGAATATAGTATTACTGAAAAATTGCCTAAGTGGACAGCTAAGGAAATGACATTGTCAATTTGTAATGTTTTCAAGAAGGAATAAGAATTTTACATGAAAGAAAAAGAAAAAGGGATTGAACAATAAAGATACAAACTTAAGAAAATTTCAAAAGCCAAAAATATGGATTTATGTTTATAATGTTTGTTTTAGTTGAAAAAGGGTATTGCTGGCTCATGAGGAATCAGTATTACAATATTTCTATAAAGAGATATTCAATATACAGCTTATTCTTACAGTAAATTCCTTATCATGAAATAAAATTCAGGCTTAAGATTGCCTCTTGATACACATTTATTTGAGAAAAACTACTGCTGTTAAAAATCTGTGAAGGAAGAAAACACATCAAAAGGATGTTACATATATTAATACATAAAATAATGTGTACATAATGTATATCCTAGATTATAGTAATTATTGTCCCCCAAGATGTCTACAATCCCATTGTAAGGTATAATGTATTAGTTTTTCCTAAAATGCTGATATCTATGTCCTTGCAATTCATACATTTTGAAATTTATAAAATGTTTCTTGAAATATTGCAGGTGACGTCCAGTAAAACTGAAACTGCAAAAATTTAAACAAATGCTAACAATCAGAGATGTAGACTTAGTATCATTTTGATTGTTAGCTCAAGGTATATACTGCAACGTTTTCTTATATACTGCTTCTTTGGATATTCAAAGCTGTTACTATTTTTTAAATCTTAAATCTGAAAACCGTATAATATTTTTATACCTGAAGTCAGACTGAATTTTCATGCCAAAAATATTTTATCACTGAAAAAAACATCCACTCAACAACTTGAATATTTAAAGAAGTCTCTTAAAGTAATTGTATCAAATATATTTTTACTTAAATGTAAAACTCAAGAAAAAGATTAAAGACAAATACGGCAAACATATATCTTTCTGTTTCATTACTAGCTGTTTATAACTTACCACTTATTTTTTCTACCCCCCTGCTCCCTTTCTCACTTTTAAGTATTAAAGATCTGAAGAAAATTAATTTAATTACAACTGGGTCACAAACACATTCCTCAAGATTAACTGCTCTTGGGGCCTGCCCAATAGCTCGGTTGTTTAAGTGCCCACTGAAACAAAGCCCTCAAGCTCAAGCTTCTGTAGTTCGAACCCAGATAGTCAAGGCAAACCAGGAATGACCTAAAGGCATCTTTGGGCCTCCAA
>NW_004524764.1:125618-159222 GCF_000260255.1 Octodon degus | reverse complement strand
CGAATAGACTAATTTTGCATGCTATTAGACTTAAAATATAAGCTATATTAACTGCTCTTTAAAATAGTTCCTTTATATTAATTTTCACCAATATTGAAATCAGTAAATTTAAAATGATGAACCTTTAAAACAAATTTTCTAATACTCAAAATGGCTATATCTACTTAGTCAATTTTTTGTAGATAATAGATTACGATTATTCTATTAAATCAGAAGTATTAAAATGATTTTATTACTATAAAATGAAACATAGATATATAATCCCAAATATGCTAAACTCTATGGTACCAATTATATACATTACAGGTATATCACAGGGTAATTATCTTATCATATATTAAAGTAAATATTGCCTCTTAAATAAATGTCTGTTTAATAGAAGTAGTTAGTGTTAAATGAGCTTAAATTTTTTAGTTACACATTTTCTATCATTTTTCCAAAAGTTATTGTTTCAATTCCAATTTAGTAGAATTCATGATGTAGAAATTCATAATAAGATGGTAAATTTTATCAGTCACCTGCAATGCAGAAATTACTGTGAGAAATTCTGAGATGGGGTGGAGCACAGGAATAAAGTTCTTCTGTCTGAAAGATCTTAAGAGTCTAGTGGGGAAGGCCCAATTTAAGGCAGCACACACTGCCTGTGTTCAGTCTCATTAGAAAACTATTCCTCGGTCAACTAAGGAATATTCAGCCCTGTACCTCCTTCTTCTTGCTAGCTTCTCCTACTTTCTCACTTACTACACATATCAGATCAATCACCCACGCATTTTTTATTGCATCAGTGAGATTCACCACTTTCTCTTTCCCTCCACTCTATTGACTTGTTCCTACCCTGCCACCTACGCTATCCTGGAAGTTGCTGCACTAGATTGCCAGATGGGCTTCATAATGGGTTTTCCTAACTCCATGTGGATAGCTCTAAATTGTTCATCTTAACTGCTATTAAGATAGTGAAAACTTTCTTAATAACTAGTTAAATCTAAAGAGATGGCTCTTTTATCCTGACTTATCGTAAGCTTTGTCTTTGGGATGACATCCAAATTCCTTGAAATAATTTATAACGCTATCTTTTCTTGATGAATTCTTCACCCATATCTTCTCTATGTGTCTATCTTTACACTACCAACCAACGTGAAAATGCTTCAGATATAATTGTATTTCACAATCCAATTGTGTTTCTTTCTCCGTTCAGGATCTTTGCTTATGCATTCTCTTCTACCTAAATTAGCATCTCTACTTGGTCCTGCCTAAACTTGGCTTTCCTTGCTTGAATCTTCAGACTACGGGACTCCATCCACAAAGCTTTTGAAGCACATTCAAGGTTGGTTGGTGGTATTTTATGTTCCCACCACTTCCCTTACTGTAAGCACATTTACATTGCCAATTTCCACATATATTTGGCTTGTTTACCTGCCTCCCTCCCTCCCTATAGTTGGAGTAATTTCAGCATAAAAAGAATTTGGTTTTCCTTTATGAAAATCAAAGACTTAGCAATGTACTTGATAGAAAGTTGCTTAATAAGAAATTGTTGAATGATTGAGAAATAGTGATTAAATAAGTAGCAAATTAAAGTATAGAATGTAGTCAGATTAAGACACTTTTTGCATAAAAGAATAAGCCTTAATGAGTTTGCATCTGATCTACATCTCAAGAAAAAAAAAAATATAATATATATATCAACTGTCCCTCAGACTCAAAATGAACCCCCTGTTTTCAGCCCCCAGTGCTAAAAGGCACATGCCCCGCCACCATGCCTTGACTCGGTGGCCCACTCAGCACGCATGGCGGTGGGGCTGGAGCAGCATTTGGTGCAGGGGCTAGAACCCTGAAGCCTGAACTGAGCTATCTCGTTGGGCCCCTCTAGATGACTTTTAAAAAGTAAGCAAACTGAGTAAATTAACTCCGCTTGTTGCAGTTATCATGTGGCAACATTATTATACACTGTCACTGTTTCAAAATGTATGAATAGGGCCGGGGAATTGGGTCAGGAGAATCAGCGCTTCCCTGGCAAGCACAAGGGTCTGAGTTCAATCCCTGGTTCCACAAAAGAAAAAAAAAATATGAATAGACTAATTTTGCATGCTATTAGACTTAAAATATAAGCTATATTTAGCTTCAAATTAACACAGTTTTATTATTTTTTTAATAAATATTTTAATGCCTAGGAGAACTCACTAAAGGTACCCTGGGATATAGTTAGCCTCTATAAAGATAGCATTGTCTAGATACATTCATTTTAAGGGAAAACTCATAGTCATTTGGAAATGTAAGAAGTGGTTTCTGGTCCCTGCACTTGCCTAAGTGGGCACGTAGTCCACTGAGCTATCTCTATTCCCTATAGCCTTGATAACTGAGAAATTGAGAAAAAGAACTTTTGAGAGGTCTATGGCCATATTGTAAGTACAAATTAATATATTAAAATAGCATCAAATCAAAATAATCTTCATAATAATTTGGCATTAATAAAAGTCTAAAAATATGTTCTTCAGAAATAAATTCATCAGCATTAATTTGGGGTAAATAACATTAAGAGAATACATATAATAAGAGCAATAAGAACTTTAAAATTGTTTTATAGTTTTTAAAGTTAAAAAGCATGTATGAAAATCAAACAGACTTGACATAATACAAATCTCACTATTGAGCAAAGTGTATATTATATGTGTGGTCACTTTCAAATTTAAATAATAATAATAATACAGCAGCTGAACAAGTTCTCTCTCCTTTCTTGGAAGGTCAGAACAGAGACAATGTTGATTCAAGTCACCTCCCTCCATATGGGAAGAAAAGTCAAAGACAAAATGACAACTATTCATTGTCTCCAAACCACATTTACCATGTGTCAAGCCTAGTTGCTATGCCAGAAACTGTACTATTTTCCTTTTTCATAAACAATCTGTTATATGTTATTTTCAATATAATAAATATGACTATGTTTTTCATTTAGATAAAATGGCATTTAAGGAATATAAATATGTAACAGAGTAAGGATAGTGGTAAAGTTCTTGAATTCAAATGAACAAAGTAATCTGTAATTATACCACACTACTAGTTAAATATATCTGACTGTAGATTGAAAAATTATTATTATTATTTTTTTTTTTTTGTGGAACCAGGGATTGAACTCAGGGCCTTGTGCTTGCCTGGGAAGCACTTATTCCACTGAGCCATCTCCCCAGCCAATTATTTTATTTTTAAAAAATAATATAAAAATTAAATATTAAATGCAAGAAAGAGAAATGAAAACTAAAATAGAAGGAAACAATCTCAGGTTATTGTAAACAATTGACCTGAGAAATTACATATGGACTTTCAAGAGATATCTGCTTTCTTTAATTTAATATTTTCCATGGAGTTAAAAGTTTAAATAAACTAAATATAATTAAATTTATTTTAAAACATCTATCATAAACAAAAATCTGAGAACAGTAAATTTTTTCAGTATCTTTTTTCTGAGTTTAAAATTAAAATTACAGTATACCTCTTTCAATATGTCCTTGACAGATATTGAACAATAGGCTTTGACTATTCAATTTTTATATAAAATGCTTCAAACTACTATCAAAATATTAGGAAAAAGCCCTGTGTACCATATATATGTATTATATATAGGTATATAATATATATGGTACACAGGTTTTCTTTTAATATTTTATCATATATATGTATATATGATAGATTTGATTCTCATTTAGAGCCATATAATAAAAGTTTTCTTAAAATGAGATGATTTGTAATATTTTGCTGAAATGCGATTATAAAATTTTATGTAAGGTTAGTTTTCCTATGATCTCATATATACCTATAAAGACATGAATATGGAGATCATTTGTAACAGGTATTAATTTAAGGAGCAATAATGTGAAAAGTCAGAACTCTAGCTAAAATGTAAAGAGCCTTTAATGTAATTTGCTGGGAAAGATCCTTCAGTGGGGAGAGAACAGTTTTAAAAGAATGGCTTTTCTAAATCAGCAATTAATACTCCAAACATTAAATTAGAAGATCATATTCATTCCTGCATGGACACTGTAATGTATTATTTTCCAACATGCAGAGATACATTGATTTTTAGTTTTGAGTTTTCCTGACTTGCAGAGAAGGACTTGCATAGAGCAGGATAAAGAAATGTTATCAGATGATTTACTTATTATGTACATACATATAACTTAATACTTTAGTGAAATACTCATTATGATCTATAAATTTAGGCTTCAGATGACTTAAAGCTGTTCTCTTTTCGTCTAGACATGGCTTGTTTAAAGGTAATGAATTATAAAATTACTGATTTAAAAATAATAATTTATGATATAAAGCTACCAAACAATTCATCAATATATGAAGTATTGAATACTACACACATATGGGCAAGTTTCTATAGTTGTAGTTTGGATTTTTGGCGCTTTATTTTCCCTTCTTAACAGTTCTACAGAGTAATGGTTCCTGAACTTCACATTTCTGTTGAAATAAGTAGTATTATTTAGAAAT
This sequence comes from Octodon degus, assembly GCF_000260255.1. NCBI lineage: Eukaryota > Metazoa > Chordata > Mammalia > Rodentia > Octodontidae > Octodon > Octodon degus. The sequence goes on along the minus strand of NW_004524764.1, from coordinate 154,734 downwards.
AAGAAATTTATTCTCATTTTAGCTCTGGAAAATATCACTGCTTATATAGTTGAGAATTGTAAGCAAAATTGCTTTTCCTTTTGCACTGATAATTCCTTCAGAAGTTAAAACAAGCTTGTAAAATACTAGAAAGAAATCATTCAGTTCCAAGCATCACAGTAATCTGAATATATCTAAAAAAACATGAACTATGATTTTAAACAGTAAATGGAATGTACAATGATTTGAATTAATAAGTCTTCACTCTGGAGAGTATTAAAGTCATATTTCCTAATGGGTCAATAACTACTTTAAAATGCTTTGAAGGCAGTAAGTTGAAATTTTTTAAATAAAATGACTTTCATTTATGAATTCTAAAAGTTTATGATATACTCTTATTCTCTTTAAAACTTTTCATATGACTGAAGAGAGGGATTGTTGGCACTAATTATCCATTAGCAATGTTTTGTGATCCTTAACATTAGTATATTATTTTTGCATATTCTAAATTTTTAGATTATATTTTGAGATGAGCTTTATTTTTTATATTTTTAAAAAGAATACAAAAATATCAAAATACATTAGAGACAATACATAATTTTACTCAACAAAACAATAAGAATTAAACATTAGCTGTAATATTATATCTGGTTGCCTTCAACTTAGTTGTTCAGTTTACTAGATATCATGTAGCATTGATCAGAACAATTATAAAAAATTAGAAAGCAGAAAATATCTTAGCATTAACTACTCCTTTCAATAGACAAACAGAATTCAGCAGTACAGTTATCCAAGCTATCCTCATATGTACGTATACATTTCTTTTCCCCTTCTTTCTTTTCTCCTTTGCCTCATCCCAGTGTAGACTGTTTTATTAATGTGTTTATATGTAGTAAGTGACCATCACTGAATGCATCAGGTATCAGAACATTAATATTGTACTATTTCTGCCTTTCTCTTCTTCCTCAACTTCCTTGAAATACTGAGCCCTCTTGATTTAAATCACATTGTATAGGTAAAGTTCGGCCTTCAAAGGATAGTTTTCTAGTCATTTAACTCTGTTAAACCTGTATTCCTGAGGGTATTTTTCCTTATTTATTTTAACTGAGCAGGCAATACAGTGCTCTGAATTAGAGCTTTAAGTGTTTTCCATCTTAATGAGGGTGAGTATTCCTCTGAGGAGTTTATACTGCGAAGAAACTAATCTCCTGCTTCATCCTGTCAATACCACCTTGTCCTACCAATAAAGAGGAAGTTAAATGCTACTGCCTAATGGTAGAATTGATTAGAGAAAAATGAAGAGAAAGTGAGTTCCATTCCTTAATTCTTTCCAGCCCAGAGAGGACATTATTCTTAAAGTCAAATGTCTAAGAGTCATTCCGGTTAACTGATAAATAAAAATAGCACAGCATTTCCACGTAAATTATCATATAACAAAATGTCTTTGTAAGATTTAGATTGCATGCCAATGGTAAAGAACAAAGAATCAATGGTCTGATTTGGGGCATAACTCAGTGGCCATGTGGTGACCCTGACTGAATATGTGCAAAGCTCTGGATTTGATCCCCAGCACTGAGAAGTAAAGACGAATGAACGAACGAACGAACGAACGAACGAACGAACGAACGAACGAATGAATGAATGAAAAAAAGAAAAAAGAGAGAAAGAAAGAAGGAAGGAAGGAAGGAAGGAAGGAAGGAAGGAAGGAAGGAAGGAAGGAAGGAAGGAGAATGTTTGAAAATACATTTAGATTGAAAGTATAAAAAAAAATGACGATGGCTTCTGCAAACTTCTTTCCTTCAACTGACATAAGTCAGTCTCCTCTTAATATTCATCTGTTAAAGGCCCTGAGCTATTAGCTACAATAGTCATTTCTGCTGAAACCCTCATCCTCTTTGTCTGATAACTCTAGCTACTAACTGAGCTCCTCGTCCTCCATCACCCTCTGGGTAATATCACCTTGGTCTCTCTGCAGCAAGAACTTTTTTTTAAAGAGAAGAAAAAAAATTAGAAAAAAAATCATATTCTGAATCAGGCTAATAGGAAAGGAACAATAATTAATACAATATTAGCATGAATTTTTCTTTTCAGTGAAACTTGCTGTGGAGCCGGGTAGACATTTTAGTGGCAGAAGCACCTGAACGGCATGTGCAAGGTCCTGAGTTTGATCCCTAGGACCCCAAAAGCAAACAAACAAGGAACTTACTGTGTCACTATATTAACTATCTTCTATAGTTAATAATAATAATACACATAATAAAAGGGATATATATATATATGTATGTATGTATGTATTCCTCTTCTTCTTTCTTTTTCACCTTCACCCACTAGTTTTTCTTTTCTTTTAAACAGTTGCTGCCTAGTTTACAATATCTATTGTACCTTTTGGATCTTATTTACTCACTTATCTTCTCACACTTGTGAGACAATGCGATGTTCACCCTGGCTACTTCTGTTTACCTAAGAAAGGCTCTGAATGGATCAGGTGTGCCAAATCCTCCTTAGCCATAACAGTTGCTCTTAGTAATTTTCTATGCGCTCACTCACATCTTTGTACTTCAGTATAAATTCTGGGTTTTAATGTTCTACTCACAGTTGAGTCAAATATCACTTTTCTACTCGAAAACCATAATTTAAGATACATCTTGAATAGTATGTTTTATTATTTTAATAGGTATTATGAGCACATATGTCCTTTAAGAACATTAATATACTTTTCTATCAAGACAGTGACATGGAAGGCAGTTTTTAAAATGTACATAAAGAAGTGTACTGCAAATAATGATTTCAGATATGAAAATTCAAAGATTTGAATCATGTTACTTTTTCTGGGTTAGACTGGTAATAGAAAAACATTCATATTTCTTAAAATACAGCATTTTTATCATTAAAAGAATTTTGTGACATAAATGTCAATTTGAAAGAAACTAGAAGAATATTGCTTATTTTAAAAATAAAGTTTATCTGGCACTATGACATGTGCAAATCTATGCAAGCACAAGGATGATGGATTTTTTTCCCTGACTTCAAGGATATGGTTCTCCGTTCGCATTTTGCAAAGCCTTACAAAGTTTATGTTGTTATTTCACAATGATACTGGGTATAATCTTGAGCAGCAAAAGCTTTCACAATGCTCTAATGAAAAATTTTCCCAGATCTGGTAGTTAATCAAGCTTATAAATGTAGTCACTAAGGGTTGGGAGGACAGCTCAGCAGCACAAGCACTTGCCTCATAAATGCAAGTTCTGAGTTCAATCCCTGGTACTGCAATGAATGAATGAATGAATGAATGAATGAATGAATGAATCAATCAATCAATCAATCAATCAATATAGTTAAGAAATGGAGTCTTCCTTATAAATGTAATGGGACCAAAATTTACCCAGGAACTAATGAAATCTACAAGTTGAAGTGAACTACAAATCAGAAGTTATTAAGGAAGGATATGCCTTCCCAAATCAGCTGCAATAGAAAATAGTACATTTAAGGAATTTTCAAATAATGTATATTTAGAACTTAAAAAAGTAAAAGGTCAGGTTATTATGAGTAATGTTTGTTTTCATTGTTAGGTTTACAATATTTTCCCAAGTTCATGCAGCTCATCAAAAACAATACATATTTTAAAAATAACCAAAATAAAAATAGAGTAGGTGTGATCTCGAGAAACAAATAAATTTAATCTCACATATTTAAAAGTACCTGCTGTTCTCCAGCACCTTCTCATCCCCCATATAATAAAGCATGTACCAACTGTGTGTATTACTAGTTAAGAAAGTGTTCTTTTAGCAATGGACCTTGGGATGTTTTACTTAGTTGTTGGAAGTACCAGTACACCCTATATGTTTTTCCAATAAATGAGTCTCATAATGCTTGGTATTGATAATATATTCTGGCTTCTGTAAGTTTTGATTAATGACAGTGAACATCTGTTTGCAGAATTGTTCCTGACAATTCAATTTTGAGATCACATCATTACTAAGAACTACTTTTATCAATATATTAATTTAACCTCTAAGTTAGACCCAATAGTTTTCAAACTCAAAGATTATAAGGTACTAAACCCCAGAGAAAAAAAGATATTAGAGGATCTATACTTTTGAAGAATAGCTTTTATGTATAAACTAACAGCAATATTTGAAGTGAGGAAGGAAAAAATAAATGGAACTTTACTATATCTGATAGACAATTCATATGAACACTATCCAGCACAGTAGGACATGCTAACCGGTAGAATTTGAAGTCAACTTGTCTGAATTTGTCTAGAATTACCTTTTAAGGGAAAGAAACTGCACAAACTGAATAAACAATTGGCGTGAGGTAAAGGAGAAAAAATGGAAAACAAAACAGGAAAAATCATGTAAGTATATACAGGATAGCTAAGATGATTATACTACTAATTTCTATCTGTTTTTTTAAAGTACTAGTTAATGCTTAAAATTTTTACGCTGCCCAATTTACATGTTTATATTGGGTAACCCGAGCAAGTACATTGAAGGCAGCAATATGTGATACAACAACCACAGTCAAACATCTGTCATCTTGTTTTTTAGTTTTGAAATTGTGTATCATTTCTAATGTGTTACCTGTCATATTCTATTTTTTAATAAAATAAATTACTTTATAAACAATAGCCACAAAATTACTATTCTAAAATGTAATTCTAAAATTTGATAATACATGCAGTTTACTGACCAACTAATAATTACTTGATTTCAAATACTGAGTGATAATCCTTTTAGGTTAGACTTGTGAAAATTTGTAACTAAAAGATAATGATGCAGGTCAAATTTTTGTCAGTTTTGTGAAGAAAGGATCAGGTAGTAACTGATTCAATTTGTGTTTACCTTATGTATTCGAAATTACTGAAGAGAAAGAAATATATTTAATACTTAATCGCAGCCATTTGTATTGCAGCTACTAACTCTGCCTCTAAATTAGAAGTGATTTTCTTATATAGCCACCATCAAAAATAGATATGAAATGAAATAAGGACAGAAGTGATATTTTGCATTCATTGTGCCTTATCTTTAACAGTTTGCGTTTTCTTTTTCTTTTTCCTTCAAATTAACTGAAGAGGAGATAGATTACAGTTTCCACATTTCTTGGAAGAAACCTACCAGAGTTTACTACCAGATGAAACATGGATGTTAATCATGATTGCTGCTATTTAAACATCGTTAGTGTTATATACTATTTTTAGCCAATAGATTGATATATGTTTAAAATTTTAAAAACCTGTCTTTCACAGAGAAGTTTTGAAAAAAAAAAAAAAAAAAGAAAGATGTAGTGCAGAATTGTGTGTGCATGTGTGTGTGTGTGACCCGAGCACATGGGGGAAGTTAGTAAATCTATAAAGGTCTTTGCCACTCAAAGTTGGAAAAGATGCTTGAAACAATCACTTTAATCAAAAGTTAAAGTTTAAGTTTAAATTGAACTATGTGGACTACCCTGTAAGTAATTCCTCAGGTATCACATCTGTTCACCTTCAAATTCCTAAAGATTGAATTAAGTTTTCTAATTCATGCTAAAACAAACATAATATTACCTCTTATTGACTGTGAATGACAGAAGGAAGCCTTCAATAAGTACAGATGAATATGTCTCCTATTTTGCAGGAAATGTAATAATTTATTTTTAAATTATATATTTAATTATTGAATTATATATTTAATTATTCAAACATAATTTTTAGTAAAACTTAAGAAGTTATTTTAAAAATTGAGCTTGTGTTACTAGAAATTAGTACTAAAGAAGAAAAATATGCATTGTAGATTTGTTTCTTTTGTTTAATGTCAATTGCTTTCATTTTAGATTGTTCAATTTAGAAATCTTGGTGTTGTCTGTCATTTTCCACAGTATTATCTAAACATTTTACTTATTGTCTTTGTGTCATGTATTATGACTGTGGCTTTTTATAAGTGGTTGGATTAGATAAATAATAAGAAATCCTATTTGTATAAGTGGACATGATGAATTTAAAACTTTTAGGTAAACTATATACAATATTTATACTATTGTGTTTGGCATCATCGATAAAAATGTTAAAGGAACTGTGGAGACTGGGCATAGTGGCGTGCGCCTGTAATCCCAGCTCTTGGGAGGCAGAAGGCAGGCAGATCACTGCGAGTCTGATCTACAGAGTGAGGTCCTGTATACCCCGTACACTTTGTGGACCCTGTACTAAATACAGAAAATAATAGTTTGAATTTCCTTAAGAAAAGATTTTGTGGATCTTGGCATGATTTGATCAACCTTTCATAACTTTTTCTCTTCAGCTTTGGATTTTGTTTAATACTACCTAAGCACTATTCACTTCTATTTAGAATACCTCAACTTTAAACATTTACAGAGATGAGCTTGTATATCAAGAGGACTACACTAAAGTTAAGAAATCCACTTGTATGTAGCTTCTACACCAAGAACTTGCTGATTACCTTTGTTCTCAGAATGCTTTAGCTATTCCAGAGGATTTTTGCACAGAGTGCTAATCTTATGCATAAAATTAGTTGCAGAACTTGTATCTCAAAAATATGTATAACAAAATATTGCACAGAATACAATAACATTCTTCTTGCATGGCGATGATTTTTAAATATGACAGTAGAATAATTCCATAAAATCTACTTTAAATCTTTTATTGAATTTGCTTTTTCAAACTGCTAATATTTATAGATATCATTTGAAATATTTCATAGAGCATTTTGTTGTGTGTGTATGAGTGACTAATGAATGTAAAAAGCAATGATTTGCTTGCATACCAGCCATTATTTGAGACTGAGAAATCTAAAATGAATGCTTATTCAATTCTGCTGTTTCCAATTTTAGACTGTTTTTTAATAGTGCAATATTCTAGAGACATCTTTTTTAAATTAACAAAATGCAAGAGTCCAGAAAAGTTCATAAAAAAAAGCTCAATCCTGGTGAGTTTGGCTGATATTCACAGAATTCAGGAAGAATAAGTCCATTTATAAATACTCTTTCACAATAAATCTATAATGGAATTTAAATGAAACACACCATTATGAGAGAATAATTCTTGCATAGCGGAGAGCTACAATACATTTGAGTGTAATGTTCATATATTTATTAATTTAATCAATAAATGTGTATTTTATAGATTTAATTTGCTGGAACTATAATATGGTAGCTACTTTATTAGCTATTAAATGGAATAAGTTATGCTTTGGATGTTCTTAAAGCATTCACATATCAGTAAATTAGAGTTTAGACATTAAAAGAGATACTTAAAAATAATTACAAGTAAAAACAGGTTACACTGAGGATAAATAGCCTTTGTAGCCCTGAATACAATAAAGTATAACATTTTGAGAAGTAAAATATTGTTATTAAAATATAAAGTCAAATAGAGAATGAGAATCTCTAAGGTTTCTAAATTTAATATGCTATACATCAACTTTTCATATCCAAAATTATGCATCCTTGGTTGAAAAATAAACACTCAAAAATCAGCACAACTACTTATTTCATGGTAAAATAACTAATAGTCCAACCAACTCATTAAATATATATTAGTTATATATTTTGTTTGGAGTAAATTTTGCTAGTAAATAATAATTAGGTTTCTTTCTCCTCTGAGAAAATCAATAGATAATCTAAACTAGTCACTTTGAACATTAATTGTAAAACACTCTACTACTTTGTTTCAAATTACAGATGAAGTAACAGATTCTTAGGAAACAAGTATCTACTGGACCTTTTAATTGAACGGGCCTGGAGGTGAGTAACAGGAGAGAAGTATCCTTGACAGCTCATCAACTATCCTTGAAAACAATAGTTTCCATAACAATTAGTAGCTAAGGTGCTACTATTGGGATATTTAATGACTAGCATAAAATAGTTGCAGTGGTTATTTGATACCTGCAGAAGAAAAGAACTGAGCCAAACCAGAATTTCCAGGTATATCTTCAGTAAATTGCCCATTAGTGTTCATAATTAAATTTCATCTGCAGAGATATAGTTTTCATTTTAGAGAACAACATCAACATTGCACTATCCCATTCTCTTAAGAATTAAAATCATCTATTAGCAATCAATAATATTCAAACACAAAAAACTTTCCTTTTTCCTTTTTTAATGATGTACATAGACACTAAACTAAAGAATGGCATAGTACATATTGTATGCCACTCAGAAATTGGTCAGAGTTACTCTCCTAAATATGTAAATAAATTTATCTAATTGATTACTAAATTAAAACAACAATGTCAGATGTTACTCTAATTAATTTTGATCAACTGAGTACCAACTTACAAATTTTGTTGCACGTTAAAAGTCTAACTTTTTAAAAGTTCCTCTATTTTGTTACTACATGAGAATATTTTAAAGTTACTTTCAGTTATGAATGGAGATCATCAACTTGAGGAATCTTCTGTAACATCAACTTTTCCTGTTTAAATGATAGTAAAGAATCAACCAAGAGCCACTATTTTGTGAAAGTGACCACTATTCCAAAGGGTACTAAAACCAAGGTAAATATGCTATCAGTAAGAGCTAGTGTGACTCATAAAAGCATTATGTGACTTTTTCTTTTACAAAATTACATAATTTCAAAACAAAAGAAATACTGATTAAAGTTACTTGGTGCAATAATAACAAAGACTAAGAATATTCGATACTAACAGTGAAAAGAACAAGTTGAATCAATGTTAAACCTTGTGTAAAGGTAAACTTTATTCTAAAAGACTAACATAAAAACAAACTTAGGCTAGGGATGTGGCTCAGTGGTAGGGAGCCTAGTATGTCTGAGACCCTGGATTCATTTCTAGCTCCAGAAAAAAAAAGTCAAATTGTACTGTTGCAAAACATATTTTGTTTTCAATACATGTTTGTCCTTTTTGTTGATGATGGTGGTCTCTGAAACTATACCCACAATTCTATCTGATATGCATTTGCATTTCCATGAGAATGGTGTTAACAATCTTACTAGTATCATCTCAATTGGTTAGAACTAGAACTAAAATTCAGAAAAGAAATTCTAGTTCTGTTACTACTCTAGTTACTTTATTAACCCATGATTAGGAGGTAAAAGAGAAAAACTGAGATTTGTAGAAGAGTAAAAATTAATCATCAGACATAATTGTAAATGAACACTTTTGTAATTTAGATTCTAAGAAACAAAAATAAGTGTATGCTTAACCTATCACATACTAGCATGATTTATATGCCTGAGAACCTCTTAAATATTCCCATTTTTTAAATAATTAAAATTTTTAGATTGTTATTCTAATCAATCTTGTTTCACTTTAAAGTAATGAATATAAAAAAAGTAAGTATGCAAAAATGAAGCATAGATTGGTAAAGAAGTATTAAAGTTCAGATAGTCCACCAATATGTTCTCTACACGGTGGAAAGCAATATGCAAAGGCAATACTCTGAAAAAACCTACACAATTATTAAGGAGCACAGAAATCTAGGCATATAACTAGTGTAGAAATTATACATATACATAATATATGTTCAGAATATGTAATATATATCTGACAAAAATACACTCATAATCAATCCAATAGTTTCTATTTATGTCTGATTTACTTAACTATAGTACATTATCTTACTAAATTAAAATAATATGCACAGTACTTTATAAAAAAGTACAATCTTGTCATAATATTGGGTTTCTAAAAAGAAAATATCCCATGAAAATATGAAATCACATTATTATCAGATTAAAATATGAATGAAATTGAACTTGTTATCATGTTTATTTTATTTAGATGAGATTTCAAAACAACATGGATTTAAAATAATTATTTTCTACATCCAAGCAATAATGCACACATACAGAACCATCATGACTAATAAAATCAAAATTCTCAAGGCTAATGTACAGAAGAGTTGAGAATTTAGAATTTACTGATGAATTACTTTCTCAGGTGGACAAAAATCTAGCTTTTGTACCAAACTTAAAGGACCATATGAACTTTTCAATTTTACAACCCGAAGTTGGAAATATTATCTTTCTTATTTGTTGAAAGTCATATAAACCTTACAAGCAGAAAAAATATAGAAATTTGCATCAATAAATGTATCTCCAGGGAAAAAAAATTAAAATGTAATTTTTCTAATGATACAATGTTACTCATAAATTGATTTATTTTATGATCATTTTAGTCTCTCTCTATATATAAAATATATATATATATAATTTTTTTGCTTCACTTAGTGGAAACTCCAAAGTCCTTTACCATACAAATAAAATACAACAAAACAACATTAGTAATGATATCAAAAGTTATTAAAACAATAAAACATTTTTGCACTTTAACTGATTTAAATCTGATAGTGCAAGAAACCTGTGGAAAGCTCAATCTACATAGCTACAAAACTTTTAAATTTAAAGAGGTTTATTTTGGGGAGAGTTCTTACAGTTTTCTATATCTGATTTGGGTTTTTGTTATTGTTTCTCCAACTGTTCTTCTTCATCCAAAGCTTTCTGTGCTAGAGTCATCATGAACACTGTGGACAAACTCTTCTCAGCCTATTTAGTAACACAACCCACCCCCTCCTTATGTTTTATTTCAAAATTGAGAAATATCATAAAGATATTCATAACGCATTTCTTTCAAGTAGTCAAGATCACTTTTTGCTTCTCGAGATGCCTTTAATAATTTCTCATTCTCCCTTATCTATTAAGATCTGTGACCTGAGCAAGAATCAATGTTTTAAAGCGTTTCTGAAACTGCCATTTACCGTTTTTCAGCAGGGCTATCTGCACCCCTTCCCTTGTCTCTCTACTTTACCGTTTCTTCCAATTTAGAATTTCTGTAACACTGCCAAACATTTAAGTAAATTCACGTAGCACATTTAAATAAATACAGCTTAAGCATTTTGAAAGGATTTCAGTGGATTCATGAATGTGAATATTAAAAAGTTATGCATTACAGCAGGAATATCTGAAAATGCATATATTCCATCATATGAAAGAGGGGAGGGGGCATCATAGCATGGGTCAAACACAGGTTATCCGGCTGTCAATAAAATATAGACGTTCCGTCCTTACCTGCTAAACTGCGTGAAGGCAAACAAATCTACATAGCAGGGAAAAGGAAAAAATGTCCCCAGAATCTATTTGATCATCTGTCTTCCACGCTGCTGTGACAGTTTCATATCCCGGTTCCTTCCTCCTTGCGTACATACATGTGACTGGCTAGAATATTGGTACAGGTCACTAAGGTTAATTTGTAACCCTGAACATCATCCTCTCCTTTCAAACAGCCCTTTGGCATTGCCCAGCTGGAAATATGGTTGGTCTTCTGCACTAGTTGGTCCTACTTTCCCAGCCAGAGACTCCAAAGAGGTCTTTGCCCTAAAGGATTGATGACATTCTAGACCTGGATCAGAGTAGAAGGCTCTTTGGTTCAACTCCTGGGGACTAGGTGAACAGCCGCCAGAGACCAACTCCGCCAGGGTTTGACTAAGCACCCTGCAGTCACCCGTGGCCAAGAAGCGCCACCCCCTGAGGTGAGCGGGACCCTGTTCCTTCTGCCTCCCACCCTCACCCAGAAGAGGGGGAGGGGGCAGCCCAACTTTACAGCGCTCCTCACAGAAGCTAGGCAGCTCCCAAGCCTGCCTGCTTTGGACTCTAGCCCTATTATTCCAAGCTCTAGCCCCAAGTTGAAACCCAACTCAGCCTCACCCCACCGGCCTCTGATCCACTAGAGTTAGGAGAGCAAGGACAGGGCGCATGGTCAGCAACACTTTACAGTGATCCCCAGAAGTCATTCAGCAATGCTAAGCCCGGCTGAGCACTCGCAGGAAGACGGCCGCCCACCAGGCTTTACAAAGCAGGTTCGCTGAAGAGCCGTCACCTACTAAGACACAACTCATGACAAATAATAAACACGAACGCAGACAGGCACTGATGAGTAGAAGTCTCGCGTCTGTCCTCTCATGCGGAACAGCTTGGAACCCAAGGCAGAAGGCAAGGGTGCCTTCCGGAAGGACGCGAAGCCCCTCTCCGGAGCTGCAGACGCCCACCCAAGCCCGGGCTCGCCTCGGCGCCGAGTGCGAGCTGCGCCCGCGGGCACAGCTGGGGACCCCGCGCCGCGGTCCTCCGGCTAGCCCCGCACCTTCCCCGAGCCCGGGTGGCTTCGGTGCAGCCCGGAGGTGCGGAGAAACCCCCGGTCAGAGTCGCCTGTTGATAGCCCTCTGCTTAAAACGCTCTGGGCTGCGGAGCCTCTCGGCTGGCAGTTTCCCTTTGCCACGCGCAAGCGTTAGATTAGGAGATTGAAAAACACACTCACCCAGATTCCGGATGTCTGCGCCTTCCTGGAGTAGACTATGTTTCTGAAAAGACCTGACTGCACGGAAAGTTGCTTTCCCCCCTCCCTCCACCCCTGCTCCACAGCAGCAGTCCTCCCTAGAGGATATTGGAATTGGAGAATTACACTAAGCACTCCTTTCTTCCAGGGAAGTCGCAGCGCGACGGCCCTGGCTTGGCAGGCAGGGCGATCGCACCAGAAAGAGACCAGGTAGAAGCTAGTGACGGTGCGGGGCGCCAAGCGCTGCGGACGAGGGTCAGCGCGATCCTCCCTCGGGAGCCAGAGGGGGAAAGCCCTTGAATCCGGCACTGGAGGCGGGGGATGGGGTGTCGCTGCAGCTGGGGCACTTTTATGTCTGGAAGCTAACAGGGCTTTTGACTTTAAAAATACGATAATAACAATAAAATTTGCTGGGGTTGTCGGCGTCAGCTTTTAATGACGACAGAAATAGTTCTTTCCGAGAATTTTTTTTTTAAGGAAAAAAAAGGAGACAGAAGAAAAATAAAAGGAAGGAAAGAAAAGCTTAAACAATAGGTTCTCATCCCTATCCATCCCAATATAAGGAGAAATTTTACAGAAATCAGAATTTTGTACTGGGGGGGGGGACGGTTGCACAGAGAAAACCTTCACTACACATCAGACCTCACTGATGCATGTAGATTTGGCGTTTAATGAATATCAATCGCTTGCCAATATGGGAAGCAAAAGCAAATTTAAATGTTTCTCAACAACTGTACTTAGTGGAGAGGTGATAACCCTGCCAGTTATGTCCAGAGAACTGTTCAGGAGAGCATGAAGCAGCGATCATCTTGATATACTTATTAAAAATTAAGGGTGGGGATGGGAAAGTGTGAAAGTAAAGCAACTATATTTTTCATATAAAGTCTGCCCCTGAATTTCCATTTATTACACGCAAAATAATCAGGGGCTTCTTCTGATAGCTCTCTTTTTATGAAAGAAGTACTCCCTGTCCAATTAACTGTTCACCAGCTAATTCATAAAATAAGAAATGTACTTCCAAATACTGTGCCTGAATTCAGAGGCAGTGCCCAAAATAATGCGTTCATGAGTGATTTAAGGTGCCCTAAGGAAAAAATATAAACCCCTCTTCTCTTCTTACCACACAGTAACATGTTAGTGTTTTGACTCCAGCTAAATCCATTAAAAATGTATACTTTGCAGAGCCCCCCCACTGGTCATGCATTTGCTTACAATGAGATGAACACACATTGACCTGAACAACCTTCTGAAGATCAGCGAGAGTAGTGAACTTTCCCAAACCCTCAGATAATCTCATTGAAGCTTGTTTTTAGATAAACATGAAATATGACCTTTCAAATGGCACAAAAAGCTGTACCAAGAAGGGTTAATGAGGATTGGAGAGAGTTAATGTCCATTTAACCTACAAGGAAATGAGGAAAGAAAGTTTAAAAAAGAATATGCAATGTATTGTGTGATTCATTACATAGGCTACATCTTTTTAGTAACCATCATGCTAATTAATAAACATGGTCAAGACCTTGCAGTTCTGGAAGTAACAAAAATGAAAAATGAGACATAACAAGCAAGTCTTTAAAAATAACACTAGTTACAGATAATGGCTAAAGAGAATAACTTACCACAAGAAATTTCAGGAAGCAAGATGACTGTGAGGAAAATACATCCAAGATTCAACCAGATATCCCATGGTCTTCAAAATCAAGGTAAAATAGTGCTATGCAGGGTGGCAGGACTTTGAAATAATCAGCAGTTTCTGGTGGCATGTAACCAAGTGAAAACCAGTGGCACAGCCTGCTAGGAACCCCAAGGAAAAGAAACAAAATGAGAAAGAGGAGTTTTTATTTGAGAGTGGGAGTTGTGGTGGTGAGGGGGGTTATTTGTGGTGGTCCTTAGGCAAAGTGAAGATTTATAGAATGTGCACCCCCTCACAGTGAGGAACAGGACGTGGAATACAGAGAAATCTGCACAGAAAAGTAAAGGGATGTACTAAGAAACCGAGATGAAGAGAGAACTAGTAAGCAAGGCTGTAGTCATCCTGGTAGACACAGCGGCAAGGACAGAGGCTCCTGGGAAGGGTCCAATGAGATTTCAGGAAGGCACCACTTCGAAAATCCTGCTCTGATCTTCCCATTCTCAGTTCTTTAGCAGTTACCTGCTCTGGGAACATTATTATTGGAATTAATAGTATTTCCTCCGGACATCTCACTAGGATTTCCCTTGAACCCCTTCACTCGCCGCAACAGAGGAAGGCGTACTAAGGAAACCCAATACAAGCAGTACCTCAAACAAACCACCAGCGCTGGAATGACCACAGCCTCAGCGATTTGCTTTGACTGGGCGGGGGGTGGTCGAGACCCTGGGGGGGCGGTCAGGGGGAATCAAAGGTTGAGGCTGTGGTCGAGTCTCACGGTGCTTTCGGGGGGCGCTGTGCTTGGGTGGCTTAGCCTGGGGACCCGGACCCTTGGCGAGAGAAGGTGTCGCTGCAGCCTTCCCTGATCCCACTTCCCAGGCAGGCGAATCCTGCCGCCTGTGACTCCGGGCAGCTGGTTGCCTTGCGAAGCAGAAAGCCTCGCTGTAAGAGAGGTAACTACAGCCTCGGCGTTGGGAGCAGTCCCGGGGAGCCAGGGGCCGCAGGGAAGCCGCCACCTGATTTCTGCAGTTACAGGACAGTGTGCTACAAATGGCTTTGCTGCCGAACGCATTATCTTGCCATTTTCCCGTCCGGATACTGCATAAACGATCATCTGATCGATCGGGTAAGATTAGCTTTATTCCTCGTCCCTTATCCTCTCACTGGACACATTTTTTCTCCAAGCCTAAACCTCAAGCTCAAGTTCTCAGTCTCTCAGTCTCTCTGTCTCTCTGTCTCTCTGTCTGTTTCTGTCTGTCTGTCTGTCTGTCTGTCTGTCTGTCTGTCTGTCTGTCTGTCTCGGTCGGTCGGTCGGTCTCTCTCTCTCTCTCTCTCTCTCTCTCTCTCTCTCTCTCTCTCTCTCTCCTCTCTGCTCTCCTCGTTGAAACCTACTTTCCCTGGGGAACTATTTGACTGAGGGCTAGTAATTCTGTTTATAGATGATTTATTTTTTGGCCTTGGATGAATCCTCCTCCCCACCCAGAATATCCTGCTTAGAGAAGACTCTCTGCCCTCACCCCAGGGGATCACTCTCTGAGCCAGAATCTGTGTAAAAAGCATAGTGGGAGTTTTTTGACTCTCTCTCTCTCTCTCTCTCTCTCTCTCTCTCTCTCTCTCTCTCTGTCTTTCTGCGTGTGTGTGTGTGTCTGAAACAGGAGAGAAAGGTAGTGGATAAAGAGCAAATTGATTTCTTGCAGACTGAGTCAGCGAATGATAGAAGGAATAAACATTTGCTCTGGATAAAAGTGTTATAGGTAAGTAATCTTATTTTCCGTGGTTGAAAAGGAAGGAAACACAGTGTTACTCACGGCCCCATCCCCCATCCATTCATTTATTTGCTTTCTGTATGTAAATCACGACTTCTGTCAGTGGAAATGTTCTTATTCTCTTTCCAAAAAGAGTAGTAGCCTTGAAGAGTGAATTTAAGTAAAGGATTTTAAGGAGGCAATGTTAACGTTTTAAGGTCCTTCCTTAACCTACAATGAAAACCCCAAAACAGGTAAAGTCAATCCTTGTTTGCTGTTCAATGGATAATTAAGAATCTTCCTTATTTTTTACTATGTCTCTTTACTTCCTGAAAATAAAGTAGTTTTCGGTAGTGACCCAGTGTTTGCTATGGTTTTGGTATACTTTAGCTCTTAAATGCAATGTTTTTTTCTTAAATTATAGACACTGGTTATGATTAATTTTCACATAAATTAAAACTATGGAAAGCTTCTATTAAATTTGCATTCTGGTTCCAATTCTCCTATAAGACACAAATCGGCAGTCTCAAATGGCTCTTTGCACAGCTTGATGGTTTCCTACAGCCCTCTGCCTTTCCACGAGTCTACAGCACCCCCAATCTGTACCTGCTCAGATTGTGCAGACTGGGCAGGTGCAGGAATGGAAACCCAACAAACAATTCTGGACTGAGCTTGTGTCCTATGTCACTTAGTGAGGACAATGACAGGTCTCATAGATCCTGTGAATTTGGTTTTCAAAGGCAAGTTGATCATTTGGAATGTTTTATTGAATAATTTAAAAAGAAAAATTAAAGGAGACCTACTCCCTGAGAAATCCTTACAAATTTGAATTACTAAGTATGTTACTAGAAAAATATATGTATTAAATGTTGCCTGTATTGTTACTCCTACTTTAACCCCTTGTTCTCCAATTTTACTAACATAGGTTAAGCTAATTTCTGCAAAATTTATTCCTGATGCAAACATAATGACCTGCACTTCATTAAAAGTAAATAATTTTAAAATTCTATTGGGAATAATGATTGCCATTTTTATAATTAAAATTAGAGGAATCATCAGTATACAACTGAAGAAAAAAGACAATAACACATTATGACAAAGCAAAATGCATATGCTCAAATATCTATAGTTTTTAGGATGATCAAAGCTGTCCAGGGAAATATTTCAGGAAGAACATGTTGACATGTTGATAAAACTTTTTCTTTTTCTCTTCAGACTTTATTCCAGCCATAATAATATCCTACAGCAAAAAATTTTCTTCAACTGTTTCATTTCACCCTGAAAATGAATGATTTTTCTGTATCTCTGTTTCACAGGGGCTGACAAATTCTAAGAAGATCTGAAGTGAACTTAAAGAAGATCAGAATACTAAATTGCATTCATGGCAAATACAATGTTAACAGTTTTGACACAGGGGCAGCATACTTCTCATTTAGGATCTGAGTGTAATATTCAAGCTTATTTACCTCATTTGCTAGTTGAAGAAATATATTTGTTTAATAAGTCACCAAAAGGACTTCAAGTAGTAAAAAATGCAACACCAAAATTTTTATTTTATGCCAGGCATGGGGGTGCATGCCTTTAATCTCATCATTTAAGAGACTGAGCCAGAAAGATTGCTATTAGCAATCTGAGCCAACCTGGGCTATGTAATGGGACTGTCTCAAAAAACAAAACAAAACAAAACAAAAAAAAACAAAACAACAACAACAAAAACCAACCGTGTGTGTGTGTGTGTGTGTGTGTGTGTGTGTGATTAATGTAGAATAAATGTAAACCTGTTGTTCTACAAAATTTACAAAAGGACAAGCAACTGTTGTTGTGACCCATAGCTCCTGACATTGAATGTAATTTACAGTATTTGAAAGTTATGTTAAGCCAGCTGTGTTGGCCCATACCTGTAATCCCAGCATTCAAGGAGCTGAAGCAGGAGGTTCGGAGGATTAGTATATGCTTAAGGCTTGCCTGGACTACACAGAGAGACCCTATCTCACAAAGCCCAAAATATATAAATAAAAGTTACATTAAAATTTAATTATTGGAGCATTTTTGAAAATGTTTTATTGAGAAAGAAATAGCATTCAGGCAGTTTCACAATACAAGATGCACACATGGTATCTTGTCTAAACATTATTAGTACAAATCTTTCTTTTCATTGAACTAAGAGAAAGTAGCTGTATATCTATCCTAACTATTTTGAATATACAGATATATCACTACAACATGGCCCTTCATTTACAGTCCCCTTTTTTGTTTACATTTGTCAGAGATGGGTATTCCATCACCATTCAAGTATTGTAGGTATGTGAATTCAGCAAAATAATCCAATATAGTCCAGTGGTCCATCATAGCAGTGGGTTATCTGCAGGACTGGCAATGTCAGAGGTTGCTGACTTGAGCCTTTTACAGCTCAGCATATTAATATGGCTTTACATTTTATACCTCGTGTTTATACTTTTCTGCTGGATGATTAAGACCAAGATAAAGCAAGACCTATATAGCAAGAAATGTAACTTTTGTATCTGACAAGGTCAGTCAAATCCCCTCAGGATTTACCCTGAAGCCCTGTACAACAGTTTGTAGATCTTTTTTCAGTTTCAGCCATCTGAATGGCCATTGCTTGGCCAATTTGCTCTCTTTGAAAGCCTGAGAGAATATTCTTTCTCCATGTGACTCTCCTTAGGCACACTCATTTGTTAATCATACCTTCAGTCAGTCAAGAAATAGAGTCATAAACCTTATACCTCCTAGCTAGATTTTATCTTTAGAAGAATACATTTCTAATCTACATACTACTTAAGTTAATTGAAATTAAAAACAAATATGGAACAGTGTAGCTCAATAGTAAAACATGTGCCTCTTGTGAATGTATGCTTAGATTTGATCTCCTGAACACAGACACAGGAAAGTTATACCCATCGTGAAAATTGTAAAGCAATATCCTTGTGAGGCGAAATGTCATTATGCCTCATGCTATTTTTGTAGTAAAGAATGGTGTTAGTAAAATGGAAAACTTTGGATTGCTTTTTGCATATTATGTGACACTTTTAAACATATATCATCACTAAGTTATTGAAATTTATTAATTTTACTGTCTTTGTTATGGGTTTATTTTGATTTTAGCATTTTCTTTTTGTAGGTGTCAGAAGCTTCCAAAGTACTTTTGTACATAGAAATTTTCACATCTGTTTATACAGGATAGGTATGTTGCTAAATAAATGGGGGAAGTGAAATAAACCTTGCTGAAATAAACCTGGAGAGTTATGTTAAGGATCATTTAATTTGAACCCTCACAAAGTTTACTCACAGAGAGTTAGATAAATTCAATAATTACTGTAATCATATACTAAGTAGTAACCTAAGGAAATTACATATACTTTTACTAACCTCATAGTTAGTGGGGTTTTTTTCCTCCATAATTTTATTGAGAAACAAATGGCAATGAGACAGTTTCAAATCAAATTGGTAGGACAGTTTCAACAATTAATCATAGTGTTTATTCTGAAGCACAGATTCTATTTACTAGTTGCTAACACTCTATAAGACTTAACTGGATATATTTGAAAGAAGAAATAAAAGATTAATAAATCACAGCCTTCCCTCTAGAGTGTATTTCTTTAACTAATGTTCTTCACTGTAGAAAGTTATTTTCCTCCTATATTTTATGTCCTGTAGCCACCCTCACATGACTCGAGAACAGACTTAGTTTCTTTCTCATAGCTGAGACACAATACCCAATATCCATGATTTGAAGGAGGAAAGGATTATCTGGGCTCAGTTTGTAGTGGTTTCAGTCTATATGTATCTGGTGCTGAGGTAGGATGGGATGGCATTAGGACATACCAGAGGAGAGGCACATCATGGCATGCCAGGCAGGAAACAACCCAATCTAAGTCCCTCCTGCCACATCCATAGGGACCCACCACTTTACACTCATGGTCCAGTAGTTTCCCAAAAGTCCCAGTTATGAGTGCCTGAGGCTTTGGTGGACCATCTAGATAGAATCCATGATAGGAACATCTCAAGAGATGCAGTATTACCTCCTCAAGAAATATACTTGGTGTTCCCTTTGTCCATGTATTGTGCTTTTCCCTGAGCTATTTTTCCCTGTATATTATGAACTGAGTAATTTCATCCTGTTATTGTATCATAGTCCATCATATCACTTCTCTGCTCTACTTCTTAATGCCCTACCAATACACTAAGAATTCTCCCAATAATAAAATGATCATCTCATAATCATGTGTTTAATTAAATACATGAAACCACACATATACACATGTGAAAGATGAGACGAGATGAAGAAAGAATCATGTGATAAAAGCAATTCTGAAATCTAAAGCAAAATGTTTACAGTCATTAAAAAATCCTTTTGAAGTACGAGGAAAAACTTCAGGTATGAAAATTTTTCAGTTTTTTGTAGGGGTTGAAACTATGAATATATACATATATATATATATATATATATATTTATATATTACACACAAGCTTTTCTTTTTTTCATAAGCTGAAAATGTAAAGGCAAATGTCAACACTGAAGCCTATTTGGAATTACATTCCGCAATTAAATATGACTAGAGGCATTAAATTTAAACATTTGAAAATGTTCATATTGTGCTATTGTAAAATTAAACATTTCATTGTAATCTAAAAAATTAGTGTTTTATAGGAACCCTAATGGTTTGTAGATAGATTTTTAGACATTTCTGTCACATATTTGTGTTGTGGGTTGTGTTTTCATGTTACAAATAATAACTTTCCATGCACATGTTATTTCTTAGAGCTTAACTTACTTTAAAGCACATGGGTCAATTCTTGCTTCCTTCAAGGAAGCCAGGATTGAACATTTTCCATTATTTTAAGCTCCCTCACTTTGTATCACCAGTGTCAAACAGAGCACCTTATTATGTCTAGAATGAGCCCAATAAATATTTTGCAGATAGAACTATATGTTTTTTTGAACTTTTCTTCATAAGCAGGATGGTTGGGACAACTGTACTATATAGTTCTGCTGGTCTATGCAAAAGAATAGATAATACTTAATTTGTTTTGATTCTTTTTTTCAATTTTTGTACTTTTTCTCTTCTTTTTTATTTTTTTCTTCTTAATTTCTTATACACTTCTTTCTTTTTCTATTTCTTCTTTGAATTTTATATGCATATATCTGGTAATATGAATAACTGGCTCCAAGACAACACTATGTATTAATGTTGAGTAATTTAACACTAATGTTGTGAAATTCATGTTACTTTTTTTAGGTGAAATTCTGTATCATTTGCATTTGCTTCTGTTTTATTTCTAATTTGTACTCTTTATTCTGCTATTTTTTTTCTTTTTTTATGTATTTGGTACAGGGTCTTACTGTGCAGCTTGGACTATTGGAGATCCCCTTGTTTTTAGTTTCCGCAGCACTGGGATTATAGGTGTGTGCCACCACGCCAAGTCTCGAAGGCCAGCTCAGTGTGTCCAGGGGCAGGACCAGTGTGTCATGTGATGCTGGGGATTGAACCTGGGTCCCTTCACCTGCCTAAGGAGGCTTTTAGTCTGCTGAGCTATCTCACTGGCCCTGTACTCATTTTAAAAAAGAAAAGAAAAAATGTTAATAAAGTTTGTTATATTTAATCTTATCCAAACTTTTTCATTAAGTTGTTATATTTTTGCAAAATATTTTGAGAATATTTGACATAGATTGGTCTGTAAAAAATCATGTTAAAATGATAGCACTTTCGGGGTTGGGGATATGGCACAGTAGAATATGTGCTTGCCTTGGAAGCTCAAGTGTCTAAGTTCAAAAGAAAAATGATAGCACTTTCCTTAGGATATTATATTATTTTGACTGTCTTACTATGTTGTGAAGTAAGTTCGTATGATCATTTCAAAATGAGAGAGATTTAAGAAAATTAAAGAAATACTTTTAATTTCCATTTCAGTCTATTAGTTCAGAGTAATAAATGAAATAGCTGACCTAGATTCTTAAACAACAGATTGTTTTTGTCACAGTCCTAGAGGATATAAATCTAAAATCAACACACCAGAAAATTCAATTCCTGGTTGTGTCTTGTCTTCTGGTTTGCAGACAGTTAATTTTTTAAAATGTGTATTCACATAGCCTTTCCTAGTTATATGAAAGTATGGGGAGGTGTCATAGTTATTTTATGTTTAACAACAAATGTTATATTCAACACCTTGAAATGTGAAGATTATGCGGAATTATTTGTGCCTAGCTAATAAAATAAAATTAACTTTTACAAAGCAGAAGCAAAAAGTTATTTAGGGCCATAGAAAAAAATTATGAGCATAGAAAAACACATCATCAGAGCAAGCCAAGAAATGCAGAAAGATAGAGAAAATAATCTGGAAAAAGAAAAGAAACAGCTTCCTCATATCTTTTAGAGAAAGGGAGTACTGCTGAACCATTTTTGAGGTCTTACACATAGATCTATAAACTAATACATTTGTGTGATATGTAGGTTGCTATATTTTTGGTAATTTTTAAGAGCAGGAATTGTAAATTAATAGACTGGTTTGAAGATAGTCAAATAGAAACAGTATTTTTTCTATAAATAAGCTTAAAATTAACAAAAACTCTCTCATTTTATTCTTTCCCAGATTCACAGCAACTAAACTTTTTTTTTTGTTTTAATCAGTCAAGAGGTAAGTTGTTCTAACTTGTTTACATAGGAGGTAGACATGAAATAGGGTAGGGGATGCTAGAGGGACAATTAGTTTCTAACAATAAAATAATGGTAATGAGATAAAGAAAATAATATTGTAAAACCGAACTTACATTGAATGGATAAAGAAGATGTGATATTTTTACACGGTGGAGTATTACTCAGCTATAAAACAGGATAACTTTAAGTCATTTTTAGTAAATGGATGCAACTAGAGAACATACTTTTAAGTGAAATAAATCAGACCCATATATGCAACCACTGTATTGTCTCCTTAGTGTGAGAACCTGAAAGAGAAAATGGAATCTGAAGGGCATAATAGAAAGTGGGAACAGGGAATGAACTTATTCAAAAAGAAAGAGTTACTGAGTTGAGGAGGAAGGAGAGGGTGGGGGAGGAAGAGATATATCTATGTACGTAAGCAGGATGGTTTGGGCAACTGTACTGTGGATTTCTACTGTTCTATGAAAAGCAGTTAATGCTTTAATTTGCTTTGTCTCTTTTTTCATTTCTTTGTGCATTTTCTCTTCTTAATTTCTTATACATTTCTTCTTTCATTTCTTCTTCCAGTTTTGCATGAATACATCTGGTAATATGAATCATTGGAAGACAACATTATGCATGTATCACAACAAATACTGTAAAATTCGTATTACGTGGTTAAGTGAAATTCTGTATCACTTGTACATTTTTCTTTATTAATAGTATTATGTTCTCTCTTTAAAAATGAAAAAACAATAAAAAATAACTGCACTTACATTAAATATACCATTCACATATAGCTTTAGTATTTAGGAATAAGATAGAATAAAAATGCCAATGTTCTAAAAATGTTAATATAGATGTGAGAAAGTACACAATGTTCAATAAACTTGAAAACTGTTAGAAGTACTAGGTTTAGTTTAAAGAAAAGATATAAGCACAAAAAAATAACAGTGGAAGCTGATGACAATTGGCAAAATATTAAAATTAGTTTGAGATATAATTGACAGTACAGAAAATGATTGCCAGGGAGTGGGTTATATTATTTGCATGGAGAAATTGTTCTGAAGAAAGTTCATATTTTTCTCCTTAGATTTTGTTGTAATTAAGAAAACGAACTGATCATTTATTTAATTTGGATAGATAATTAATTTTAGTGTGTCATGAACTCTGAAAGCATTTCTCCTCTTTAGCAAAACTAAAGAGAAACTAAACTGCTTGGTTTCTGATCAACTTTGTATCCTCAATCTCTTTACTGCATGCATTTTCCATTTAGAAGAAATAAATACCTTGTAGGACAATGAAAAACAAACCTTCAATCCCCGGTTCCGAAGGGAAAAAAAAAAAACACTTCATATTGATTATGTAATTTGACTCTGAGCAGAAAAGATGAATTTCTAGTCAAAAATAATTTTAAAAGACTATTTAAAATGAATCCACTTTATATTTATGGAATGATACCAAGTGTCAGTCAATTCAACAAATATTTATCATACATTATACAACAATCTTTTATTGATCATATTTTATATTAGAAGCAAGATTTTAAAAGTTATAAAGAAATAAAAATATGTTACAGTTGTCAATCCTAGTTGGAACATAAGGGGAAAGGAGTGTACTGATAACTGTAAAATATTTTTTTACTCTGTACCAAATTTCATTCACATCATCGTCATCTTTTTATTAGAAAGAGAAGCAAACATATTGATTTCCATCTATGTGCCAAGAAGTTTCTAAAATGATGTGCTGACTGAGATAATCAAGTCAAGAACTGAAATACCTTACAAAAATTAATGCTATCCTATGTTAGCTTACGTTGTCTGTAAGGATATTATTTCTCTAACCTATAGGTTGTGCTTTTTGGAAGGGGAATTTGTTGAGAGTCCGTGTAGTTCCAGCTGAGGTGGGATGAATGCTTGTCGCCCAGGTAAGTTAAGGGTACAATTAATAGCCTCAAAATTCGTTTGCTAAGACAAAATAAAATTTTGATATGAGATTTACATTTGATTGATTTCATTATTGATATGATATTTGTGCAAATTTATTCTCACAATTTTGGAGGCCAAGTTGTCCAAGATGAAGTTGACAGTATGTTCGATTTCTGATGACATTGTTTGTTCAAGTTTGAACACAGTCAGCTGCTTTCTTACTGTGCTCTTAAATGATGGAAGCTAACTTTTTCTCCCTTTCCATGAGGGGATAGGTCTACTGGATGAAGTTAGCCTTTATGGCCTTATTTAAACTGGGCCATCTTTTTAAAGACTTTATGTCCAATATAGTCATTTGAGTGACTAAAGTTTCAATATTTTGAATGCGGAGGAGGAGCCAGTCATTTATGCAGATAGCTTGTAAACTCTTCCAAAAATCTGCAAATGTACTTGTGTGCCAATTTATCCTTAAAGTCATGATCTTTTTTAATAGGGTCTCTACCATTTGTACCAGTTTATAGATAAAAATGCTCATGATCAGAGTATTTACCAAATAGAATGTGCATAATCTGTAGATTACACAAAACTCGTTATTCTATTGTAACTTGAAGGAAATAATAATGAATTCTTAGAGTACAAATAAATTAACAAACACAGCAAAGATGTACAGTAGAAAAAATTAGGGAATGTACCAATTGAAACTTTCTGACATATTTTCTGCCATGAAGGAATAATTAAAATTAATTTGAACTGGAATTATTTCCATTTTTGTCATTCCATTTTCTCTTCTTTAAAGTTATTTAAATATCTTTCATAGGAATGCTAATCTGTTAGAATATTTGTTACTCAGCCTTTGGGTCCCATTCCTATAAGTCAAGAATGCTCCACTGAATGGGGCTGCTTCTGGCTCAGAAGAGGTAAAGAGATGAACTTTATCCGTGGTAACATGTGAGTTAGTGAGATGGCTTATTAGAGGCACACACTTGAAAATTTAAATCTGTGATGAGGAACCTTTTTTTGTACTGAGGATTGAACTCAGGATTTTGAGCTTGCCAAGCAAAGACTTGTGCCATGAACTATCTCCCCGGTGTAGGAACAAACTTTGTCACACAGAGTTAGAGACCCACTTTTGCGTGATCAGCAGACAGAGCAGCAACCTTGGCTTGGAAGGTCCAGCAGCAGTAGCTGCACCTGCATTGCCTGTAACTACACCTGATATCTTGTGGCAGAGGGGGTTGGGAATGGGTGGCACAGAATGACAGTGCACTCATCATCTGTGGCCTCGGGTCTGATTTTTCATTTGATTTAATCATTTGCTTTTTGTTGATTCTTGCTGGTATTCTGAGCCTGTTCACAATAACAAATAAAATAATTCTTGAGCTAATGAAAATCCTGCCACTAAACTCACTTTTCTGCTTCAATAATCTGCAATTACTTCTATACCTTGGTTTTTGGAAGATCAAAAAAAATTAGAAAATGGAAAATACCACCACAAATTCTCTTCTCAGTCTTTTTCTTTTTGTATTTCTTAGGGAAGGGTCTACAGGATGTTCAGGGTCTCACTACTAGATCAGACTCAGAGTGATCCTCCTATTTACAGCTTCCCAAGAGCTAGGATTACAAGTGCGCACTGCCATGCCCAATCTTCTTCTCAGTTTTTGACTGGTGCAATAACTAAGCTATTCTCCTAGTAGAAAAAAAAAGTCACAAAGCACTTCAAATCAATAAAGTTAAAGCTGAACTCTTCTTTTCCCCACAACCCCTAGTATTTTCCAGTGTTTCCAGGTTATATCGCCTACACCACCATCATCCTTCCAACTGTGTAAATTAGTTCTGACTCAATTTCTTTCACTTCCTCCAGTTTTGGTCATGAGCAAGTCAGTCAACACCATAAATATATTCAACTCCGAGGACTCCTTTCTTGTCATTGACCTGTATCACTCCTTCAAGCTCTCAGTGTTTCTCATTTACAGTATTGGTGAAATCCACTGACTAAATAGGATTCTCTACAACATAAAACAGGTGTACTTTCAAAATTCTTATAATTATGTCATCTCCCTATTGCCAATTCTTATAGTAAGCTTTATTATTGTAAAAAATCAATTCAAAACCTCTATTCATGGTTTGGTCTATGCTCAAACCAAATTTTCAGGCTTCTGGTTGCAAAGAACTCTTCTTTTCTCTGTTCATGCAAAATTCCACATTTACTCTCTCCTTCCTCCAGCAGGAGAGAGTAAATGAGAAACATGGCACAACCTGCCTTTACTGGGTGTGAGTATTTTGACTTAAATAAGATCACTTTAAAATATACTTACTTGGCTTCTACATGGTTGTCATATTACAAATCAGTTTCCAATTTCTGTTGAGCACTGACTTTTCCAATAAGAAAAATTTCTACTGTGATCCTAACAAATATAGTTATGGAAGTCATATTGTATACAGTAATCATTCACTGTTCTTTATGTGAACAAATGAATTAGATTTTCAAGTCAATGTAAATCTGTGACTAACACAGGTTAGATGTTACCAGTTCATACTAAATGCCAGTATGCTCATAGTTAGATGTAATAAGGTAAACAAGAAATGCTGTCTGAAAGTCTACAAATACTATGCTGATAAAATCAACAACAAAGCCCAATATTGATATTGCTATTTTGGCAAGTCTAAGTAACCCAACTAATTTTAATAACCCTCCTGGTTTCTCAAAGAATATTACACAGGTTATTCCTAAACTTCTTATATTAAATTGGAACTAAGGCACTGTTTATTTCTCAAATAAAGCAAAAGGGTCAAGTATTCAAAATGCCAGGCAATGGCTTGGAGAGTGGTCAATGGAAAAATTTACAAAGATAAGAGCTACAAGCCAGTTTATGGATTTTCTATTGTGCAGCACACAAACAGGCATCTAGAAGAACCTAAAGCGGTACTGAAAAGAAAAAAAAAAGATTCCTTATCCGTGGGCTGTACAATCCTCAAAAATATGGGAATGGTTAGGTGTATCAGGGTCAAGATAACACTATAGAACCTTGGGTCTGGTTGTACCTGTTAGTCCAGTGTTTGTGAGTGAGAAAACATGAGGCCCAGGTCCAATCCTTGTTTCTCGATTGGAACTGACCACTTCTACACTAAGCAATGACAGTTTTCTGTAAGTCTTCCTAAACCAACATTTTCTTGGAAGTCAATTTATAGGAGCTAAACTCTGATAAATTAGTACTAATCTTGCACTTACAAAATTAAAACAGTAAAGGTTAACATAGATAATTATTGTCATATTCTTTTAAAATTATTTATTAATGTTAATAGAGCTGATGTAACAATGTATTCTCTCTATAATCCATTTTTTTCATAGTGAGACATACCCATTGTATTTCAGTGATCAGTTTTTTATTGTTTTGTTTTGCCCTGCTGAAAGAAAATAGCTATTAAATTCTATCTGTATCTCTTTTCCTCTTTTGCTTTCTGTGATGAATCAGTTATATTCCATTTTTAATTTCTAAACATTAAATACTGTGAGATTAGGGAGGAACACTGTGATGTGAAACTCCTTGCACTTCTCTCTTCCTGTGGACTGTGTACAAGTTTCTTGGTTAATATATATATATATATATATATATATATATATTTGTGTTTTAGGGAAGGGTCTGCAGATCAGACTTGTAGTGATCTGCTTGTTTACAGGCTCCAAAGAGCTGGGATTACAGGCACGTGCCACCACGCCCTGTCTCAATTGCCATCTCAGTGCATCCTTGGGGCGTGGCCAGATGGCAGCCTGGAGTAACAAAACCCTGGCCCCTGTGCCTGCTGGCAGGTACTTTAAACTGCTGAGCTATTTGGCCGGCCCTTTCTTGGTTAATTTTTTCACATTCTGTTTCATCGCATGCAAAATGAGGCAGCATCACCCCTACCAGGGCTGTTATGAGGAACAGGGAGATCACATAATTGATAGTTTAACTATAAATACGTTTGTGCACCATGCAAGTCATGTGATTCTTAACAATGATAGAAGTTGAAAGTAATAGTTTAAAAGTTAAATGACATTTCTGAAATAACCAATGATCCCTGATTTTTGTCCATCAAAAATATTCAAGTTTTTATTTATGTAGTTTGTATATTATAGCCCAAAATCTTATTATCAAAATTCTGGTCTGATTATTCTGTTCTGAAATTTTTTAACCAGAAAAATTATGTTTACAGTGCAAAGGATTGAATCCAAGTTCTCTCCTTGTTATAGAAGAGCTCTAACACTGGGCCATAATCCAGCCCTTATTTTGCTTTCAGTAAATTATTTTATACATGTCTATAATTTTATACCTTCTTAGTATATGATCTTCTAGTGACAAAATCCTCAAGTATTAAACTACTTTTGTTATAAAGTGTCAGGTTTTATCTTGCATTCACATAAATGAACAGCTATTAATTTTGCTAACCACACAATTTTCCACATATTGGTTATATTCTCCCTATAAAATTTCAAAATACATTTATTGTATAACACAAAGAAAAATGAAAGGCTGAAAACATATCTTTACATATTCTTTTGTAATTTAAATGTGCATTTAATCAATGTTTCATATATTGGGAAATAGCTTTTTCATACTTGTGCACCCAAAACTTATTATATTGTCTTACACATGGCAGAGCATGGAAATGTTCAATTAACGCTTCTTAGTCTATCTCATATTTATTTATTTTCTCTCCTTTTTCTAATATTATATGAGTTTTAAATTAGATCAATTTCATCTTATTTATTTTATGTAGTAGAATTTTGCAGTTGTCATCTTGTGCTTTAAAATATTCCTTGTCATAGCTAATTTCCTAAGGTGAGCATTTATTCTTTTTAGTGTTATTTATAATTATTAGAAATGTAACCATTTAAGCATATATTTTAAAACATTTC
>NW_004524764.1:123343-124773 GCF_000260255.1 Octodon degus | reverse complement strand
ACATGATATCCTGTCCACAAATACTATTAGTACAAATCTTTCTATTCACTGAATTCTTTTTTATTAATTTTATTGAGAAAAAAATTGCAATGTGACAGCTTCAAAATCAGTTGATAGGAGAGTTACAATAACTAATACATTGTATATTGTTGTCTTTGTAATGATGTTTGGACAGGATATCACATCTGCATCTTGTGCTATGAATGAATGTTTTTTATTTTGAATTCACACATAGTAATTGTGCATGAAGTACAATATGACATTTCAATATGTTTATACATTGTGTAATGATTAAAATTGGCTAATTTGCATATCTACTATCTTGGGTATGTATCATTTCTTTGCTTTAGGAGCACTTGAAATCCACTGTACTAGTTATTTTGAAATACACATTTAATTACTTTCAGTTATGGTTATTACATGGCTCAATGGAATATAAAAAGTTTTTTATTTGCACTATTCTACCAATTAACCATGCTCTCTTCATCTGTCTGTCTGGCTGTTTGTTTGTCTGTCTGATATACTTTCTAGGCTGTAGTAATGAATATTTGTTCTCTACTTCTTTGAGATCAGTGTTCTTTGATTCCATATGTAAGTGAGATTCTGTGATTTGTTTTGTTTATGCCTGACACATTTCACTTAATATTCTCAGTTCCATCCAGCAAGGTTTCTGAAAATGATATAACTTCATTTATATGGCACAATTTTGAATATTTCATATATATAATTACATTTTCTTTACCTATTCACCTGTCAATGGAACTTAGATTGATTTCATATTTTGGGTGTTGTAAACAGTGCTGAAATAAAAGTCCTTGGTAATTTTTAAATAATAGCTGCTCCTCAACACAGCTCTCCAACTATAATTGCCTAAATTATCTGTTACAGGAGTTGAAGAACACTTCTAAGTTACTGTTTCCCTGCTGAGCAGCACTGACTTAAGGCTGATCCTGCAAGATGGAACTATAGCTATAATGTACTGTGTGTCCTCTGCTTTATCAAGCCATAAGAGCTCTCTGTGTTCTCTGATAGCTATCTTATTTTCTCAATGAACTCTGATATTCCACCATAAAGACTCTAGAGAAGTAACTATTGTTTATTTTTGTTGCTACTTTGGACCTTTGCTTTGCAGTGAAACATGTCAAATTTCTCTAGTGCATCATGTTACTTTTCCTTCTGTTTTTTTCCCCTTTAATTTTTGTCCATAATGTATGTTACGTGCTGAGTTTTATATTTTTAATATATATCTTATTGTTCTTGTACCATTTCTTGAAAGGAATTTTCCTTCGTGAATTCATTGTTGAAAACTAGTCATACAGGTGCAATTCTATTTCTGGATTTCATTTTGATATATTGATCTCCGTTAATTCTCTTTGATTTATTTGTATTTCTGTACACCAATATAAAATTATGGGGTTCCATTCTAACTT
>NW_004524764.1:121873-122943 GCF_000260255.1 Octodon degus | reverse complement strand
GCCTGCCAGGCAAGTACTTATTCCACTGAGCTATCTCCCTGGCCCTTTCAGCACATTTTAAAATATAGACTTCAAGATTACTTTCCAGTGAGCCATTGCTTATCTATAGAATTACTACAGATTTTTATAATTTAAATTTGTATCCTATGATCATGGTAAGCACAACATTTCCTTTAATCTGTTGTAAAGTTGTCGGGATTTTCTAGGGATGCAACACATCACTTCAGAATGCAGTATTTTACTTCCTGCTTGTCTATTTGTATAAATCTGTTTGTTGTTCTTCCCTTACTAAACTAGTTAGGATCCCCAAGATTATGCTGAGCAGATGTGGCAGGAGCAGACATTCTTGTCTTGTCAGTCACAGAGGAAAACACTGTTAGATGTTATCTCTAGACTTTTTATATTGACAAATATCAAACTGAGGAAGTTTTATTGCTGGAGTAATAGATAATGATATCATAAGCAGATGCTGAATTGGTTTAAGCAATTTTCTGATATATTCATGTGGCTTTTTATGTGATTATTTGCACTGATTGATTTTCTAATAATAAACAAAGTATGTTTCCCAAAAATAAATATTGATAAATAGTAGATCATGTCCGCCATGGATGAATTCAGCTTGCTAAGACTCTTGGGATGACTTGGCATTTTGATGCACAATGGATGCCCTTCTGTACATATTAGCATCAAGATAATTTTATGTGGAAACTTACCACTGTGTGCTTTTCCTTTCTTAATAGTTTTCCAACACTGTGTGAAATTATCATTGTTCTTCTACACCACTATTATTTTATTTCAATGGCCTTACTCACTATGCATTGCCTAATTTCTGCCTAGTAGAGTCGAAACCTAACCAGAGGACATTCAGTGGTGAACTTGACAAGAGCTTGTGGGAGCAGAAAAGAGTGACAGCTACAGGATTTGCGGGCACGCTGAGCCTGAGACCCAGTCCGGGCATGGTGGTGCAGGCCTGAAATCCAGTACTGGGGAAGCTGTAAACAGAAGGATCCCTAGTAGTCTGAGCTGTATAGTGAGACCTTGTACCAAATATAGAATGAAAAAAATAAAAT
>NW_004524764.1:119039-120958 GCF_000260255.1 Octodon degus | reverse complement strand
CCCCACGCCCAGACTCCATCTCAAGCTCAGTGTGCCCGGTGTTGGGGCCAGTGCAACATGCAGTGGCAGGGATCGAATCTTGGCCCCTGCACTTACCTAAGCAAGCACTTAGTCTGCTGAGTTATACCACAGGTCCTCCTTTCTTTATCTTGCCTCTCTGACTTTCTTCCTTGCCTCTGGCATAAATGTAGAAATGTATATGTAGAAGTGTTCTCAAACCTTAACACCACACACACACACACACACACACACACACACACACACTAGAGAGACAGAGGGGAGAGAAATCAATACAAAAAACAACGAATAAATGACCTCTGAACATTCCTAACCTGTCCATATTTGATCTAATGATTTGGATAGAAATAGAAAATATGCTACACAAAATGACACATGAAAAAACAAAGAGACACTAGCTCAATAAAGTGCTCAGCAAATTCAAATATGTTGTAGCTAAAAAGTAGCTTTTAAAACAATACGAATAGTAACTTTGAAGAAGACAAAATATCAAGGTAGTAAGTATACAAAATGATACAAAGATCAATGCTCTATTTAGCAAAACAGAGTCATGAAGGGGTACCAAACGGAAACCCAAGAGGTAAAAAAAAGTCTACTGAAGTAGAAGTGATTCATGTGAGATCAATGACCAAGAAACCAATGGAAAGAACAAAATGTGGGAATTATGTAAACACATGCAAATTAAACAATATAATTTTGAGTAAGTATTGAGTTACTAAGTAGCTTGCTTCTAAAACTGGCTTATAACTGAACATTGCCAGGTTCTGGGTTGCTCACCTCTCTAGGTTTTTCTTGCATTGACCAAATAATTGAACAAAATGAGCAAAGAGCAATGGTTGAGTTTATTCCAGATAGTGAAAGTGAGGAGTATGGGAGCAGCTGGCTTAGCAGAGCCTAGCTTGGGTCAAGTAAAGAATAAAAGAGGGGAAAAGCAAAAAAAAAAAAAAAAAAGTAGAAGCTGCCTCTGGGAATTGCAGCATGGGAAATCATGCTATCAAACAATTCACGACACCTGTGTGTCCTTGAAATCTTGAGGAAACCCAGCGGAACATCCACATATAAATAATGTAAAAGATATCAATTTCCCAGATAAGTGATATGAACTGGCAGAACGGATCAAAAGACAAAACCCAATGAAAAAACATATTTACTCTTTTAAAAATGCCATCAATTAAAAAGTCAAAAGCTAGAAAACAACTTTTCAATTACCAGGAACTCAAAATCAGTCAAGAGTGTTTATCATATTCTCAGAAAAATACACTTCAAGTCAAAAATTGATAAAAGACAAAGTTACTACTTGTTGATAAAGGGAACAATTTAGGAAGAGGTAACAGTTGCAAATATATATGACCCAAACACTGGCACACATGACTTTATACATCAGACAATAATAAGCATAGAAGAGCAAATAAAGATCAATGTAAACACATTGGAAAGACATGAACACCTACTTTGACAAATAGAGCAAAAGATCAACTAGACAAAGAAAATCAACAAAGTAATATTGGAGTAGAACTACACCTTTGAATAAATGAACTCATTACATATCTATTTAGTGTTTAACCCGACTTCCATGGAATACACAATCTTTTCAGTGGTACACAGAACTTTCTCCAAAATATACCACATACTAGGCCATAAAGCTTTGTCAAATAAATATGAAATTATCAAATTAATTCTTTAAATATTACCAAATCATACTGTAACAAAAGTAGAAGTCATGGGAATTATGTTGACATATGAAAATTAAACAATACAGTTTAACTCTTCACTGGCTAATAGAAGAAATCAAAGAAAAATGTCAATACTATTCTGAATTAATTCATAAGATCAATATAACATATAAGAGCATATGGGATAAAATAAAAGCAGTTTGAAGAGGGACACTTATAGCTTTGAAA
>NW_004524764.1:116066-117634 GCF_000260255.1 Octodon degus | reverse complement strand
CCCCCCCCCATCACTTCTGATCAACACAGTGCATGAAGAAATTCCAGTACAAGGCCCTGGATTCAATCTCCAGAATCTCTGAAGCAAGCAAACAAACAAACAAAAAAGTTTCTTGATCTATCATGCAAGAGAAACAAATAAAACAGATACTTAAGGAAGAAAAGATGCTGAATTGCATTTATACAGACAACCAACGTGATCCTGAACATAAGAGAGCCAAAAAGTTTCAACAAATACTACCAGAATAAACACATTCACCAAAGTAGAAAGATACGAAATTAACACCAAAAAAATCAATAGTGTTTGTTTATACCAACAATGAAAGCTTTAAGAAATCAAGCAAGCCATGCTATTCAAAATAGCTTATAAAATTAAGTACTCAGGTATTAACCAAGAAATACCTTCCACAATTCACACTATAGAACTCTGAAAAAAAAAAAAGAAAAGAAGAAAAAATCCTTCAGAACTCTTTTAAAGAGATTAAAAAGAGCAGGGAAAAAATGGAAAGCTATCCACTGTTCCTGGATAGATAGAAATAATATTGTCAAAGCAGCCATATTGCCACCACTGATGTATAGCTTTAATAAAATCCTAATAGAAGCACCAAAGCCATTATTCATAGAATTTAGGAAAAACACACTAAAATGTATATGTTTCTGAAAGATACCCAGAAGAGCAAAAGCCATTCTAGGCAACAAGAGCAAAGCAGGATCATAGTCTCAGATTTCAAGCTTTACTGTAAAACTTGCAATGACCAAAACAGGCCGGAACCAGTACAAAAACCAAAGATGTGAATCAATGGAGCAGAATGGAGGATTCAGAAACAGCCCAAACCACACTCAAAAATTGATCCTTGACAAACAGGCCCAATACATACATTAAAGAAACTATCGCATCTTCAACAAATGTTTCTACGAAAATTGGTTGTCCACATGCAGAAGATAGAATCTAGACCCCATCTCTCTCATCGTGTATGAAATTGAAATCAAAATGGATAAAAGATGTAGCTATTACTCCCCAAATCCTTAACCCTTCTGGGAGATAAAATACAGAAATCTGAAGAGACAGTCAAGGACTTTCTGAACTGACCTCTAATTACACAAAAATAATATCAGGAATCAAGAAATATTATTATATAAAGTAGATAGCTTCACAGTGAAGGAAGCAATCAACAGAAGATAAAGACAACCTGAACAATGGGGAAAAGTGTCAGCTACTCATTGGAGAGAAGAATGTGAGATCTAGAATATATAAAGAACTCAAAAGCTTAGACCTTCTGAAAAGTAAAATATTCCCCACAAAGGTGCATTTGAAATGAATTAACTATTATCAGAAAAAGAAATAAATATGGCTAATAAGTATATGGAAACATGTTCATCATCTTTGGGCATTGAGAAAATAAATTAAAATAGCACTGAGATGTTATGTTCCTCTAGAAAGAACAGCTATCATTAGTAACTTAAAGAAGTGATAATGAAGCTAGAGGGGAAAAGGAACACTTCTACATTTTTCATAAGACTAAATACTGCATCTTGTACTATGAATGACTACTACAAAGACAACAATAT
>NW_004524764.1:114029-115351 GCF_000260255.1 Octodon degus | reverse complement strand
GAAAGTCTGTGCCAGCAAGATGAAGTCTTGTGCCAGCAGGCTGAAAGATCTACACTAGAACCAGGAACCTCAAAATAAGAACCAGAGCTCTCTGGAAAAGTACCACAGCCATCCTCAGCAACAGTCAGGTCCCAATATAGACTCTGATGACAGAGTCTGAGTCTATATCAGGAAATCCAGCACAACAAGCTTCTCCATGACATTGAACAGTGCACCATTTTTCCTTTCAGAGCCAGGAAGCAATGCTCAAAGTAAGGACCTGAGCTCCCCCAAAGCAAATAGTAGCCATTCTCAGTGACAAGAAGGTCCCCAGCTCCTGCCATGATGAGAAAGGCAAGCCAGCATGACAAGCTCCTCCGGAAGAACCAACAGCTCCAGAGAGTGAAAGCCTCCCTAACAGCACCTCTTCTTTTCCAGTTCTCCTTTTTATTTTGTTGGCAACAATCCTCGGGTGGACCCTGCGCACCCAGTACCAGGATGATTCAGTTCAGTTGGGTGTTTCCAGTTGACCACCAGTTGTCCATTTATCACATATGTTGAGATTGTAATGCTTAGTGAAATAAATAAGATACAGAAACTAAAATTTTGTATTATTTTTCTTATGTAGGAAAGCCTAAAATGTAAATAAATTGAAGAACAAAATAAAAGAGGGGGAAAAAAAGAAAAATCATTTGCAAATGTAGAGATGGAGCAAGAGGTGAGGGAAAGGAGAAGGTAAGAATTAAAACAAGATATGTGTATGTACCATCTCTCCAAGATGACTGTCTCTGCCACCAACAAGTAATAATAAGACAAAAAAAGATAAACCCTACTTTACCCTCACCTGTGTACCATCTTTTCCTGATAGGATAACCACAATGCCCCCCAATTCCCACTTTCTCTCATTCTCTTCTCCCCATCAGTCCCTTCTTTACTAACACAGGAGACACACTTTTCAAGTTCATATCTGATCTTTCCTAATAGTGCACCACATTCCCACTACTCTTAAGAGCAAACTCATCTCTCAATACTGTTGTTCACCGAAGTCCCCATGTCTGTCTGGTTCCTTTCAACCTTTCCATTATCTTTATTCTTCAGAATTGTTCCTTTCCAGATCTTGAATCTTAGAGAAGCTTGTTTATTTTTTGGGATTTACAGAGATTTTAAAGAATAAAGTACTTTTAAGTTACTATAAAGTGTAGGGTCTGGGTTGGGCAGATAGTCCAGCAGCTTAAGTATCTTCCTGGAAAACACAACGCCCTGAGTTCTCTCCCTGATACCAAGTAAATAGCTATAGGTTTGTCTCTATGGAGATTTTTCCATAAGTTTATTACATATAAATA
>NW_004524764.1:112941-113929 GCF_000260255.1 Octodon degus | reverse complement strand
ATTGCTGTTACTGTTATTCATTTTACTCTACATTTAAGGTTATTAATTGGGGCTAGGAAGATAGCTTCATAGAATAAGTACTTGCCTGCCAAGTGCAGGGTCCTGGGCTGAATCCCTGGTACCGCAAAAAAAAGAAAAAGATTATTAATGATTCATTCTACTTTTCAAATTTCTTGATACTTTCAATACTCCAGAAATAAATGGAAGATTTACTTTTACATTCCATATTAATGCTAACTGAGGAAGTTAACCTTCATTTCTTTGTAATCATGAAACTTTTCCTATTCCTACCATTAATATTTCATGCTTTATCTTTCAAAATTGTTAGCAGATGAACTCCAAAATATAATGAAAATAGTTTTCTTTCTTTCCTCTCCATAGTTCCTCTCAAAAACTATTTTTTTGCTATACGTTTCATAAAACACATTCTGATCCTTGTGCATGTAACAAAATATGACTCACTGATTGTCAACCCTAGAGTTTTCTGTCAGTCTTGATTCTGGTCAATTTATCAGTGGCCTTTCATGCAGTCAATCACAATCTTCTTGTCACTTGACTTCACAGGGTACCAGTACTTTCTCATCTTGCATCTTATCTTTCCAATCATCCCTTTTGTCCATGTAGCAAAGACACTTCCGAAGATTCCTAATATGCCACTTAGAGTACACAATTAAGGCCGAGGGTCGGTTGATGCACAGCAGGGTCTCCTCAGTCTGCTCTCGCTGGAGTATACCTTCTGTGCAGGGCATAATAGTAATAGATGCACACAGAGCCTTATATGGAAACAAAATGTATCATTTAATCACAGTGTGATTCTTCATAAGTACCCCATGTATAGAATTCTGGATTTTTGTTTCTGAAACAGACAGCAGTTTCTATTGCAGGATAGTTCTCATATTTTAAAAATAAAACAAAGAACTAAGTTTTCCTTCAGTTGAAAAATTTAGGAATAAAAAATTCAGATATTAATTTTAACTAAATTAATATA
>NW_004524764.1:111691-112841 GCF_000260255.1 Octodon degus | reverse complement strand
TATTATACACAGAGTAGAATTAAATGTCCAGAGAGTCTTAAAGCAAATGGAACTTAAAAAAGTCAATCATACATGATCTCTATGGTCACTTCCAAGAAATCATGCTATATTCACTCTTATTTGCAAATTGGTCTTCAAAGTGAAATGCTGCATCTCACTTAATTCAACAGTTTACTTTATTCATCTAGTTTGTCAGTTTTCTAATTAACGTTTATCTAATTGACTCAAATTTTATAAAAATATCATCTGGTAATTGATTAAGTTTCATAAACAAAGAGCTAGTCTTGGCTTTATCTGAAACTTTACCAAGTTCAAAAAAATTGCCAAAATAAAATTGGACATAGCTCCTATTCCTCACTAATTTCACTTACTTCCCATAAGGTACTGATGTCACTGAACTCTGTAGTGCATCTTCTTTGCTTGTCTAAGTTTAAATAAATTGTTGTTAGATTTATTTTGAACACAGCATTTGTGGAGTGAAAAGACTCAAGATAAACATTAGTAGAATCAGGTGTGAAAAACTTGTTATAATTCCCCACTGTGTGACCAATAATTGAATTCTACCAGTTCAGTGTAGAGAGCTAGGCAATTTCCACCACACCGAGGTGTATGAGGAAGCATCTGAAAGACTATGGATGATGTATTAGTGAAGTATCCTCATTGAACAAAGCATCTAAGGAGTTTTCCTACTCCAAACTAATCAGACCTGAGTTGGATATTACTTTGAGGTCATGAGGAAGGCAGAAATGAGAACTCCATAGTAAGATTCAAAGTTTTAGTAGCTGGAAACAGAAGCAGGAACTACCAAGTGATGATCTCCATGTACTTGGAAACTCAGGCCTTAGGAAGTTGGGAGAGGAGGACATTGGAGTGCTAGGGAAACATTGCAGGAGCATGTCAGAGTAAAATAGTTCCAGTTGTTTCAGTACTCAGAAACAGCTAGAATCTAAAGGGACAAATCTTTTCTGAGTCAGAGAGCAAAAGCAGGTTCTAGAAAAAAAAGTTGAGAGCAACATTAATATGTAGAGCCCAAGCCTTAAACTCACTTGAGGTGTCCAATGGGTCCTAATTGGGAGCACATTCTGGTTACAAGCAGCTAAGGAAAATTCTCTCAGCAGCAAGGATAAAGATTCTCTCAGCTGAGAGAAAA
>NW_004524764.1:109906-111141 GCF_000260255.1 Octodon degus | reverse complement strand
AAGAAGAAGAAGAAGAAGAAGAAGAAATCAAAAAAGGAAAAGAAACTTATTTTAAAAATTCTTTTGCCGAGATCTTTGAAAATTTACATAGCAGTAAAAATTCCTGGGGCTCATTTACATCCAGAAAAATGGCTGAATCTTCGCATAGGCTAGGAATAAAAAATATGCCCAATTAGATATTAGAATTTCTTTTTGTGTGACTGTTTTTGAATGAACAGAATTATTCTAAGTAGTGCAGAGTTTCCTCAGCAGGGATACACTAGACGGATCAGCCCAATACTTTGCTGAGAATATGTAGACAGATATATAAATAGTAGAACTCCTTTGCTCAAGGACATCTATGAACTAGAAAGGCAGTAAAAATTATAGGGATAGCATGCACACTGAAAAAAAGACAAAGACCAACCAGAGGGGAGCTTCATATTTGGGCTGTGTTCTTCTATAACATTATCTGTCAGTTCTAGGCAGGAAATTCAGAGGCTGAGAAAGTACCCAGAGGAATTACATCTTAAAGTCTTTGGAGAATCCAGACAAAATTGGAATCCAGATTATATCATAAAAGGGAAAAAGACAAAGGAAGAAAGAGCTGGGATAGGAAGGAGAAAATAAAGAGAGAAAAACAAACATACTGAAACAGGTGTGCATGCACACACACAGGCTCACACAAAGCGACAAAAAAATATTTTTTTACTTTTTTATTAGAAAAATATTAAACATTTCCATTTATTATTTGAACCTAACAAAACCTTATCAGTTAAATAATAAAAATGAAATGAAAATATAATAAACATTCTGCATCTTATATATGCAATTAGTCACTGAATCCAGTAGAAAAACAATCACTATAATATAATCACTCCTATCTGCTAAATTCTAAAGGAACTCAGAACTTAGTAACTGAAAAGTTGTTTTTTTTAATATAAATCACTTCTTTACCTCTGAAGAACTACATTCTAATACATAATTAATTGGGTTTCTCCATTGTTCTAGATTTTAAATTATAAAGCCTGAAAACTATATTGTCTACCTCTATTTTAAATTAATTTTATTGAGAAACAAATAGCAATGAGACAGCTTAAAATCAGATTAGTAGGACAGTTACAATAATTATTACATTGCATATTGTTGTCTTCATAGTAGTTATTCATAGTACAAGATGCAGACATGATATCCTGTCCAAACACTATCAGCACAAATATATCTTCTCATTGAATTAAGAGAAAGTAGCTATATAT
>NW_004524764.1:104442-108769 GCF_000260255.1 Octodon degus | reverse complement strand
CAGAAATTTAGAAATCTAAACATATACAGTGTTGTAGCTGGACAGTCCTATGACTTTTTTTTCTTGTCTCTTGTTTTCATTTATTAACCTATTTTTAAAACAGACATTTACTTGACAAACAGTATAGCAGTAATTGATATGACATTAGAAACAGTATGTATTTAGAAGACCAGAATGATAGGTATTCCAAGCATTACCCTAGTATTACACACTGCTATCTTCAGTGCAGTTGCTTAGTTCAAAGGTATCAGCATATATAGTTAGTTAGGATGAGAATCCTACCAATTAGCTGCTAGTTTCATCAACCTGCTGAAGATTCTCAGGATCATTGCCTTAACCATCATGTCAGAGTGAGAAAAAAATCTGATGAAACCACTGAACTAGAAATAGCCAAAACCACAATAGATGTCAACTTACAAATATGTACTTACTTGCAAATAGCCTGCAAACAAAAGAGCAAATGAATGACTTCTTTAGTAGCAGGAAAAATATCAATAGATGGGAGCTTGAAAATGCAGTTAGCAGTTAAGAAGAATGAAAAATTATACCTACGCTCATGAATCTAAATAATATTATATATATATATTAAATAAAATATTTATTTGGAGTGCCTGTGTTATATAAAGTAACAAGAATATGTAAACAGTTAAAGGAATATTTAATGCATATTTGCATAGTCCAGGGGGGAAATGTCCAATTAGATATTAGAATGTCTTTTTGTTTGTCTATTTTGGAATGAAAGTCCATACTCATAGAGAAATAAGTTACAGAAAAAAAATAAATATTAGCCTTATTTTTCAATAACTTCATGTGGTTTTTGCTCTTTCTCATCTCATTTTCAGTGCACTATGAATTAAACAAGACCATTTATATAATGAAAACCAGTAGCTCTATTGAAT
This sequence comes from Octodon degus, assembly GCF_000260255.1. Lineage (NCBI taxonomy): Eukaryota > Metazoa > Chordata > Mammalia > Rodentia > Octodontidae > Octodon > Octodon degus. The sequence continues at coordinate 107,870 of NW_004524764.1, read as the reverse complement.
TAGAGTAACAAAACATTAACTACACAATGGTGTCAAAAGAACTGAAACCAGGCCAGTGAGATAGCTCAGTGGCCTAAAGTGCCTGTTTAGGCAAATTTAGGCAAATGCTCAGGGACTGTGGTTCCATCCCCAGCACCACATGCTGTGCCAGCCCCACCTCCAGGTTGGGCTGAGCCAGAAAAAAAAAAAAAAAGAATGAATGAACAGAAACCATTCCAAAATGCTTTATGATACAATTCCATGAGAAAATTTAGAATTGAAATAGGAGAACATACAGTATGGCAAAAGTTAGTTTCAGTTAACATTAATCGTTTTACTCTGATTTGATGATTGGATATTAATTTTAGAATATTAATTGATATGCTTTGAAACATCTATTTTAAAACTTAAATTACGACTCTAAATATTCCCAAATAGTGTTGCACAAAGGCAAATTTTTAACGTATTTATTCAGTACTCACATATGCCAATTCTCTAACCTCTATTTTTATCAATTGTATAAGGATGAGTGTAAATTATTATTATAGAATGATCATTATAGAATTATCATTCTTTAGTATTATCATTATATTGATGTACAATGGGAAGATAATAATTTTCAAGGAGCAGACAAAAGAAGAAAAGCTTAGAAATGCAGTGCGAAGAAACTGAAACAGAAAAGCAATGTCTCAGAAACTAAAAGAGATAAGAAGGATGAAGTTATTCACAATGTCTAAGGTCATGTAAATATCAGAGATTGAAAGGTGTACATTGTGTTTATCCATCTCTATCTAGACGGAGCAGGAGCGACCTTCTCTGGAAAGATTTAATTAGACAGAAGGATACAAGGCAGCTTGCTACTTGGTTAAAAGTTAATATATAAATCAAGTGCATGTAAACCCTGTTGAAATCTGAATGAGACCTATTCTCTAGTTAGTAGTGCCATGTCAGCGTGAATTTTCTGCAGCGCTAAGCTTACATAAAATACTTTTCTCTTTTTCCCCTCTTTCTACGTGAACGTGGGGTACTAATGATCAAGGCCAGTGCTTTTTAACTGAACTATGTATCGCCAATCCACTCGTTGATTTATTTGTTTATTTCACTACATTGGCTATTGAATCCAGGACTTTGCACTGAGCTACATTCTTAGATTTTTTTAAAGCTTTCATTTTTTTTATCTTTATTTCGAGACGGAGCTTCCCTAAGTTACTAAATTCTCCAGGCTGGGGTGAAACTTGCAATCTTCCTGCCTCCCAGGGTGGTGGGGTTATAGATATGCCCTCGTGTGTGATCAAGGTGTTGCATTCAAAGGAACATGCAATGTAGCCATGAGCCTATACGTATTTCGACATAAAGAACATCAAACAGTGTTTTCTAGTTCAAATAAGTTTGAATCCAAAACTTTTGCTCTATGTATTCACCAATAGAGAAAATTAAAAGCAAATAATCTTGAATTCTATGGAATGAGTTTTTCTGAGTATTTGGTTATACGAATTCTGTTACCATTTGAGTGGTACTGTAAAATTCAGCAAATGAATATAAAATCATTGTTCAGCAGTTAAATTCTAAGTATAAAAGAAACAAGTAAAACAGAACAATCAGAAGTATAAACTGAATCCAAGGTGTTAGATTACAATTAGAAATGTCAATATAGTGGGTTTTTTTTTTTTTGTTTTTTTTTTTTCAGTACCAGGGATTGAACTCAGGACTTTGCACTTGCCAGGCAAGTGCTTATTCTAGAAATTGTTAGTATAGATGAGTAATGTAGATCAATGTAAGTAAATAATTTTAAGTCAATAAATACAGAATATGATCAATTTAATGGATAATTTATGAATTATGATGAATAGGTAATGAATAGGTAATAGGTAATCATCAGCAAATAGTAAAATAAATTATTATTAAATTTTCAACTTCAAACTTATTAATACAAAAAGAAAGTAGAACTGCCACAGACTGGTTACTATCAGCTACGCAAGCACAATGGAAAATACCAATTAAATATAATCAATTTGTGAAAAATATGAAATAGAATAGTAAATTTATTATTTTATGACACATCAATATATAATGGGTATTATCTACAGTGAGATGCATAAAATATCTATACAATACAAGTAAGACATGTGAATTTTATGTCAGAGGATTACCAACCATATTATTTCATATAGGAATATATGTGCTAATTAATACTACATAATTAAGGCTCCACAGATTTTTTTAGCAAGCAGAACCAGGAATAGAAGTGATAATATTCTAACCCAATTAGAAAGAGAGAACATTATGACACAAAAATTGGTCAAATGTGTTCAAGGCTTACAGCCATCTCAATGTGTTCCCAATCAGGTTAGTTTATTCTTTCTTTCTTTCTTTCTGGTTAGAATGAAGAAAAATTTATTGGGCCATATATAAAACATAATAAACATAATATACTTAGGTGTATACTAACACAAATTACTTTACCTTATTATATTTTTATTATAACATTTAAAATAGAGTGAAAAGAAGCCAATATCTGTATGCTGTGTGTGCTAAAATAAATATGGCAAATTTTATCAGCTGGTGATTTAAGGGATTTCTGAATATTTTCTGTATTGTCTTGTCATTCTTGTTTAAATATGAAAACTTTACAGAATAAAGTTAAAGAAGTAAACTGCAATAGAAATGTAAGTGTTATGGTTTATGTCTGGTTGGTCTCCCCCACCCCCCGCAAAGCCTCATGCAGTCATGGGGTGGACTTCTAGAATTTGTGATTAATTCTTGGTATAGTCCTGGGATTGTGGGCTTGAGTGCTGCTGGGATTATGGGTGTAAGCGACGTTGGGACTGTGAATGTGAGTGCTACACCCAGCTTACGGCACAAAGCCTGAATGCAACATAAGGGAGACAGACTTGTGCTCTATTGCTGTTGTTGCTGCTACTCCTCCCATTTGCTCTTGCTGTTTTTCTGCTTTCCACTTCCATGAACTCTGGCCCTCTGCCATGTGCCACTATGCCTTGGAGCCAGCTGTGTATGGACTGAAACCTCCACTAGCTGTGACCTAAGTAAACCTTTCCTCCCTTAAATATGGGTGTCAGGTGTTTTGTCCCAGCAACAAGAGAAAAGTAAGTGAGAGAGTAAGTGTAAATTAATATTTAGAAAAATCGTACTTTTAAAGGAAAGAGATGAGAACAACAGTGGAGCTGTCTTTAAAGGCAGTACTAATAATATTCAACATGTTGTTGAATGTGTAGCTCTTCTTTATTTTTTCAAGGGGTTTTCATACATTAATTCTTTCTAAACACAATCCTGTGAGGGGTCAGGATTGTATTCCCTACTTTCAGAGAAGGAAACTGAGGCATAGAAACCCTTCATTAGCCCAGCTCAAGTGATAGAGAGGAAAGCTGCAGAATAAAAAGACTCAAGCAGATTCTGTTTATTTATTTTTTTATTTTTATTTATTTATTTAT
>NW_004524764.1:103675-104223 GCF_000260255.1 Octodon degus | reverse complement strand
ATTACAGAAGTAGTGGGGAGGTAAGAGAGTACATACTACAGCAGCCTGAGGCTGACAGCTTTGTGGAAGCAGCCACTTAAGCAACTGAGCTAAGGCCAGGTGCCCCAGATTCTGTTTAGTTTCGAGCCAGCATGCTGGTCAACCTACCACTGTTATGACAAATCCCTAAGATAGACAGTTTTAAAGCGGGGCAGGACTGACTTTAGCTCATGACTTCTGTCCATGATCATTTGTATCCACTGTTGTGGTGCTCATGACAAGGCCGAACATCATGCAGAGAGCTGCAAGATGAGGCAAAGCTGCACATCTTGTAGCATTAGAGGAACAAAAAGAGAGGAGAGTCCTGGAGCCCAGGAGCCCTCCATAATGCTTCTTCCACTGACCCAACTCACTAAAGCTTTGATGGCTTCCTCATAGTGCCACAGGCTGGTAACCAACCTTTAAAGCAGGAGACTAAGGGATCCTACAAACTCTTACTAGCCGTGAGAGCAACCATCATAGGAGCCTCTTCGCATAGTGTTGAGAAGACCCTAGTGTACAATAAGGTA
>NW_004524764.1:90515-102655 GCF_000260255.1 Octodon degus | reverse complement strand
AAAATTTATTCTGAAAGAGTAGAAAAATAAAGTGTCACAATTACCAAAGTTCATTGAAAGAATTCAAATTATTTTCATCAAATGCCAATTTCCCTGCTGACTAATATTGTGACATACTTTGACTATTGTCCTGGCTCCTTTTTCTCACTGTTGGTGCAGATTTCTAAGACTCATTCATAAAAAGACTTGCACTTTTCTGAAGCCACCTATGTGGAAACACAATCATAATATCGCTCTGCTTGAATCCTTTTAACAATCCCACTTTACCCATAGAGTTTTATATTAAGCCATTAAACTTGCTCACAGTGCTGTTTTTCATCTCTGTGTTCCCCTACAGCACAGAGCCTTACAGATAGTCAGAACTAGTTCTTATTTTATTTGGATTTCTTGTGCTTTATGTAAGCTGCAGAGTAAGGTGCATATGTCACACATGGTACTGTCAGGCTAACAGCGTGCTGTAGCATGTGATACGAGGGACCGTGAGCATCTTATAAAGCTTTAGGCTCTAATATTCCCCTCCAGTTCTCAATGGTACTTAGACGTCAGCAGAGTTTCTTAATATAAGTTACAAATTGTCCTACAAGCATGCATACATAGGAAATACATTATTGTGGAAGTGCATAGATATTTCTTATTCAAACTGACTATGGGAAGATGAATCAAGAATGATAGGGCTAGAGGGCAAGATGCAGGTGTGGAGAGGTGCACATCCAGAGAATAAAGTGATGGGATGTGGGCTCTGGAAGCCATTACAGAAGTAGTGGGGAGGTAAGAGAGTACATTACAAATCTGCTTGAAGTAAAGGGCTGGAGATTCCAAGAGAAGCTCTCAAAGGCAAAATTTAATTGAGGACATAGAGAATTCTCCACAGTCAGTCATTCAGCTTTGATCTCAGTGACTGCTTTACATTCCACATGTTCAAATTTTATGTCCAAATCCAATCATGATCAATCGCTAAATGTTTATTATCCAACTAAATTGACTATTGAGTCTTTGGCTTCCCAACTCCCTTTGCTTTTTTCTTTCTCCTTTTAATTTTAGAAATTGTTCCCTTTCACCACTATTTCAAAAGATTAATTTATATGCAAAAGATAGTAGTAGATAGCTATAGGTAAACTCACTGTGTATTACAACCGAGATGTAGTTATAAGTACAAAACAGTCACACATTGTTGTTACATTTATTTGTAGCTCCATTAAAACTTAATACATAATCTAATATCAGAAGGATTTTTTTGGCTCTGAATGTTGTCAGGGCAGGTTTGGCTGGCTTGAGTTGTGGGGATCGAACCACAGCAACCTGAGCCTGACTGCTTTGTTGAAGCAGCCACTTAAAGAACTGAGCTAAGGGGCAGTCCCCCTATATAATCTAATGTGATGGCACTCACTTAATCCCACTTTCTTCGGGTCTGAAACAGGATAGTAACTAATTAGATGCCAGCCTGGGCAATGTGGTGAGACCCTCTCTGAAATCAAAGTATTTCAAGAGTGGGGGGCAAACATGTGGCTCCATAGTAGCATGTAAAGGTCCTGAGTTCTATATCCAGTAACACGCATGTACACTCATATGATCACAGAGCACTTTAAGTGACATGTATGAGTTTTATAACTATTATGTCACTAAGCATAGTGAAAATTGAATTAAAGACAGTTTCAGCCCAACGGTTGCTGCACATGTGATCTCCCTGGTTGTGGGAATACTAATCTCTTAACTGTCAGTTGTGGGCTCTATCACAGTGACAGAAGGGGAAAGTTGCTAGAATTCACCGTTGCTATGATGTATTCTTCTATTTTCCCATTGCACATGCTTGTACTGCAAGTGCACAAAGAGTTACTACCTGCTCCACCTTGACATCTATGTTTTGAGATGATAAAGATTCATTCCACCATTTAGAAGAACAGACACCCCAACCTGCTGTTTGATGAGGATGTGTGACTACGTTAGTTGAAGAGGGCTTCCAGGATTCACTCTCTGCAGGCAGTGCATAAACCTCTGTTTTTCTGTGCTTTCTCCATATATGGGAAAACTGTAGAAACACTTGCTGTTGTTGTTTTAATGATAGAAACAGAAACAAGTCCAGCCTATTTCCTCTGCTCTCAGAAATACAGGAAATTTCTCAACAAGATGACCAGATTCAAGGGCCAGATTCAGATTGGAAGTTCAAAGATGACTTTCTTAAATTGCAGTTGGGTCTGGATAAATTGCAACATTTTGTCTTCTCATTCTTCTTTGATTATTTGTATGACTTTCTGCCTAATGATCATTCAAAATGATTGGCTCGGCAAATTTGGTCACCTATAGTTTGAAATCTACAGAAATAATGAGAATTTAAAGTAATGTTTTTATATTTTCTAAAAAAAGGATATAAATTTGAGATATGTGGTAAGTTAGCTCACATGCTGTTTCTAAGTGGTTAGTTTTCATTCCTATGAGAAAAATAAATGAAAATAGAAAACAACGCAATTTTATTTCCTTTTCTCATAAATCTTAGGGTTATTTTGATATTTATAAAATTGGAGGGTAAATAAATGGATTACTTCAAATGCCATTTCTCTGCATCTGCGCCTAGCAGGGGCTTAAATTTTATAGCAATACATACATGATAATAATGTACAATTAGGGAAATCACACAAAATTTGAAGTAGAAGTGAGTTTATACTAATATAAGTACATCTTTATTAGAGTAAAACACAACCATGAGATTCTATTTTAAACAACAGAGAGATAGAAAATGATGGCCACTACAAAAAATGTAACTAACAGAGGGACAAAATACACGAATGTCAAAAATGTGACAAGCATCACTTAAAACAGTAGGCTGTAGTAAAATACGGAACTTTATCCATTGTGTCCAAGTAGCACAGGCATAAAAGAAAAACAAAAGATAAAACAATCAATTCATGTAGTACTATTAATATCTATAGGGATTAATTAAGCACTAGCAATTATACTTTATATAGATGACTCATGAATGGATAGTCATATACAATTGCATGTTTATTGTCTCAGTTACTTTTCCCTTGTTCCTGGGACAAAATACCCAACACTCAAAATGAAGGAAGGCAAGGTTTATTTAGCTCACAGCTAGTGGAGGTTTTAGTCAATGCTCAGCTGGCTCCAAGGCAGAGTGGCACATGGCTGAGGGTAGCAGTTCATGGTGGTGGAAAACAGAAAAACAGCAAGAGCCAATGGGAGGAATAGCAGCAACAACAGCAACAGAGAGCAAGCCTGTCTCTCTTGTGTTGTACTCAGGCTATCTGTCCCAGGCTGGGTGTAGCACTCACACCCACAAACCCAGCACTGGACCATGAATTAATCACAAAGTCAAGAAGTTCACCCCATGACCGCATGAGGTTTGGCGGGGGGGATATACAGCAGCCATAACATTTCCTATACATAATTATAAATCTTACAAGAAATCTTCATGTTTTGACATTAGTTTAGAATATCAGATATCATTACACTTTGTTGATGCTAAATCAAATCATTTATTTCATGGTATTGATTTTTAAAGTACTATTCTTCTATTTCCTAGTTTATTGAAGATTAATGATGAGTACAAGTGAACATTAGTTAAGATTTGCTTTATGATGAAAGTCAAGAATTCAGGGTTCTTTTAATTATTTTATCTATCTATCTATCTATCTATCTATCTATCTATCTATTTAATTTTTTTTTGGCAGAACCGGGGATTGAACTCAGGCCCTTACACTTGCCAGGGAAGTGCTTATTCCACTGTGCCATCTCCCGGGCCCTCTTTTCATTATTTCAAAATTTTGCTATATTCAGTTCTAGTTGCTGTATTTAATACTAATTGGCACTTCTTCCAAAATCCTGGTCAGATTTTTGAAAGTTTCCTTCCTACAAGAATTTTGGTAAAACTATGAAGTAAAGTTTAGTGTGTTTTGTTCAGCTATAGACTCAGATGCTTTAAGAGAAGTAACTAAATTTTTCATCATTGTATCAATTTTATATTTTCTACATTTGATTCTGTCTGATACACAGTGACAGTAAAAGAAAAAAGGCTATGGTCTTTTCCAGTTCATTGTTGTTACTTTCTGTTATTTCTCAGATATATGAGATTAAACTCTAATCAACTTCAGGGATATTGTCATTTACATGTTCACAGCTGAATTATGTACTCATCTTCTGGAAGATTGTAAAATATATAAGCCACATCTATAGTGAGGAGAACATAGAAGAATTATAACTCATTTTCCTGATTATATATCGATAGTACTTAATATATAATAAATTTCTTCCATCCTTGAACATTTTCTCATCTTCAAGACAGTTTTCTAAAAATGCAGATTTGTTTCCTTGAGTGTCTAGCTCCAGAGTTCATACTATATTTCTGATATATAAACTTTGTACCTGAATAAAACATTGCTGTAATTCCACCATAGCAACTTTACAAATTCTTTTTCACACTACACACTGTTGGATGGGACTTTTCTCTTTAATTCTAGGATCATTCGGAGTTGTTGCTGGACAGCTCTTCTCCTGAAGGTACTATATAAGATTTATTCCAAATATCACCTTGATTCTTTATCTCTTTGTTTACATCTTTGCATAGGCTCATTCCCCATGGGGGAAAAGAAGCTTTTCCTATATCCACTGAATCTGGGCTGGGTCTGTAACTTATTGTGGCAGACATGTAGGCATGTTAGGCCTGAGGCTGGGTTCAAGTCTGATATCAATGCTTTTATGCTTTTTTTTTTTCTTTCCCAGTAATCAATAAATGAGGAGCTCAGGTACTGGAAGATGAGAGGTCAGGTGAGTAAAAGTCCATTTGTCCTATCTTAGCAGACTGTGCTGATTTTAAAATGTGGTAGGGGAACCTAGCTAGGGCCAGAAGAACCACTGTCCCACACCATGGCTGCCTGCAGATGACAAAGATGAACCCAGCCAATACCACAAGAAGCTGTCATCCAACCTGCAGTCCTATGAGCAATAATAAATGGCTATCACCTTAACTCCTGAGTTTTGGAGTGGTTTGTTCTGTGGAAGTAGTTAATTGATAAAGTACCTTATAGCCCTCAGTCTGTAGCCTAATGTAAGAGTAAAGCAAAAACTAGGGGCTAAATTGCCCTCTATCAGATTGAAAAGTGAAAAATTGAAAGCACAAATGCATTTTGATAGGAAGTCTACTTCCACAGGAATAGAACCCAGGTGTAGATATCATATTTCTGTCCCTATCAAATTCTTGTGTATGAGCTGTTGAGACTAACAATATAAAAACTTTTCATGAGAGTGTAGGAACTAGAAATCTAGGCAACAATGATAGAATGGAACAAGTTATTTATATAAGTCTATTTGGTAGAAACAGAACCAATTTCCCTAATTCATCAAATTTTGAAATTGGAGCTCATATCAACATATAAAAACATTCTAAAAAGTAGTTATTTTTATATGTCTCCCCCACACTCTCTTCTAGGTATATTTATATTTATTTGTAAAAGTCTTCATAAGTCAGCTATTATTCAGTTTTGAACCCTTCCTTGTACTCATCTTCTGGACAAAGAAGAGAACTTTATTTTTAATGAATTTCTCTATGCTTTGAGCACATATATACACACATACAAACTGTTTAGTGTCATTTTAGAGGAAGCATAACTTCTTGTAAGAAACTCATAATCATCAATTTTTCTGTTGTAGTCCATGGGAATCTAATCAACAAGCCAATGAACTAAACAAAAATTGTTTGGGTTTTTAAACATAAACATATATATCCAGATAGATAGGTGACAGATAAACAGATAGCTAGATCGGTAGTGTTTTCTTGATTGTCTTTTAAATAACATGTGATTCTTTCTTGAATATACTGCTTAGCTGGTTCTTTAAACATTCTTATTAACTCCCGAATTCCATGCACTCTAAGGCTCTGAGAGATACAGGTCTCTTCTAGTCCTAATCTCTCCTTCAAGGGTAAAATTGCCTAAAGTAATTTACTGATGCAATCAAAACAAAAACACATCAACATTTTCTTTTGACATTGTCACCATTGGTACTCTTCATCATTCATTAAAAATCTGTTATTCAGCTCAGATATATAATAAAAGAGTAGTTATCAATACTTCAGAGTGGTTTCACATTCATATAAATGGCCTATTCAAAATACTGGACTCAATTTCCTGTTTTCCAAGATTAAATGGCTTATTTTATAACTTTCTTTCAGTCATTCATAGTTGTAACAACAATACCTTAACAGTCTTGTTCTCTGACACACTTTTGAAAAATCATCCTTATTTGCTGTCTCTACTTCCTAATTTACAATGAGTTCTTGGGTCTATTTTACTTTACCTCTTTTCTGTGCCAAAAATTGCCTAGTTTGCCTCATTTCTCTCTCTCTCTCTTTCTCTCTGCTCTAAAACTGAATCTTCACTGCTAGAGTTTCTAATTATATTTAGCTAAAAAAATTTTTCCAATTTATCTTGGTTGGGGCTGCAATTGCAATTAGAGGACATACTCTTAAGTAAATAAATCAGACCCCCAGATGCAAACATCGTATTGTCTTTTTTGTGTGAGAACCTGAAAAACAAAACTGGAATCTAAAAGGTACAATAGACACTGGCAAAAAAAATGAGCTTATTCAAAAGAAAGAGTTACTGAGTTGAAGAGAAAGACGAGACGGAATGGGGGAAAGAGATTTATCCATGTATCTAAGCAGGATGCTTTCAACAACTATACTGTGCATTTATGCTGCTCTGTGGAAAGAAACACTTAATGCTTTAATGTTTTGTCTCCTTTTCTGAATTGTTTATATATTTTCTCTTCTTAATTTCTTGTACATTTCTTTATTTTTTCTTTCTTGTTTCAATTTTATACGCATATATCTGGTAATATGAATAACTGATTGCAAGGCAGCACTATGCATTACAAAAGATACTGTGAATATTGCTTTGTTAAACAATATAAATTTATATTGTTTTGAAAATCTCTATCATTTGCAAATTTTTCTGTTTTAATTCTAATTTGTACTCACTTTAAAAACAAAAAAATTAAATTAAACTAAAAACCAAATAAATATAAAATAAATTGCCATAGACTGAGTATTTTACTAAAGACAAGGACTTGGATTGTACCTCAGTAGTAAAGCGCTTGTGTACCACCTAATAGGACCTGGGTTCAATTTCTAGCCCTGCAAAAATAAAGGAACAAAGAATGCATTTATTCCACACAGCTCTTGGGACTACATGTTGAAGGCAATGGCACAGCCTGGCTGGTGTGCACATGGGGCGTACTGCTAGGCAGTGGCTCAGATTGGGTGAGATTCTTTCTCATGAAGCACCTTCTTCCCCAAGTCCATCAGCAGTACCATCCTGCTGGGGTATGGGATTGAATGTGGAGGCAGAAATGATCCATCACATATATCCTGTGACCAGGCTTTTCTGCACTTTTCACTACTATCAAAATTTTACTGATGTTCCAGTTATCTTATTTTCTTGCCTTTTCTGGCAACTGCATACTGTTAGTGACTTTTATTAATTTTCTGTACTTTCAGTTTCCTTATTGGTCCTTAAACACTGACATTTTATATGCATTTTTCTTTTACGTTGAACATATTTTAAGAGAACTTTTAATAAACTATGTCATACCTCAATATCACTCTCTGAAAACTTTGACTTGGGCGCAATCTTCCCCGGGTCTTTTAACTTTCTAATTTTATTTATTTGGTGGGAACTCACATTACAGTTCTGACTGGGATTGAACTCATTATGTAGTCTCTCTCCTACCAATCCTGGGAATCCTCCTGCCTCAGCCTCTCAAGTACTGGGATTACAGGAATGTGCCTGGCTGTAATAACATTTTAAAATTTTAAAAATAATTGAAGAGTTCCCCAAAGCCTATAAAAGCCTACCAGAACTAACCTCTGTCTTTTTTTGTAAGTCTTTATACAGCCTAACAAGCAATGCCATATTTTCTAATCTTATATGCTGGTCACTTTTGCTCTTCATTACTCATAATCCAACAGTCAATACTCATAAAATCCAACAGTCAATACTCATAAAACTTTCAATTAACATAAACATCAGATGTAAATTCTTTAATCCCACTTTATATGCCAGTGTAGGACTAGATTCTATTAACAGATACTGTCTTCGTTAAGAACTGGCTTTATACTACTTGCTGTGTGTCCAAGTAAAGTGTATTTCACCCCACATTTAGAAACACTAGTTCTATAAACTTCATTGAACAAATCTGAGAGTAAAATGTAGCACATGAGAAAGGAAATAGTATCCATAGGTGAACAAATATTCCTTTGACAAACATGTACATTAAATTCACACACTGTAATGAAATCTTAAATATATAATAAAACTATTAAGTTTAAAATATAATATTAAAGAAATTATCAACATTTATATATGTCTTTTTATTAATAGTTTTAATTGTGATATTTGTTAACTCAAATAAATATTAGAATTAGCCATTTCTCAGCACTTGGGAGACTAAAGCAAGAAGATCACCACAAGTTTGAAGCCAGCATGGGCTTCATAGTGAGTTCAAGTCCAGTCTGAACTGCCCAGAAGTAGTAGTTTAAAATTAGAAGATACTTATAATTTTAAAGGCAAGAAAGAAAAGTGAAACAAATAGACAAAGAACAGGAAAGAAAAGAAGAAACCATGTGTTAATCCATTACTGAATGCTCTATGGTGTGAAGACTATTAAACACATGAGTTTTAAGATCTGAGTTATATTGAAGTTTTTCATCATTGGAGGAAACAAATTTCAAAATACCTTGAATATGGGTTTGCTTTTGACAAACAGTTTTTATTTTCACCAGATATAAGTGCATTGATAATTTGACTCCACTTTATTCTGTAACATAGGAGATGGCCGGACAGATACTCTACAGTATATATAAATATCACTTTTACAGTTTTTGTAACATGACTTCCAAATTTTACGCACTCCCACCACTTGTATAGATGCTAAAATAGTATATAAACCTATCACTTAAGAAAAAATATCTGGGATGGAACTGGAATATGCATTTGCATGAGAAAAGAATGAATAAGGAAAATTATTTGGGAGTAAGGTTGTCTTTGGGAATGCAGATAATGTGTCTGCATGAATTAAGTTTGAAAATCTCACCTAAACATAGCTCTAGCAATGTAATCAAGAAATGCATTATTGTTTTTAAATGCTGAGTCTAAAATGTGAAGATTTTGTTGCAGTTCTTTTGGAATGCTCTGATTTTGCTTCCATAAGCATTATGCAGGAGCAATATTTGTTAGACATAATGAATTAATCACTGGAAAAATAATTTAGGGTACTTGAAATCTGATTGAGTAATCTAGAAAGATGTTAGATTGAGTGAAATACAGTAAAAAGAACTTCTTATGAGACAGTTTCAAAGGGAGCTATTTTAGGCACCGTCTGCTACAGATTTGCAGCTATTTTCAGTGGCTTGATAATCTGAAATGTTGATTGCTAGCCAAGTAATAGCGTACATCCTTTAGGAACACAGACAAATCAGTAGTGGAGTAATAAGCACAATAATACTTAGCACTTTTAATCTTCAAAACATTTTCTAAACATTATGTAATTAATCCTCATATCAATCCCATGACAAAGTGAATAATTCTTCCTTTGCTCTTGATAGAACAAAGAGCATTATTGCACTTGGCAAGTCACAGAGAACAAAAGACTGACCTTTTACTACTCACCACAGGCAACACAAAACTTTTGGACTGAATTGTCAAGTTAGATTTCTAAACGTGACTTGTTGACTTTTTATTTTAGTTTAATAGCCCACGTGTATAGTACACAAGATTTGCAGTCCTTTGGGGAAGCCCATACGTGTACACAGTGCAACTTAATTCCTTCTGCATCCCCTCTTCTCTTCCTCTGTCCCCATCCACCTAGTCTTTGATCCCATTTCTTGTTTGTACATGTTTATAACACACAACGTTTATGTCCTGGTGTGAAGTTGGCATATCCCAGTTCTCTTTGTCATCCATCCTCTCTCCATCTCTTTACCCTTAACTCCTTTTGAGAACAACCTATCTCCCCACTTCCTATTATGTATTCTTTACTTTTCCCCCTTGTGAAACAGTGCTTTAAGATTTCATGCTTAGTCCCCCAAGACAGCCTCACCTGCACTCCACTTGGATAAATTTTTACCAGCTAGTTTTCTTCCACTTCTAATTTTTAAACTTTAACCATGTTTCTGACAACAACGAATGCTGAAAACACATTCTAGTTCAACAAAGAATTATGATAAAAAATATTTTTATGTATTCTAAAGTATTTCAGAGTTACCAGTGAATTTTCAAACACTAAGTATATACAGATGCTAGGGACACCTAATCTAGCACACTTAAGATTGCAAACTGTTGTGCATTCAACACTTGTACTCCAAGGGGAGGGCACAGGATTTCCTACAATGATCCACCTTATAAAGAGTTTTAATTTCTACAAAATAATCTATATAGTCATTCTTACTCTGGCTTTCTCATATAGGAGAAGCAATGAGACATTTAAGCTTATGCATCTGATTTATTTTGCTTAATTTTATGGTCCTATATGCCCACCAACAGAGAAATGAGAAAATTAAAGTCGATTGATACACCATGAAGTACTACTCTGCCAGAAAGATAAACTTGAGTCATTTGTAGGAAAACAAATGCCCCATGAGAAAGACTGATTTTTAGTGATCAAGCATATGATTCCCTAAAGGGTGATCCACTTGTTCTGTCATTGGTTTGCTTTTCACACTCAGTAACTCACTTAAGCCAGATCTTACCATTCTCCTACTCAATGTCCATTCCATAGTTTAAGTTGTCCCCATAATCCAGTCTCTGGATCCCGGTTCTCACTTCCATCTTGGCCAAAGTCTCCTTCCTGGGTTCACCGAGATTACTGATCCTTCAAGGACCCACCGTAATGGAATTTGTGTGCCTCTGCCTGCAAGACTTCCCCTTGGTGTGCACATCGTGCCTGCTTTCATTTTATTCAGATCTCTGCTCTAATTTTGCCACATTTTCTAGCAAAAAACAGAACAGAATTGTTTGCTCACTTTTTCTGTGGCTTATACAAACTTATTTCTCATTTTAGTACTAACTTGAACTTAAGGATTAAATAACAAAGATGAGAGAAATGAGAAAAGATAGGAAAAAGGAAGGGGGAAAAATATGCACTATATATAGGATGGCTGAGGGGACTGTTCTAAGTCAAAGTGCAGAATTTTCAACTTAACTAACTCTGTATACTGATATCCACCATCTGAGCAACTACATTGAGGACAGCAACGTGTAATAGAAAAACCATGCTTGAATAGCTCTCATGTGGCTCTACTAAATGCATAGCATTTCTAATGTGTTACCAATTATAATCAAATTCGCTTTTAAAATAAATTTTCAAAAATGAAATAAAAACAGACATGAAAAATATTAAGATTGCGAGACCCAGTCCTAGCCCAGGTCCAGTGAGTGTGTGGAGAGCTTCCTGCTACCCTGTGCTGGCAGGACCAGTCCCAGCTGAGGAGCAGCGTGGGCCAGACCCTCTCTCACACCCTTGGGCCACCCCCCACCACTCCGCAGTACCTCTCCCACCCCTCCCACTGAGTAGGAACTTCTGCCTAGTTCCACGAACCCCCAGATGCAGTCCTAGCCCAGGTCTGGTGAGGTGTGGGAGAGCTTCCTCTTCCCCCTACTTCACCTTTCCCCCTCCAGGCACATCTCAGGCCTGGCAAACACGCCTGGGGTGTAATCCTGCAGCTGCAATCCCTGCAGAGAGTGTAGAAGATAGATCCAAACAACTAATCCAGAAGCAGAACATCTCGACACAGGGGAGCAACAGGTTCACCCTCAAGTGCAGCAGTGGGAAGGAACTGAGTACAGCAGCCAGACCCAAGCCAGACGCAGCTGGATAAGTCCAAACTTTGTAGCGCTGCACCTGAACTTCAGTACGTGCGAAGGTTAAAACTACAGCAAAGATCTACAACAAAGGTCAGAAGACAGTGCTACACAAAAAGATAAGAAGGAACAAAAGGCAACCTCAGAACCCAAGCCCACCGTAATAAGTGCAGAGATCACTAACACAAAACAAATTGGAAATCACACAGCTGAAAGCAAGGAATCAACAGCTTTTGAAATAAAGAAACAGCTGTAGAAAGATATAGAAGACCTCAG
>NW_004524764.1:69006-84773 GCF_000260255.1 Octodon degus | reverse complement strand
TGTTTGTAAATTGGATCTCAAGTTGGCATCTTGTACCACAATTAACCACTAAGAAGAATATATGCAGTGTGTTATTTGTTGAAACTGTACTTCTGATTTGATTTGAAACTCTCTCATCGCTTTCTGTTTATCAAAATTCTGAAAAAAAAGAAAAGAAAAATTAAGATTTCTTGAAACCTTAGTGGTAATATTCAATTATTCGTCTCTCTTGCATAAGTATCTGTTAATTTGAACAACAGATTTGATGATAAAAATAGATATATCAACCATTGTTAATTTGCTATGCTTGCTTTGAAATTCTGTAACATATATAGTGTTGTATATTACCCCGTTTCTTTCTTTGTGTCTTTTTTGTTGTGGTGGTTGTTTTTTTCTGCGTTTTAGGGAAGGGTCACTACAGAGTGTTCATGGTTTTGCTACTAGATCAGACTTGTAGTGATTTGCTTGTTTTCAGACTCTCAAGAGCTGGGATTACAGGTGAGCGCCACCACACCATCTCAATTGATGTCTCAGTGCATCCCAGGGGCGGCGCTGGCACAGCAGGCCTGGGGATCGAACCCCTGGCCCCTGTGCCTGCTTGCAGGTGCTTTAATCCTCTGAGCTATTTGGCCAGCCCTATTTGGTTTTGCTTTTGTTTTTACTCTTCAAAATAAAATTAAATTAAATTTGTAAAAATATTGATAAGTAATATTTGTGTGCTCTCATTTCATATAGTCATCTGAGTAGTAATTAATGAGTGCAGATATTTGTGACAGTAACATTTAATCTACTACTAATACATCACAGCTTCTTTGAATATATATATTAGCAATATTTCCCCTATAAATTATGCATATTCATTTTTAGATTTTCAAATGTATTCTGTTTAGTTTTAAAACCTGCTTTAACAATATTACATTTTTTGTTGGTGAATGAAATTAGATTCTTTATCATATGTTGTGAAGATTTTAATTTTAATATAGCAAAATAATATCTCCTTAACTTTGAATTGTTTAGAAGGTAAGTAATTTTTCCTTGCTTCTTATATTGTATGACTATATCTTAGATTTTTGAGTAAATTAAAAAAATCCTTCACTCACTTTGAATTTATTTATGTATGATAATTTACAAAATGATTCTATTATATTTATGCTTTTCCAGATTTGTATATAGAATTTATATATTTTTGCCAAAATTTTATTGATAAACAAATAGCATTGAGACAGTTTCAAATCAAATCCGTAGGACAGTTTCAATAATTAACACACTGCATACATTCTTCTTAGTGGTTAATTGCTGTACAAGATACGGACTTGACATCCTATTTACAAACACCACTAGAACAAATCATTCTATTCATTAAGGGAATGTAACTATATATTCATCCTAACCACTTTGAATACACAGATACAAAATGGACATTCATCTGTATACTTTTTTTTGTTAAGTTCTATTATTTGAATATTATACGTGTGTAAACTCAGCAAAATATTCCAAGAGAGTCCAGCAGCCCATAATAGTATTGGGTCTTCTGCTTGACTGGCAATGTCAGAAATTGTTGACCTGAGTCCCCCACAGCTCAACATAACAGCATGGCTTTATTTCTTATATTTCGTTTTTATACTTTTCTTCTGGATGGTTAAGACCAAGGTAAAGCAGGACCTGTGCAACAAGAGTTGTAGCTTTTTGGTCTGAGAAGGTCAGTGAAATGCCCTCAGGATTTATCCTGAGATCCTGTACCTCAGATTGTAGGACCTTTGTCAGTGTCAGCCATGTGGATGAGTCACAGTCATTGCTTGGCCACTGTGCTCTCTGTGAAAGCCTGAGAGAATGTTTTCTCTCCATGTGACTCTCCTTAGGTACACTCTACATCATCGATCACTTTTAGAATTTATATTTTTTAGCTAAAAACTTTTCTATTTTACTTAAATAAAATCTTTCATGTCTGTACATTAAAATGTTGACATCTTCTTAGATTGACTGTTTCCTATAAATACTAAACCATATGATAAGGCCAGCCAAATAGCTCAGTAGATTAAAGCACTTGCAAGCAGGTGCAGGGGATGGGGACTCAACACCTGGACCTGATGTACTGGCCCCACCCCCATGGCAATCTGAGATGGTAATTGAGAATGAGCATAGGGGAGCATGCCTATAATCCCCCCTCTTGGGAGGCTGTAAACAGGTGGATCACTATCAGTCCGATCTAGTAGTGAGACCCTGAACACCCTGTAGACCTATCCCTAAAAAATAAAAATTAAAAGATAAATAAAAAATAAAACATATGATAATTATTTTACAATGGCCTATATTTTGATATCTAACACATGAAGCTTCTTTTCAGAGATTTATTTGCTATTCTTATGTATTTAATGACTTGTGTTATTAAAGAAAAAGTTTGTTATTTAGTTAGCTATATTAAGTTTTCTTTTTTTTCTCTTTTGTTTAATACCTTCAACTTGAGTCCTCTACCAAACAGAGCTCCTGAAACAAGATTTAAGGTAGGAATCGTTCCTTATTTAGAAGGTGCATCATAAAGCACAGTTTGTCTTGGCTGCCATGATTTCTTTGACTTGTGAAAGATCGGAAATCAGACATAGCCTAGGGAGAAAAGAAGGGAAGAGCTTATTATGATCAAGCAGAATGCTGCCACAGGCTGTCCTGCTGAGCAGCTTATTTATTTTAGGTGTGTTTTTGTCCAGGTTGGCCTTGAACCTACTACTTAACCCTGGCTGGCCTGGAGCCCTCAGTAATCTTCATGCCTCAGCCTCATGCGTACTGGGAATACAGGCCTGCTCCACCATGCCTGGCTGTCAGACACTTTATTTAAGAAGCTAAGTAGGCTGCTGTGTAAGCAGAGCAGTCTGTTGTTGTGGTACAGTGAATGCCACACTTACTCTCTGCAACATTAGCAAATGTGTGAGAAGCACAGCAATCGCATGATGCATCCACATTAGTGTGGAGTAATGTGGAGTAAAGTCTCGCAGTGCGGCTAACAGCTTGTAGCTCCCCCTTGGGATGTCACTTTTGGTATTTCAGTGATGATCCTGTTCTCTTTGATCAGGTCCTTAGACCACAACTGTCTCCTATTGTCCTAGAAGCCATCCTATTTTTGTATTAGGCAAAGAATTAGGTAAGTATAGTGACAGTGACACAGTCAAGTTTAAGACCTTTCTGTTTTTACTTCCAACAATAAAAAAAAGACTGAAGTTCTTACAAGTAATATTAGTTCTCAGTGGAGTAGGATTTTATTTTCAACTGTCCATAGTTAACCCTATCTCCTTTCCCTGAGGATGGGGAAAAAATGAATGTAGAGAAGGAAAATTGGATGCTAAAGGGAAGTGAAGCAAGCCATGTTAGCTACTGATTTACAAGAAGCCTAGAACAAATAGCGTACAGTTTTCTTAGAGATTTTGCTGGAGACCTGAGGCTTCCTCAAAAGAACTCAAAGAAGAATATCTTAGTGTAGTTCAAAGAGAGAGGAATTAGGGAGATTTATCTGTCATGTTCTCGTTCGTCAAGGTTTTCTTGATGTGTTATTACGTTTACTCTCTGCTCAGATTATTTTATCCAGCCTGTCCAAGGGCCCCTGGGATCCTATCCTCATGACCTGTGGTGAGTCTCAGTGGCACTCTGAGCCATAAGCTTCCCGCACTCAACTGGTTGGTTATGTGGCTCTGAACTGATGGCTAAGAAGCAGGGCCTGGTACTTCCACCCCCAGCAACATTCACCTTCTCACCAGAGCAGCCTGGTTCTTAAAAAGTGGAGGGCAGCTTAAAATAAGTATAAGTGAGCAAGGAAAGTAGGACTGGGACCAACCTGACAACGAACTGGGTAGAATATGTCAAGAGTCACAAAATCCCAGAGGTCATGTGTAGAACACACAACCCCAAATGACTTATGCCTCCTGGTCACTACATAGAACCAATCAGAAAGCAGGATTTTTAAGCCCTCATTTGAAGTTGGTTGCATTTTCCCATCAGAAAAGTGCCAGACTTAATCCTGCACATATATCTGACAGGAAGCCAAGACAGTCTTTTTATAGGATAGTTAAAATGTGGTACAACACCAAGTGAGCTTTTGATAAGACAACTGTCCCAATACATTATGTGCATTAGAAGGAGGCCAATCTAGTAATTTTGGATAAAAAGGACCCTGTTCACTTATCTCCTGTGAGGTCTCTGTGTTCCTTCTCACTTGTCCATTCTATCCCAGCACAGAATGTTTCTTTTCTGCCTTCAGTCAACGTTCACTTTCACTGCCTTTTCTGTATGTCTTGTCCAATTCTTTGTTCAGGGCAAGGAACTTAGGAAAGATCTCCATTGTCTTCCATACCTTGCCATTGCTGGGACAAAAATTCTTGACACCCACAATTTCAAAAAGGAAAGGCCTTTTTGGCTCACCATTTGAAGAGGCTTCAGTTTACAGTCATCTAGCAGGGCCCCAGGGCAGAGGGACGTTAGAGAGGAGAAACAGTTCATGGGATAGCAGGCAGAAAGCAGTCAGGCTTCTTCTTTCCCCCTTGGTTCCATCCACACTACAAGCCTATTGGTTGGAACGAGGGTAGATTTTCCTTCTCTATGAATCCATCATACAACCGAGAACAGGGCCCAGCCAGCCAGTGGGCTCCTCCAGAAGCACACACCGCTGACCCGGCCAAAACCTAGAAGCTCCACCTATGAGCACATAGGGTTTGTGGAACATCTAGATATAAGACATCACCTATAGGACGGCATATGGATGCAGATGGGGCTCATTCTGATACCACTGGATTCGTAAAATAAGTAAGAGACTCCATTTGCTATGATCTAAAATATATGTAAAGTATGGTGACATATCAAGCTATCATGCTATAAATTATATACTTTATAAAATACATAGAAATTCTTTTTTCTTAAATTAGCAATAATCTATAATATACATATGTTTTCTGCAGTGTATTTCCCAAAATACATATTTTAAAACAGAAATAGTTATGATCCAAATGATTTTACAGAGTCCGGATAAATATTAATATAGCGACATAGTAATATGTCACTATATTAATATATATGTACACTATATGGATTAATTAGAATATATGAGCCTGTGGTAGAAATGTTTATTGTTCTTATAGTGAAATTAGACACAATATTAATTTAGATACAGACATTTAAAGTGACCTAGATAGAATGATAACCTAACAATCCTTTCATAATAAACTTAAGAATGAATTACCAGTCTAGAATAATACTGTAATCACCTGAAGAGTAACTACAGATGATTGCATTAAAAGTAAAAATTAAATTTATTTCCAGACACTGGAGAAATTTCAGTGAAAAATGTGCATTCACTTTGAAAGTTAGGATCTATTTAATTTAATAAGTACATATTAAAATGTCTAATCAATCTTATTATCTCAAAGAAATATAGCAGATATATATTTTGTAGAATTTTAATCATCTGTTTTATTACTATATCCAGTAGTAGTTCTCGAAACATGTTTTGTTATTATAATTTATTAATAATATTTAATCAAATGAAGAAGAACAGAGAATTTATACTAATTATGGCCTATTTTTTAAAAGTATTGAAATATATATATTTGAATTAGATTTGCGAGTTGCACTATTCAGAAGAATGTATTCTCCCCCAGTGAGCTCTGCCCTTAGTGAGTTTCCATGCTGACAGAGTTCTGATTTAGCATGACCTTCTTTAGTGATATTTAACACCAGTTTCATAATTTTAACCCATATATTCTATATAAATGCTATGTTTGTTGGTGTAAATTTGCTATTGCCATTATTCAAATTCCATAGTCAAATTGCCTGAAATTTCATTTTATTTTGGTCATGACCTGGATTGACTTTTGCACAAAACCTTACATTCTCAGTTTACTCCAACCCAAACCTATTTCTCCCTCTCTCATTCCCTGACTTAGAATCTATGAGATCACATTTCCTTGACCAACTTGTATCAGTATCTCTTTCTCCTCGTGTGCTTTAAGAAAAACAAGGTTGTGCTCAGCCTTTTTATTTCTCTGGAGGACTTTATCAGTTAGCTTACTAAATATTTATTTCATCTTCCTTCTAATTGGAACCTTTGTCTGGATTATTTCAGAGGTAGGATCTGGGTAATTATTAGGTCCATCACTTGGAAGCGTGTGTATAAAAACATTTGGAAGATACAAGAGCTGAGATTATTTTCTCAAGCACGAGTTACATTTCTTTTCTCTTCCATATACTTTCTTTAAATCTTTTTCCTCTTTGTTCTTTATTCTTACATTTCTTAGAAAACGATATTTCAGAAATCTGATGGCTAGCTGCAGCACTATTTTTTGATGTTGTTTTTCAAAAAAATGAAATTTATTTATTTATTATTTTTGAAGAGAATGAGAATAGTACATATTTTGAAATTGTACAGAATTTCACTAGCAAGATGATGGGAATCCAGCAATGTTTGTTGTAGTGCATAGTGGAACCTTTGTCCCAATTATTTCAAAGGTAGCATCCAGGTACTAATGGGTCTATCACTTGGAACCATGTGCAGAAAAACATTGCATATTTTTGTCTTCAAATTGGTTGCTCAGGTTATCAAATATAAGCATGTAAAATTAATGAAAAAAATTAAAAAGAAGAAAAAAATAGACATTAACTGTTCCTTTTAATAGACCAGTGAAAGTCAGCAGTACGATCATCCCAGCTATCCTTTGTATATACCTATATATTTTTCCTTTCCTTCTTTCTTTCTTTTTCCCTTTCCCTCATCCCAGTTGTTCCTTCCCTTTGAGCAGTTTCTTTCCCTTTCACCATATTTGTACATTTCAGATTTTATGAGGAAATGGATGCAAATAGAGACCATACTCATAAGTGAAATAAATCAGACCCACATGTGTAAGAATCTGAAAAAGTAAAATGTACCACTACTTTGAGGCCTAATCTGTAGCCTCTGGGGTGCTGAGAGGCAAAGATGGCAACATAAAGGCAGAAACTTCTAGATTCTATGCTGCAATGACTTTAAAGCAAGGATGATTTTAAACATGTGGTTGTAGTATTGCCCTCAGTTCTCCATTTTTCTGGCAGTCGTATCTAGTAGCCTATCCTAAAATCCATTTGTTCAGGTACCATGATAGCTTGTGAAAAATTATTCATTATTCCTCTACTTTTCTTTATTAATGCAATCCAATAGAACAATTTCATCTTCATAGGTTGAGCAGAATTTTAGCACTAGAGGATGAAAAGTCTTTTGTTTTGTGAATTGGTAAAAGTTTGGAGAGCCGATAATATCAACTACTATCCCTGATATTTAAAAACTACTAAGATACCTGGATTGCAAGCTTCTAAAACAGAAAATAGTGATGCTTACCTCACTTAATTTAAGAAGACAAAATTAAATAATATATATTTGGAAGCATTAGATTTTGTCTCAAATATACCAATTTTCCAGGTTTTTTTTTTTGTCTACCCACCCCTTGTGCAATAATTATAAATGGATTTCCTTTGCTCTTTCTCTCAAGCTTCTTTCCTATAATTCTAGGCATTCCTTATACAAATATTAATGATATATGGGTGCTAGCACAAAAGAATTTAAAATAGAGGTTGCATGTCTAATATCTTTCCCTCTTCTTTCTTTGCATTGAATTTGTTCATTTAGGATTTTGTCAATATTTTGTAACACCATATTCACATGTAAACTCACCATAGTCACATGATTTCCCACATTCACCAATCCGTGGTAGATTCTCTTCACTATGCTTTAAAAACTACTTTTAACATAGATATCTGTTGTTATGATTTCAGCTATCCTTCTATATCAAGGTATTTTTCCTCTAACAATTTTAGATAACTTTAAATAGCTTTGTCTTTTGTTTTTAATAAATATCATTAATATATTTTTATTCTTATCATTTCAAGTTTTGTGAGTAGGTAAGGATTTTAGTCATCTTATTTTTTAAAATTTAATTTAATTTTTAAGAGAAAAACGGAAGCAAAAACATAAAAGATAACAAACAAGGTAACATACAACAATACATATGTTACATATTTTCAAAATAGGAATAGCTAATTAACAATGGTTGTTATATTATCCGCTTTTAACATCAAATCTGTTGCTCAGATTAGCAAATATAGTTATAAAAGATTGGACAAATAATTGAATATTAATGCTTGCTTTCAAGAAATTGTAATTTTTTTCTTGTCTTTTTTTAAGGCTATACTTTCAGGGATCACCTCTAAATTACGTTCCTTTCATCCTATTTTTAATCTTAGTGTCTTTTTTTAAAATTGTTCTCATTTTAGTGTCTTTAATTAAAGAGTCAAGAATTATTTGATAAAGTACTGTTCTTTTCATTTCTTAGTGTTATCAATATTACCAAACTATAAGATGCATTGTATGAGGACTTTCATAGAATGGCTAAAAGAAGCAAAACATAAGAAAACATTCACCACAGTGTATTAACAGTATTTCATCGTTTAAGCCATCATACAATCTCTGTACATTGCCCAATGATCTTTTTGATCTGTGAGACAAGGGTCAGTCTTATGGACTTCAAATCTAATCTCATTGGTACTATTTAATTTACCTATTTTATTGTAATGCTCAAATTTTAAAATAAGGGACATTATTTGCACATGAATATATTTATTGAAAAACATTACGTATGCACTTTTTTTTTTTGTATTTTAGGGAAGGGAAAACAGGGTGTTCAGGGTCTCACTACTAGATCGAACTCATAGTGATCCACCTGTTTACAGCCTCCCAAGTTCTGGGATTACAGGCGCGTGCCACCACGCCCAGTTTCAATTCCCATCTCAGTGTGCCCAGGGGCGGGGCCGGCACAGCAGGTTCCAGGCCCAGAGTTTGAACCGCTGGGCTCTGCTCCTGCTTGCAGGGGCTGTAATCCCTTGAGCTATTTTGCTGGCCCTTGTATGCACTTATGAAAAATGCAAACAAGTAGGAAACAAAAAACAAGAAAGAAAAATGCATATTTTATTGGCAGTGTGTTATATTTACTCTGTGCAGTTTGAAAGTCATTTCAAATTGATTTCTAGATTCTCACCTGTATGACAATGTAGCCAAGAATAAGAGCCAGGTATTTCCCTTATATTTACTTTCTAAAAGCTTCGTACAAAAAATTTTAAATTAGAAATTATAATTTTCCAAATGTGTTCTATTTTTAGTATTCTTAATAGCTAAATATCAAAATTAAATATATTTTGTTTTTGATTATGTGCATTTGTGCATGTGTGTATGCTTGTGTGTATGTCTGGGTCTATGTATTTCTGCATGTTAAAAAAAATCTATTGATTGATTTATTGATTTATTTGTTATAAGGTTTCACTATGCAGTTCAGACTGATAGTGATCCTTTATCTCAGCTTCCCCAGCACTGGGATCAAAGGTGTGCACCACCATAGCTGCTTTAGGGACTGGGTCTCCCAGGGTTCCAAGGCAGGCATGGCATGTGGTACCGAGGATCAAACTCAAGTCCCTGTGCTCGCCAGGAAGGTGCTTAGACCACCCAGCTATATATCTCACTAGCCCTGACTGTATATTAAATATATACTAGATAAAAGAAGAGGACATTTTAGAATTCTTGAAATTGATCCATTTTCATATTGTAGCACTTATTAAATCTCTAGCAAACATTTATATAAATATAAAGTTAGTTGAATAGAATATAAAACCTGTATATAAATAACAGTATTATAAAAAGAAATCTCCAGTAATTATCTAAGGCATCATAAAATATTTATATGGTAAGGCATTTTAATTGAAATTATCCAAAATCTAAATAGATTTATGAATTTAAAAACCACACTGGTATAACATAAAAACTGGAAACTAATTTATCTCATTTTTCTGAAATATCTATCTTCACACATTTTACATGGGTGCACTTTATTTTATAATACTCTTAGTTCTACCTTTAACAAAAATATAAGCCACTGAGGTATGTTTTGAACAATAGGATGCAGCAGATAAAATATACTTGTACATGTAAATAAATCACTAAAAACTCATTGGATTTATATGTCTTTTTTAGAAGAAAGAATTGGAGAAGTCTTTAAACATATATGTCTAATTTTTGAACTTTGTCTTATAAATGTTTTATTCTGGTTTTTTTTCTTCAGTGTTATCTCCAAAGCTCCTGTCTCTTAAATTATATATTTGAGGCAATCCTATATACCTGTGGTAATCCCAGATGCCTTAGTTTTAGCTTGTTCCTGACCAGACTGCACAAAGTGAAAATGAAGACATATTTTGATTTCTGATCCTTGTGGTCAAAGTAGTGTATACCACTGTCTATTTTCATCTCACTAACATTTGTACTTCTTTAAAGTCTTGACTGAACTGCAGGTTTAATTGAGTATAAGGTCAAACTAATAAATGTCAGGGATACAATCAGAAGACTGGTAAGAGATAAATGAGAAGTCAGATTGGAAAAGTCTTATGGAAACTGGAGTTCAGTTAGAATTAAAAAAAAAAACTCAGTCTAACAATCAAATTGTGTAAGCCAGCAATTTTTAAAAATATACGAATGGAAGTAGATGAAAATGCATCCAAATATACAGAGCAAGCACTATATCAAGAATTAAGAAAAGTTATCACTTTTTAACAAACTTTGTTCTGAAAGGAATTAAACCTGCACATGAACAAAATCCACTTTGGTGGTTGCAGCAGGAACAGGCTTCAAGAATTCTATAGTTGTAATTGTAAATATGGAATATGATATGCTTCAGCAATAGATGTTCATGAGCAGAGGCTGCCAGGAAGATGCTTAAAGGGAACAGGCGAAGGACGTGATTCTAAACAGTGAGTGGGGGATCGCCTCTCTGCTACGACTAAGCTCAGGAAAAGGCTTAATTAAAAATGAATAACTCTTCTCCACTGATAAACAGAAGCCAGTCTAAATATAATAAAAGGGAGTTTAGTGATCTGATTAGAGAGAAAAATGATTCCTCAGTCGAACTGCCATCGTAAGCTGTCTGCATGCAGACAGCTAGGACAGTGGCAGAAACAAATCCTCGGGTAAAAGAAAAATGGATTCTTTACTCAAAGACCACATTGTCTTTTCTAAGGATCATTGGTAAGTAATAAGATTACAAAATTACCTAAAGGAAGAACAGAAACTCGGTGTGATGATGAGAGGTGATGCTAGCCTTAAGGAAAAGGAGAAGTTTAGGCAAAAGTTCTAAAGCCCTGAGTGTGGTTGAATTGGAGTTGGCGCAGCCCCTCTGCCTCCGTGCTATCAATGATGACATATCAGTATTTGTGTCCTGGAAAGCAACCGTAGAGAAGCAAACACCTGCGCCAGCTATTAATAAACAAGTGATCTTGAAAATTGGAAAGTAAGTAAATAAGAAAAGTGGGAAAAGGAAGAAACCATGCAAGAATCTGGTTTCAAAAAAAGCCTGTTTATCGGAAGAACTCTGAAACATAAGTGATTCATCAGTTAAAGAATCCCTGGGGAATTGAGTCTCCCAAGAGCTTTGGAGCCCAGGTGTAGACCTTTGAAGATGTGAATGTCTTGGAAGGAAAAGCCCACAAGGGTCAGGAATATGTATCCTGAAGTGGAAAGGGGTTTCAAAAGAATTTGATGAAGCACTTGCAATACCTGCTGCAAATCCATTATTCATGTGTCTTATAATAATAGTACTCTATGTTTTCTTGAACACTATTGCTAAAAATGCAAATGAAAAATAACTAAATTACAGGGTTCCTAGTTTTCAGAAAACTATGCTATACTTTCTGCATAGTTCTGAATTAACTAAACCTCAACTTGTTGTAAAATATAGTTATTTCCATATAAAACAAGATCTTCAAAGAGGGCTAACATAGAAAAACATCTGTCCCTAATGGTTGGGTTTATCAACACACTATAAGTGTCTCTTTGAACACATCCCAAGACATATTATGTAATTTTGTTAGAGATCAATTACTAAAATTTGATGACCTTTATTTTAGAGACTATGAGAAATTGGAGACAAAATTATCGCTATTATGTTTGTATCTAATTATAATTAACAAGCATAAACTCAGTTTGTACTTCCTTGTATTTTTAGTGTGTAGATACAACCCATGGTTGAAATAAAAAAGTAAAACATCACTATCTAAATGATAGTTTCTGATGCAATCTTGTAAACCACAATAGTCTTTTGATGAGAATAAGCAAGGAAAATAATACTAGGTAAGAGGTTGGGTAAGTGCTTGTGCTGTTACTTCAATGAAGATGTCTTGTACTAAACAAAAGGCTTGAACTCTTACAAAGTTGTAGGTAATTGACAGTCTTTCTAAAAATATAAATTTAGTGTAATTCAACAACACTGAAAAAATAAGAGTAAAGTTCTTATTAGTCTGTGAGTTT
The DNA here is from genome assembly GCF_000260255.1 of Octodon degus. Classification (NCBI taxonomy): domain Eukaryota; kingdom Metazoa; phylum Chordata; class Mammalia; order Rodentia; family Octodontidae; genus Octodon; species Octodon degus. The sequence goes on along the minus strand of NW_004524764.1, from coordinate 72,448 downwards.
CGAAAAATTAGTTCTAAAGTTTAAGTTTTATTGAGGGCTAAATAAATTATTATGATTGTGAGATTTATAAATGTATATCTACACATTCATACATTGTGGTCTAGTCTATGAGTACATTACATTTGTTTGTCAGTTCTGTCATTGGTAGATTGTTTCATTTTGCTGCTGTGAGCCAAGTTGCTATACATTTTTTGGTACATGTGTTCCAAAGTTTGTGTGGAGTTTAGTAACATGAATAAGGTCAGGGATATAGCTCTGTGGTGCAGTGCCCGCCTGGCAAACACGAGCCCCTGAATTTGAATCCTGGTACCAAAAATTCAGGTACTAGTAACCTGAGTAATCTGAAATTGGAATTGATACAGTGCAATGAACTGTATCATTAAGTAACCTTGAATATTTATTGCTACGAAATAAAAATACTATGTTTCTAATGTTAACCGCACTACTTTACATATCTTCTAGAAGTTTTTGATACTTTAATAAGCATTTATTATAAAATGTACATGTAATTATACACAGAAGTGTGTATGCATATATATGCACATTTTCACAGAAGTGTAAATGCACATATGTAGGTATATATGTTTGTACACACATTTAATCGTGAGTGAGTCCTTGTGTTTCCCTGATTATGAAGGTGATAAATGTTTTTTTATGGGTACCTTGATTTTTTTTTCCTTTTCTATGAAATATTTGTTCTTATTCTTTGACATTTTTATAAATATTTGTTTGTCTTTGCCTAACAACTATTTATAAAAATAGTTGTTTCGGTAGTTTATGTCTCTATTTTCAACATTGATCTGTTCTCATTTATATGAGTTTCAGATACTGTATTCAAATCTGTAGCTTACCTATTATATTTTTTTCTTTTTTGAATGTGTAAGAATTCTTAATTTGTTTTTCAGTTCTGTTATACTTTCTCTAGGTAAATCTTTTGAAGATACTTGAAAAAATCTTTACCTATCTCAAAGTCATAAGGACTGTCTTCTCTAGTTATTTTAACAGTTCCTATAAAGTTGCTTTTCACATTTCAGCCTTCCATCTGCTACTGACGTGATTTCTGACACGGAGGCATGTGTGACCATGTCTTTCTGTAGGAAAATCTAAGAGTCCCACAAAGTCTGTTTTGAAACCCTTTGCCTCCCTGATGATCTTCCTTCCAACCCTCATCACATAAATCTTCTGGGCTACCTTTTGTGTTTCAAGAGCTGTTTCTCCTCTCAGATATCCCCTTCTCTAACTTACTATTTTAACATATATGCTCTCATAGTAAACTACTAATTATAATTGATGGCTGACTGTTTTAATTTGTTTCTACCATTTTATGTTTTATCATTGAAAGACCAAAAGAAAAATGAGTCATCAGGTTTTATATTGGGACCAATTAACACTGTGCTGTTTTAACTACTTGGGAAATGAAACTTGACTCCTTAAAAATAACTTTAAAAAAGATGTTTCCATTTACTTTTCTGCTCTTCTGATAAGTGGATAGACTCTAGAGTGTGAATTGTTTTGGTGATATATGGATATACTATCATACATGATAGTATAAACTGGAAATTATCATTTTCTAAGTTACTTTGAAAAAATTCTAAAATTCCATTGTAAGTAGGGCAAATGGTATACTTAACATTTTCATAGTTAATTTTTCATCAATATATCATATTCTAAAACTTTATTTTAAAGGGAAAACATGTATAGATGTAGAAATAAAATGGGAATGACTGAATTCCACATGTGTTGCATTCAAGAGTGTCCTGATAATATAAAATGATATTACACTCCCTGATTAAGCTTCCAATGAGTCTTTCTCTGACTTATATATAAGTCTTTATTTCTACTTGCACAGCTGATTATCACAACCTGAATAGAATTCTAACATAACAGAATCACGGCTTTGTTTATTTAATTAAAACAACTGAATCACCTGAAATGAACTTTATTTTTTCCATTCAAGTAGAGTGGCAGCCTCCTTATTCTAGTCAAAGGCAATTCCATCCTTATAATTCTTTCAGATATGGCCTATTTGTTAAAAATTTCATTTTAATAAAGATATTATTAATGGCTAGGGAGATAGCTCAGCTGTCTAAGCACCTGTCCCACAAGCACAATGACCTGGGCTCCTCCCAGGTCCTACATTCTGTGTCAGGTGCCATGCCAGGCCAGCCACCAAAGCCGGATGTGGTGACATGTGCCTGTGATCCCAGCACTGGAGAGGCTGAGACAGGAGGACCACTACAAGTCTGAGCTGCGTAGTAAAACCTTGTACCAAATAAATAAACAAGAAAAATTTTAAAAGATATTATTAATATTTTTACTGTTCAACATTTTAGTTCCTTAAATATTCTGAATATGTGCAAGTATTTGTCAAATTTGGTATGTTGTCTCTTCACTTTGTTCAGTATTTCTTTCTTCTCTGCAAGTTTCTCTGTTTGATAAGATTCTTTGTCTATGTTTGCTCCTGTTTTATGTAGCTTTGAGGTATTGTGCAAAAAAATTATTTCTCATGCAAAATGTCTGGGTTACACACCAATGACAAACATGAGACTGCCTAATGAGATGGAGGAGAATGATCAACCTATAACCTGTGAATATAAAACAAACCTTTTAGATGCAAAGACATGGCTAAGTTTAGAGGAAAATAATGTAGAAGGTTATAGCAAGAAACCATAACCACAAAAAGGTGGAATAACAACATCACTATCAAATACAGTGGACTCTAAAACAAAAAATATTAGGAGTAATCAATGGACATTTCCTGAATAGTAAAGGAAAACTACATTTATAAGTGTATCTGCTGCTAAAAGACTCCGCTAATCACTTCAAGTGTGTAAGTACACACACACTCAGACATACAACCATGAATGTGCACATATCTACAACAGTGAAAGTAATAAATTTAAAAATATAGTTGAGATGTTAATAGTTCTTTTTTGGTTTTTCACAGTAGACCTATATCATTAACGTAAAAATAGCGCAGAGCCGTGGTCAAACACTGCAGGATATTTTTTCTTATCAAATGCACAAGTGTAACCTGAATATTAGAGAGAAATCAGTGAGATAAAATTGTAAAAGTCTTTTAAATTGGAATTAAAATTTGAAAGTATTAATAAAGTTAGCAACTCTTATAAAATTAGAATGAAAAAGAGACAAAAAGGAAAGACACATTTACTTATCCAGAGAGAGAGAACTATAAATGAGAAATAATTAATGACTTCATATCCCATTCCAGAGAAAATAATTGAACTACAGAATTATAAATAATTTCAGGACAAAAAATACAAAGAAGCTGATAAACATTTGGCCACACATAATATTCCTCGATTAATTATTGTATGACTTTCCTAGTGAAATGCTCTAACACTTTTAAAGAAAAAATAATACATCTCTACATAGATTCTTTAACTAAATGTTAGAGGAAATGTTTCCCAATTTTAAGGCC
>NW_004524764.1:62702-67996 GCF_000260255.1 Octodon degus | reverse complement strand
AAGAAGAAGAAGAAGTAAGCTTTCTCCAATGTGATATTCAACAATAATTTAAAACATCATATTTCATCCAGGCAACAAACCTATTGCTACTCACAACCAGGGTGGGTCCTGCCTCCTCTGTTTGCTAGACTACACATCAGCGATCCAATGGCACACCAAGAACTGGAGTGACTTTACTAATCTGCAGGACAATTCTTAATTTATTCAAGTTGACACATCATGATTAATGATCAAAATTTTAATGCTATGGTATCATTTTGTATACACATTTCATTGTTCACTGTAACATCTGTAGTAAGTGCTTGTATTTTGAATTCTTTGTTAGGCTATAAATATATACAGTATATTTCTTTGGGATCACCTCTTGAGAGATTATTGTCTTCTCTTAGAAATATTATAATTTTTTGTTTTTTCAATGTCTCATCTTGCCTTCTGCCTCAACATAAAACATTTGTGCATTTGAAGAAGCTGGGGATTTCAATTAAGTGAATTCCTAAGCAATGAAAGGTCAGTGTGCCTAGGCTGTCATCTCAAACTAAATGTTTCAGTAGCTCTGGATGAGTAGAATTGTATGAATTTTATATATCAAAATCCACAGAATATTCAAAAAAAGACAAGAAAGGAAAACTGAGATTAATATTGTGTCTGAAGATTGGCCAGGATTGTAATGAGACCATCATCACTGTAAAAATTTCAGGATTATAAAGCATTAGATATCTTGGCAAACTTACTTTAGGGTCTCATATACAGAATATGGCCAATATATTCTGATTAAATAAATGGTAACCATAATATGGTGTTGCAATTTGAACCACTAGTCACTTAATTTGGACTTACATCTAAATCACTGTAATATATTGTACATGATGCATTTTTTAGAAATACAAAGATAGCTTCAAATATAACAGTAATAGTAGCACTAATCATAAAATAAAAATATATTTTGTTTACTCTTATGTTTTCATTGTATCATAAGTAATTAATAAACAGAAACCAATTAATTGCTTCACTTGCTGCCATGAAATGATATCAGTTCTATAAGCTCTCTAGGATTGTGAATAAGAGCTACTGCCATTTAAACATTATGGCTTATGTGATATTTATTGCCAATTAAACCCAAAGGAAGTTCTACATTATTTTAGATTAAGTATATTATTTATAAGTTAAGCATTTCCTTCAAAAATGTAATTGAATTTTTTTTGAAAAATATTCTCTCAGAGTTTTGCTATACAGACACTTATTTTAACATCTGTGAACAGAGTAACACTTTATACTTTTTTTGTAAACACATACAACCCAAATTATACTTATCTTTTGTTTCCATAAGAACAATGTATCGAGACTTTTTAATTTAAAGAAAAACATGAAAAGATATTCTTTTTCACCAAGTTCAAGTAGAGATTTCATATTCATCAGTTTGAGATATGCCATTGGTGTCTTGCTTCTTCACTTATAGTAAACACGATTAACCATTCTCTTTTTTGACAGTTCGTGGAGACAGGCTTTGATCCAACTGCCTCTTGGCTAAGCCTCTAGACTGAGGGACTGAGACACATCAAAACTACTGATTCCGGGATAAAGACTTTGAAACTTTGTGCTTTCTATAGAAGGGTTTTACAGCTCACTGTCTGTAACTTTTGCATATTGTTAGAACATTTATTGCTAAGTTGTAAAAGATGAGTATAGCTTAATATGGTAAGAGTACCTTTAGTCTTGCTTCATGACAATCAAATAAATTTCCAATTAAGAATTCAAGGTCTGGCCAGGTAGTTCAGTGGACTAAAGTGCCTACTTAGGCAGAGCAACGAGGTTGGGGTTTGATCTCCCCACCCCACTGCATGACATGCCAGCCCTGCCTTAGGGATGCCCTGAGATAGCGATTGAGACTGGTGTGGTAGAACACTCCTGTAATCCCAGCACTTTGGGATGCTGAAAACAGGAGGATCACTACAAGTCTGATCTGTGTAGTGAGAACCTGTAGACCCTGTCGACCCCGAACTAAATACATAAAATAAATAAATATTTTTTAAAAAAGAATTCAAAAACATTAATGTTTAAGGGCTTGCCAAATAGCTCAGCGGATTAAAGTGCCTGCAAGCAGGTGCAGGGGCCCGGGGTTGGATACCTGGGCCTACTGTGCTGGTCCCGCCCCCAGGCTGCACTGAGGCAGCAATTGAGAAAGCATGGTGGCGCACGCCTGTAATCCCAGCTCTTTTTTTTTTTTTTTTTTTTTTTTTTGTGGAACTGGGGACTGAACTCAGGCCCTTGCACTTGCCAGGGAAGCGCTTGTTCCACGGAGCCATCTCCCTGGCCCAATCCCAGCTCTTGGGAGACTGCGAACAGGCAGATTACTACGAGTCAGATCTAGTAGTGAACCCCTGAACACCCTGTAGACTCTTCCCTAAAATATAAAAAAAAATGAATAAATGAAAATAAATAAATAATAATAATGTTTAAATTATGCTGTCTTGAAGTGTGCATATAAAAAGAATTTTTGATAAAGTTTGAAAGTTATAATTGAAAGTTGTAATTTCAAAGTATAGTTAATATTAAAGTCTTTTCGATTTACAAATTTTAGGCAATGACATCAACATTCCATGTTATTAATGGAATTTTGTGCATAATTTTTCCTAATACAGTGACTATGCAATCAATGATGACAATCTTAGAACTATTTAGTAATTAAAATATATGTTTTGTTAAACTAATATAATGGCACTTAAAATTACTTTTGGACATTCTTTGAGTTCAACTCCTGAACAAAAGTAGCAATTCTTGTACTGTTTGGGTGTCCCTCCCTTCAGGAGGGAATCTTCCTGTTTACATCTTCTGGGAGAGAGTTCAGTGAGTAGGATGATTGTCCAGTCTTGGAACTCACATGTCTCTTAACCTATATTTCTGTACAATTATTTATGAATATCTACAACATTCCATTTCCTGTGTACTGTATTTATGTTAACTACATCTGTAGGTTTATATTGACTTAGTACATTTATTTGTTGATCTTACTATAGCTGTTGGATGATTATTATAACTAGTAGTAACTATCACTTTTCTGAAGAATGTTGATTTCAATGTTAAGTAAACTATATAAAACCACTTTTCTGCTCAAAAAGAATCTATCACAAAATTCAACATCTTTCATGATTATTAACATTGTTATAAACATCATATAATAACATAAAATAGCTGCAAATACATTTTAATAGGGTAAACATTTTAGGTATATTTTGCCTAACTTCCATGAACAACAATAAATATGAGTCATTTAAATGTAGGTGCTTGTTATTCCATGAGTACAATTTTTGTATAGAAAAACTAATAGCTAAAGAATACATACTTAGAACATACATACATTTCTTGCTACATGAACGTCAGAAAAAAGCATTTTAAAAAATCTCCAGTAAACACTACAAACAAGGTTAAATATTTATCCAACTAAAGTTAGCTAGCCTGTCTATTTAATATTTACTTTGATCTTTGTACTTTAACTGTTCAACAATTTCATCCATTTTTACTACGCTACTCTACTTTTTAAAATTCACTTTCCATTCTTCACTCTAACTTATTTTTATTCACTTGTGAAGGGTGGCTTAGCTTTATAGCACCTGTCAGGATTGCTGTGAAATAAGTTTCTTTCTGTACATTTGGATAGTAGTGCATGGAGCAGTTGGTAGGTGCTAGCAGTGCACTGTGTAGGCCTTTATTCTTTTGCCTAGAAATTTAGTAAATCCTTTTTATAACACTCTTCATCATTTCCACTGACTTGATATCTAAAATAGTATAGTTCAGCTTTTCAATCAGATTTTCTTGCAAGTGAAACTAATGTAATAATATACTCCATAAAAAGGAGGCTATGTAATAAGATCTGTATTTCTATGACTAATTTGAATATTACATTTGCTTTTTGTTTGCATAAACGATACAAATATGTACATGTTTGTATGTGTAAAAGGTATAGCACAGATATAAAAAAGAAAGCAAATATATTTACCCTCTTTGTAATATGAATTATATACAGCATATGTTATATGTTGCATAAAGTTATTATATATAATCATAAACAACCTCATTAAATTTTTATGAATAAGTTCAATAATAGTAAACACTAATCATTTGTAAGTTACATTTTTTAATTTATGTATTTGGTACAGGGTCTTCCTATGCAACTCAGATTCATAGTGATCTTCCTGTTTCCGCCTCCCTAGCACTGGGATTACAGATGTGCACCACCATAACCAGACTCGGTTGCAGGCTCAGTGCACCCCAGTCCCTGTGCATGCCTAAACAGACACTTAGTCCACTGAGATGTCTCTCCAGGTCTGGCAGTTACATTCTTAAATAAGTTACATTCTTAGAGAAATTTGGGACCATTTAATGTAAACTATCAAGTTAGATTTACTTTCATAAACCTCATAAAACATCGTAATAAAGACATTTGACTTAAAATGGAATAAAGAATGTGTAGAACTAAGTAGTGATCAAATAAAAACTTGAAAACAGCAAAGAAATGGAGAATGTCATACAAAATCTTTCCTTTGGCTTTTATGTCCCTAAATGATTTATGTTCTCTCTAAATCTGTGATGGCAACTCCTGGTAACCACTTATGAATTTCAAGTTGCGCTATTCTCTGACCCAATTCCCAACTTCGCTTGGTCTCACTTCAGAACATGTACACCAGTTGTTTACTCTTTCTAAAGGTGCATTTGCAGATGTTGTCTTTGGGTCTTGTGGTTGTAGATTAGAAACCATCCCTTCAAATGATTCTATCTTTATGAGCTTTTTGAAGAGATGATCCCTGTGCATCATTTTATATTGCTTCACTTTAATCTCTTCCAGTATTATCATTCTAAAATAAATCTGAGCCCTTCTTGGCTTGTTATCTTTCTAGTTTTACTTAACTAAAAGATCTTCAGTGTAGGAAGACTTGTCAGTTAGGGTAATTATCACATCTGCAGCACAAAGAATAATACTTAGCATACAAATTAGTACTCAGTAAGTCCTTATTAGGGAAAAACAATTGTTTCGCTTTCTCAGCTAATTTTCCAACTTGATTAGCATCACATGAAGTAGGTAAGGCCAATGAATTGTGGAAAATTTGTTCTGCTGTTTCTAAAGCCTAATTTTTAGTACATTGCCCAAAACATTAGCAGTATAAGAAAACAGAAATTTGTTTTTCATATGTTGTAAGTCCAATCAATCTATGACCTTTTCAGTGGGCTCTTCCAGTCCTTTTGCTCTCTTCCTTTTGCACTTCTGGTCTTAGAATCCTTATCATCGAGATTTTAATTGC
>NW_004524764.1:52001-62602 GCF_000260255.1 Octodon degus | reverse complement strand
ACTTTTTATGTGCATAATCTCCACATGAGACTGAATGTGGTCAGAAAAAGAAATAGAAGAACCATAATTGTTTGCTGAAGAAGATAAAAGATAAAATTCGGTGATACAGATATATATCTATATATGGAGAGGTATATGTACAATCTATCAGTTGTTAAGAAAATTTAAATTGTCTTACCTATTTCACCCTAAAATTTTAATGCTAAGAAGATACCTTTCAAAAATAAAGTAAAACTGTTCTCTTAATAGATTAGATTAAATCCAGAAATGTAAATGGCAAACACTGGTTTAATCATGTATTTAATAAAATAGGAAAAAACATACTTAACAGGTAATAGTTCTAGTGATTCAGATTTCAAATTCGAATCAGTAAAAACTAATGATGGTTTGGTTAGTAGAAATTGTTAATTTTGGTTTAAAGACTGATAGAAAATTTCTAAGATACATGGCTGGATTAGATTTCTAAAAGGTGGTAATAATTGCAATAATCTATGAAATTAATGTATATTATTTCATCCTATTCCAGATAAAAATATTTGGATAAGAGAAAATGAAGGTAATATAGGCCAGTTCAGGAAAAAAAATAAAGTTTTAATGAAATTTACAATCATATCCAAATTCATATTTAAGTTTATTTACTACTCAAGTATGTGCACAATATTATTTGTATCAATATATGAAAATTGTGCTCAGGCTGGGGAAATAGCTCAGTTGCATAAGCCCCTGCCTGGCAAGTGCAAAGTCCTGAGTTCAATTCCTAGTAAAAAAATAGAAAAGATGAAAAAAAAAGAAAGAAAGAAAGAAAGAAAGAGAAAGGAAAAGAAAAGAAAGGAAAGAAAAAGAAAAGGAAAGGAAAGGAAAGGAAAGAAGAAAGTTGTGGTCAAAATGAAAACAATATGCATTTTCCCCCAAATAATGTTAAATAATTAATGTTACCTGTGTATCATACAGTAAAAAAGTCAGTTAAAAATCAAATATAATCCTATGATAATTGACATTAGAAATGCCAGGACCATGCATATAACAATTTTTTTAAAAAATCTGATTTCAGAACAATATACATGGATCTGGGTGTGGTAGCACACACCTCTAATCCCAGCTTTCAGGAGGCTGAGACAGCAGCATCCCTGGGAGTTTGTGACCAGCCTGGGGGCTAACAAAGTGAGCACCTGGCCAACTCTAACTGCATAGCGAGTCTCTGTCTCAAGGAAAAAATAAAAAATGAAAAAGCCTTATGTATTACCCACAATTCCTTTTACAGTCTCTTTCTATCAGCCAGCTGAGATGCTGAAAGGGAAGAAGGCCAAGGGCAAGAAGGTGGCCCGGGCCCCTGCTGTCATGTAGAAGCAAGAGACCAACAAGGTGGTATTTCTCCTGTTTGAGAAGAGGCCAAAGAATTTTGGCACTGGACGGGACATCAGCCCAAGAGAGACAGACCTTACCTGCTTTGTCAAATGGTCTCGCCTCATCCAGCTTCAGGGACAGAGGGCCATCCTGCACAAGCCGCTGATGGTGTCCCCTGGGACTAATCAGTTCACCCAGGCCTTGGACCACCAATCAGCTACCCAGCTGCTTAAGCTCGCCCACAAGTGCACACCAGAGACCAAGCGAGAGAAGAAGCAGAGGCTGTTGGCCCAGGCAGAGAAGAAAGCTGCTGGCAAAGGGGATGTTGCCACTAAGAGGCCACCGGTCCTCAGAGCAGGTGTCAACACCGTCACTACTCTGGTAGAGAACAAGAAGGCTCAGCTCGTGGTGATTGCACATGATGTGGACCCCATCGAGCTGGTCATGTTCCTGCCTGCCCTGTGTCTCCAGATGGGGGTCCCTTACTGCATCATCAAGGGGAAGGCCAGGCTGGGGCGTCTGGTCCACAGGAAGACCTGTGCCACTATCACCTTCATGCAAGTCAACTCGGAAGACAAAGGCGTGCTGGCTAAGCTGGTGGAGGCCATCAGGGCCAACTACAATGACAGATATGATGAGATCTGTCCTCACTGGGGATGCAACGTTCTGGGTCCAAAATCTGTGGCTCATACTGCCAAGCTGGAGAAAGCAAAGGCTAAAGAGCTTGCCACTGAACTGGGCTAAGGGTGCTCCTGAGTTTTCTGTACATAAAAACAATAAATTGTCCTTAACCCAGTGCAAAAAAAAACCCTAAAATCCCGATTTACAAATTATATATATATAATTTGTATATAAATTTGTATACAAGATCATGTTTAGTTCTTCAGAAAAAAATATGTAGTGATTTAAGAGAAAAATATGTTGCTGTGTGCAAGAGTACATATATATTTGTTCTTTTTTATAATCTGTGCTTCTTTGGCATTGTAAAGACAAATGACACAGAGAAACATACTTCAGAACACTTCTACAGACAAAAGTAAAGATGTTCATGACCCTTACTCAACCAACATCATAGCATAAAAGGATGGAGGAGCTTGTTGTGGTACTGATACGTGTATCTCTGCCCCTACCCAATGTACAATGTTTCTTAAAAGATTTTAAATCTGAGAACCAAATAATTAAAGCCTAGTCTGCATTTTATACTGATAGGAGAGAGAAGTTCCTACTAGGCACATTTCAAGTGCTCAGTTTTCACTCAGGGGGAGTGACTCCTACATTGGACAGCTTACTACTAGAACATCTGACAGGATTTCCATGGCCTGGCATTGAATGAGATGACATCTGTGTATCCACTGGTGTCACTAAAACAAAGGAGAAAAAACAAAATGTTAACTCTAAGGGCTCAATAGCAATGTGGAAAAAGTAGAGGATTTCCTTACCAGAACATAGACACTGGATGGCATCAGGAACTTAGGCTCAATCTAGAATAAAGAATTTATTAAAAGCAAGGTCCCGCTAGCCCACCAGGCTGAATTAAATTTTGCAATATATATGACATTTTGGTGAAAAATAACATACTAAATTTTTGTGACTTGAGATGTATAAGAATATGGTTTAATTAAACTGTAAATAAAAATATAAAAGAATAGACTGGTAACTAAGAAAGGAGAATAGAGTGCATATCTTTTACTTTTGTTGCTACTTTATAAACATAAACACTTCAGAAACATAGTAGAATCAATCATGTTTCTTTTAAAGATACACAATATTGTAGTATGCTTATGATTTAAAACAATCTAATTCATTCTATTTTTCTCTTGTGGGATTAAGCTGTAGATTTAAAGAATACTTTTAATACTAATTTAAAATCAATTGCTACCATTTATATATTCTCTCATCAGTAATTGAGCATAAAAAGGATATTACTTATTTGGACTATAATATTCTATTCAGAATGATGCTTACTATTTATGTAATTTCAAAATTATTCTTTTGAAGCTTGTAAAATTAAACAGAGTATAAAGACATAATTTAAATATTTATCTCTTAAAATTATTTTAATTATACATTTTATGAGGTACAGTTTGATATACACAGAGTATATACAATAATTGATCAACCTAAATACATCTATATCCTTTGAACTGTTGATCATAATAATAACCATTTAACCACAGAGCTAAAGTTACTTCCCAATAGGATAAAACCAGAGCAATTTAAGTTAGTAAGAAAATATGACTATGCTTATGTTACCAAATATCATTTAAAATTCATATTAATAAAACTATATAGAAACGTCCTTTTCACAAAAGCAAATAAATTTTAACCTCAATACAAATCAAACATCTCAGAGTATTAGTCAGATTTCCATTAATGTTGCAAAATACCTGTTAAACAACCTTAGGAGAAAAAAGATTTACTTTGGCTCACACTGTTCAGGGTTGGTGGGCTCCACTGTGTCTGGGTGTCTGGAGAGGTTGTATCTGTGGCAGAGTGGAACTGCATTCACATCGCGTCCAGGAACAAGAGACCGAACCATGATTCTATAATCAGGCAGTCCCTAATCTCTTTGGCACCAAGGACACATTTCACAGAAGACACTTTTGCTACTTATGGAATGTTTTTAGTTTATTTTTAAAATTACTGTATGCTTACAGTTCGCACTACTTATATCCCCTGCATTAACATCTCACTACCTCACCTCATCCTCAGATCATCAGGCACTGAATTCTGATAAGGAGCACCCAACCTACATCCTTTGTGTGTGCAGTTCATGGCAGGGTTCATGTTCCTAGGAGACTCTAATATTGCAGCCAATCTCACAGGAAGCAGAGCTCAGGCAGTAAGGTGAATATTGGGTAGCATCTCTAAGTACAGAAGAAGATTCTTTGCTCATTGCTTGTCTTTAGCCAGGAAGCCTGGCTGCAAACAGGGCATGGCTCAGCTATACTGATTGGCCAGTAGAGATCAGTGGCCTGATATTTCAGGACATCTCTACATGTATTTTGAAAGCATTTGTAAAAGCTTAAGATCTGTCACTGGGCCTCACCTCTTAAAGGTGTTACCACCTTTTCATTGCATGTCAGAGTGAAGACCAAGCTGCTGCCACGTGGAATTTAAGGAACAGTTCAGATTCAAATTGTAACAGGCAGAATGGAAAATTTATCATGTATCTTCATATGGAGAAATAAACTGTTTTAGTATTCACTAAAACTTATAGTATATATGTAGTTGTTTAATGTCCCACCTCTATGGACAAGTCAATTTATTAATAAGTTCATGCACACTCTGAAAAATTTGAGTAATAGCTATACACTTAGGATATAATTTCAAAGATAAGGAATTATAAGAGAATGATACAAGATGATTTTGTTTATATTATATGTATCATGTGACATTATGGTGTCTATCCATATGCTGATTTTTAATTTTAATCTAATTAACTTTAAATAAAGAATAACTTTTCAACTTTTTTCACTTATGTTACAGAAGTTTCAAGTTGGAATGTATGAAAATTGAATCCATATTGGGTATTCTAGCTATAAACTGTTTTCATCATCACAGAGAATTTTATTGGATACTGTAATAAATATCAAAGATAACATTGGATTAAAATTATTATCACTTTACACAGAAAATACTACCCTTTCAAAAAGTGAATGGCAACTCATATATATTATATTCTTTTATATATACTATTCAAACATTATACTTCATTTAAATTCATAAATATTAAATTATCAATAATAAATATAAGTATCTAGAATGTTCATATCAAAATGGTAGCAACAATGGACTGCTAACAGCATACCAATCTTGTTACAGGATTATTCAGGACTATTGTTTCAGCACAATGATTTTTCTACTCCACTTATAGTTTGAAGACTTTATAATTTCTAGGGTGAATAATCTGAAAACATGAAGATTTCCATGCAAAAAATGAATTTGTGATTGATTGCAAGGGCTCATGTTGTAAATTGCTATGATAAGATGACATTTTCTCATTATTTTATCAGTGTACAAACTAAGGGATGAAGCTCATTCCAGAACAAACTTGATACCATTTTTCAAGAGCTAAATTAGAGATGAGTAGTTCTGTTCCTCCTCAAGGCAATACATACTCTCCCCACTCACCAGCGTCTCACACTGCATAAAACAGAAAGCCTCGGAAGCCAGGCTTTGATGACTCCATCAGAACAACTTTTTTAAAGTCAAACTACCAAATGTCCCTTGCATTTTGCCTCCATTTTAATTTTATTGCTAATATGTTTAAAATTCTTGTCTGCTACAGTTGTACTGACATCAAAATCTGGGTTTCATTCAGATGTGAACAAGTCTTCCAGAGTTGACACCAGTGTTTAGGAATGAAAACGTTCTGACTACATGCTTATAAGTAACTAAGGCACATGAACATAGAAATGCCTCTTCCAATGCTAAACCTTCCAGATTTTATGTCTTTTTTATTTAAAAAATAGTTTTAGAATTATATCTTCAGGGATTGATATATTTTTCTCAAGCTTCCCTTTGTATTTAACCATTATCTGAGTAAACCATAATTCCATAAGAAATTAAGTCAATGTAATGAATGCATGACATCTGTGGTGATATCTTAGAATGAGAAGACAATTTCTGCAGTTCTACACACAACTATACTTCCAGTAAGGCCCATGTTCATTTAATTTAATAATGTCTTTTTTATTCCTAACACTAGTAAACCTGCAAAGGAATACAACATGTTCTACATGACATATTATTTCTCTGAAGCCATACAATTGATGCTTTGATTACTTCAGAAAGGTCAATCACACATTGAGCTAATTAATTACTACTGCTGAAATCACTACCATTTATATAACTATAAAAACGTTCCATACATGTGGGAGATTTTAAAGAATACAAGAAGGAAACATTGTAAACCTTAAAGAGCCTGTTATTTGTTGAATGAAAGAGTTTTTTTTGAAAGCTTTATTGTAGGATTTTGTTTGACATTTACCAGTCAATTGAATTTACCAGATGTCTTTCCTTGGTGGTAAATATCTATTTAACTTCTTTTCAAAAATTTCCAATTAATGTTCAATTTTATGTCACCTGTCATTAAAAAACAAGCAACAAAGCTACTTTAGTGTGAATATAAATTCTTGAAGTATATTGCTGTGGGTTGAATTTCCTACAATAATTACAAGGATGAGAGCAGTATCATTAATTGAAATTAATTGACACTGTTAGTTTTCTTAATTTAATTCAGAAGTGATTTACAGCATAGATGTTATAGTTTCCTTTTACAAATATTGAAAATTCTACTTAATAATAGTAAGTAGTATTCCATATGCTTTAACAAGGATGCAACGTTATTTCAGTGATCATGTTTTCTCTACTTCAGACAATCATGTGTAGGGAGCTACTTACTTTGTTGGTCACATCTCAAATACTTGGCTATCTGGTCAGCATGAAAAGCACTTCACATTTAAAACTGTTTTAAATTTTCGAAAGGCTGAAAGATAATTTATTTTCAAGAGAAGAAAAAATAAACTTACAAAGAAAGTTTCTAAAATGCAAAAGCAACTAGCAAAGGGAAGTGAGAAGCCTAGAGCTTGGAATAATCCTGAGGAGGCTGGAGGGAATTTGAAGAGTCCATTCTTGACATACACTGCTGCACTCTCTCCACTTTTCTTTTTATTTTGAAATGATTTTAGGCTTATCACTGTTCTCCAAAGTAAATTAATGGTAAGGTTCCCATAGCCCTTTAGGCAATTTCTCCTATTGTTATTATTTTACATAATCATACTACAATTATAGAAACTAGGAAGATAACAGTAATATAATTTTAACTAAAACTATATTTAGATTTTCTCAGAAACATCTTTTTTATTGGTTCCAGCATGTCATTTAGTTGTCATGTATTTTTCAGTCTCCTTTATTATGTGACATTTTGTCATTCTTTGATGATTTGGACAGTTTCAAGAAACTAATCAATTGTTTTAGCAAACATTATTTCTTGAGTGTTGGGCTTATGGGATTTCACAGGATTAAATATAGGGTATGAAGTTTGGACAGGAAAGCTACTGAAATTATGTTGTTTTTCTCCTCAGTTTATCAACTCTAGGTATTTTACTAATTCTATTTCTATACTATTTCCTTAAGGATATATTTCCTTCAGGTGGATCCCACTAGATTTCTTCATGCTATTTATTATTTTTTCTGTAGTCAATGAATGTCTTGTGAGAAGATACTTTATCTCACTGTATTTGCTCACTAATTTTAGCAGTCACTAATTGATTTTACCTGTAATCATTATCACTGTAATAATGAAATATTAATAATAATTTTCTATTTCTGGCATTCTTCCTATGTTTAGAAATTGGAATTCTACTGTAAGAGTTGTTCTCTTATCTCCAATGTATGCAACTTTCTCATTTATTTATATCAGAAGGATTTTGATATGTTTATACACTTCTATACATGGATACTGTCTTTTTTTAAGTTGGAAACCAATGCTATCATTATTCATTTTGTCATTAATAATGTTCAATTTTTCTTTTGCAGGAAATCCTATTTTTATGTGTGTGGTACAGGGTCTCACTGCTCAGGTCGGACTCATAGTGATCCTCTTGTTTTCAGCCTCCCCAGTGCTGGGATTACAGTTGTGGGCCACCGTGCCCAGTCTAGGCAATCCTATTTGAAAGACTTAGATTTAGGAGATTTGAGTGCAGTAAAGGACATTTTTTACCAGTATTCATTGATAAATGAATGGCTTTTTTATTTAACAAAAGGCCCCACGTTAAAGCAGAATAGATATTGGTTTGATTTTGATGTTACAATCAAGATTTAGGCATTTTCTGATTTGTCTAAACAGCACAAATTGAGAAGAACACCATGGCGCCTATGTCCTTTGAAACTTCTTTGATCAGAATTAGCAATGTACTTGCTTCTGTCTGCAAGTAGGAGGATTGGGAGTTCCACCATCCAACCATCAGATTCCAAAAGTCTACAAGAGTAATCAGAGGGCAGGAAGAAAGGTGATAAGTGCTGGTCCCAGTCATCCTAGGGGCTAGCCACACAGAGAGCACAAAAACAAATGCACATCTGAACCCTACGGAAGTTCCTTACTGGCAGAAATTGAGATTAGTAAAATAATAACTATGTGAAGCCACTATGTTTTGTGGTGTTAATTACAATGA
Source organism: Octodon degus (assembly GCF_000260255.1). Lineage (NCBI taxonomy): Eukaryota > Metazoa > Chordata > Mammalia > Rodentia > Octodontidae > Octodon > Octodon degus. Next base: position 54,080 of record NW_004524764.1, on the reverse strand, counting down.
ACATTCTATTTGATGTCTTTATCATTAACTGTGGTAAAACTGAAGTTTTGCCCACATGAATACTTCATAATTTACTTCTTGTTAAAATTTCTGATGCAACCTAACATGACACCAGCTTTACATATATTTTCTTGTTTATCTCCAGTAACAATGAAATTCTTTTCAGGTATGACAGATGATTTGGCCATTCTGCTCTCAGCTATATCCTGAATGTGGGGGATCATTTCTCACAATTAGTGACCGACATATAAAGACTAACTGAATGGCTATCAAAATGCAGTGAGGAAAATAGATGGCTGTATAAAGACAGACTAAAGAAATAATAATAAAGACATTAACAATAATACAGGCTACACATACTCACATATTTATGCATCTGACTAGACTAGACTTGGCTTCTTTGAGCTCATGCCACAATTCCACATATATCTGAATTTTTTAGTCCATTTCATTTGAAATATGAAAAACATTATGGAAGTTCTTGAAGGTCTAGAAATATCTTTACTTGAAAACCAAAATGGCAACAAAATAGCCAAACCACATACTATTTTTTTCAGAACCAGGGATTGAACTCAGGTCCTTGCACTTGCCAGGCCAAGTGCTTATTCCACTGAGCTATCTCCCCGGCCCCTAAACTGGCAGAAGGATTTTTTTTTGGGGGGGGCGGGGGACTGGCTCAGAATGCCTTCAGGGCATGTTTGGCTGGCTGGAATTGTGGGATCGAACCACAGCTACCTGAGGCTGACTGCTTTGTTGAAGCAGCCACTAAACAACTGAGCTAAGGGGCAGGCCCCCAAAGTTGTTCTGGTGTTGGACTGTCCCGCGTGTTGCACAGCAGCGTCATGGGACTCGCCCTAACGTTCTAGTGTGCCGCCCTACACATCTTTGCTCATGAAGGTAGAAATCTTTAAACCGATCAGGATGTCTGTATTTTTATTAATGGGTTGAACTTGTCAAGCAATTTTTTTCTTTTCTAAAGCATGTAATCTGTTTATAAAAGCTTGTCAAAAATTTGACCTTTTTATTAGTAGGAAGTACATATTATTTTTTCCTTATAAACTGTAGGGAGTAATTATAGTGTAAGATAATTGACAAAAAGAAGATATGTTAAAAAGAATGTCAAATGTGAGTATTATTTTTCCCTGAGAGGTCTACACTTTCTTTGCCTATTTCTTATTAATTAAAAATGTTGAGATTATTTTTGGAAATTAGTATTCTATACATAATTAAAAGAATGTTATGAAAATGCACTTTTTTATTTTCTGCCTCTGTTACAAAAAATATACTAGTAGTTCTTGGTCTTAGGTTTCTAAGACCATGTGACAACAAAGTAAATTCAGTTATGGTCATATTTACTGTTATCCAATTTGCCACAATTTTAAAGGTTTGTAATCCATAGCCTTAATCTGTGTTTGTTTAACGACATTTGTCAGTTGCTCTTTACCCCAGAGGAGATTCCTGCCTGAAGAGAACACATTCCTGTTGCTGTTTACACTCTCATCTCCTGCGTGGTCTCAGTGTGGCATTGTGGGTAAGGTAGCCCCTTCCCCCAGTTTCCTATTTGGTACTCAGTGGTACTCTTAAAACTGTTGAAAACGTGTTGGTAATTAAAACTAGAATATTTTACTGTTGGTTTATACCAGCTTTTACAACTTTGTGGGTTGCTTTTCCAGTTTGATTATACTTCTTGTGTAAAGTTGGAAAACAATTACCAGTAAAATCACCATTTTTGTTTAGGCAGCTCTTATTCAATTAGTGTTACAAAGAATCTACCTCTGTGAGCAGAAATTTGTGTAAAAATATTTATATGTGAATTAATTATACTAACTACACTAAAATAGTCTCAAACATTTTAACTATGTGATAGAAATAAGAAAAATTCACATTTTTGTTTCTCTGAACTCATTTTTTAACACTCTTTCCTACAGAAAGCACAAAAATCTAAAAATGAGAATTAAGTTTGAATCATGAAGCAAAACTTCTCTGACAAAGAAATTATCTATTTATGGAAAAACCTACTTCAAAAAACCAGGTTGAAATTGACTAAATCTTTTGCTATAAGAAATCATTATTAAATTT
>NW_004524764.1:47911-51843 GCF_000260255.1 Octodon degus | reverse complement strand
AAAATGGCTTTTTTATTATTTATTTATTTATTTGGTACAGGGTCTCGCTATGCAGCCTGGACTCATAGTGATCTTCCTGTCTCACCCTCGCTAGCACTGGGATCATAGATGTGCATGGTTTTGGTTGCCCGCTCGGCACGGGGCCGGCACAGCTTGCAGTACCAGGGTTCGAACCTGGGTCTTTGTGTTTGCCAGGCAGGCATTTAGACAGTGAGCCATCTCCCCAGCCCTTTTCTGAGGTTTTGAAGTATTTACTTACCAGTACTCTAGCACTGAAATGCCTTATGAGTTTTGGTGGTATCGATGCAAGAAAATTAATGCTAAATCTCAGTTGGATTCATGAGCCTTTTAGGATTATCCATTAACTTTTTCCTTTAGGTATTTGTATTAAGAAATATGAAGTTCATGTTCTTAAATTATTAATTAAATATTCCACGTCTATATTAGTGTCTTTATTATTGCTGTAACCACCTAAATCTGCATGGTGGCTAAAATAATAAGAAATTTTTATTTGTTTTTCCACAATCAAGATCCCCAAATGAGTTTTACTGGGTTAAAATTAAAGCATTGGCAAGGCTGCATTCCGGTTTGGACTGTCTTTCTCGCTTTTTGCAGCTGCCGGCGTTTTAGTAACTGGCCGCTCTTCATGTGTGTAACAGCAGAAGCAACAGGAGGCCTACACTTCCAGCGTCCCTCCGATGCTCTTCTCTGTTCCATCTTCCACGTTAAGAACGCTTCTTATTAAGTTGCACTTTATGGAAAATAAGGATAAAACTTCTACATAAAGGTCAGCTGATTGGAAAAGTAAATTAATCTGCTACATAGTTCACTTCTGCATGTTACATAAAGTGATTTCAGAAGGTCAAAAGTCTTCAGTGTGGAGGTTTTTGACAAGCCATTATTTCACCACACTGTATTTTAATAAAAAATACAGAAGGTTTTGTATTGTAGGATACATATTAAATTAATAGAAAATACATTGCTCTTAAATGCAATTAGTTTTCACACATTTTAATTTTTAAAACTATAATTGCATATTTTTTAAAAGTTAACTTTGGAGTCTACAATTACTTTTGCAAATATTTTAGTCTCTGGCACATACATATTGTAGCAGCGACTATACAAACTATGATACATTATGCTGAGAAAATTTGAGACAGAATTTAACTTGTATAATCTTAACTATGAAATCCACACTCATTTTATTTGTAAAACAGAAAATAAATACAATGTACATTTTGTGACTTTCATGACTAATTGACTCAATTATTTGGAGAGTATAAGAAATGAGCAAAATTGCCATAGTTAAACAATAAATTTTACACAATTGCCCATACAGTTGAATTTTCAAAGAGTATTATAAGCAAACGAGGCTGTATTACTATCTAAATACTTTTTCCCAATATAATACTTCCCTCTGGGCAAGAATCAATCTATTTTATCAAATTAATGTTTCTTATACAAGGAGACCAAATCAACTTATTGCCACGTTGCAAGAATTATGTTTCTTGTTTTGGTGTACTATATTGAAATATATTTACAGCTATGGCAAGCTAAGGGCTGTAAATATGCCTACTCAGAGAGAAAATGATGGATGTCTCCTACACACACTTATGGGAAGAAGTGTGAGTACAATTTCTGTTTGATCTTCAAGGTGAAATATTAAGGAAAATGATTTCTAATAATGTTACTCATTGAAAAACTAATTATAATACAATTCTAAGTCTGTCAAGTGTTTATAGTCAGAGGAGGGTCATGGTAGTGATGGTTGACTTCCCAGTGTACTAATTTTTTACTACTATTTATGCAGTAGGCATGATTAAAGGCAAAATTTGTTGTTTTGTTTTACCTCATATATACCTGATGAATCATCTGATTGCCTACTTCAAACATGCTGATGCCTGAATGCCTTGCCCTAGGAATATGTTTAGTACTTAGTATTCATCTTCTTAGATTTATATTATTAACAATAAAATAGGTAAACTCAGCCAGATAACATTGTATTTACCTTTATACTGAAGGTCAGGTGATTATCTATTTTGAATTTTGCACTTTATTGTGCAAGAATTTTTCTATTCAATGCAAACTTAATTCTATTACAGGACTTTAACAAACCTAGTGTTCAATTAAATATGAAAAAGTAAAATAAATAATTAGAAGTATTTTACATACATGATAATTATAGCCAAAGAAGAAATAACAAGTGTCTAGAGTTGGATTCAATGTTTCTTGATTTTTCTAGCAATACATGTGCCTGAGTATGCCATAATTTAAATACTTTAAAAATATTCTATGAGAGGACATTCTAATTATTTTTCTTCCTTCCACTCATTCCCTCCAAAAATTCATGTTACCTGTAGGAACTAAATGACTTTTAATTACACATACACATGTACTCAGACTACATACAACAGCGTGCTCCAGTGATTTTGAATTTTTTTATAAAGTTAAGATCGTTAGTATTATTTAGAAAACTCTTTTGACACTGAAATGCCTTCCCTTATCATTTATTTTTCTGATAATTTCTTTATTGCTGGGAAAAATAATCTCTTTATTCTATGTCACATCCTGTTCTTTTCCTCATTCTTTGTTTAGTGTTTGCTCTCATATATGTCTGAACTCATATATTACCTTCATGAAGATGATTTCTCTAATAATTCTAAAATAATTTTAGCAAATGAATATGGTTGTTTCCTTGGAAGCACTTATCTCATTGGGGTTTATTTCCTAATTTTATATTTGTCTAATCTCCATTTCACTGACCGGATTATGAGTGCTATGTGCTAACAAAATGAGTTCTGGCTGTACCAATGTAAGCTTATGATTATGAGATAATTAGGGAAAATATAATTATGAATTAGAATCATTAAATTCCCAAGCCAACCATGAACTATTATGTACATTTATAGTGATATTTGATGACCTCTGAGTAATATTACCATGAAAATAAAATCAAATTCAATAGCTCATAAAAATAAAATTGACAAGTTTTGTTGAATATTGAGAATAGAAGTGGTGTTATTAATTCAGTGCTAAAAACTGATTTTTGAAAAAGGACAAACATAAGCACTCATACTCACAAACACAAAACTAGCCTTTTTCCCTTATAGGGTAAATTAATTAATATAAAAATAAACAACTATATTAAAACAAAAAACCACCATTTTCTCTTATGGAGTGGGTCAGTTAGTATGAAGGGCAGAAATGCTTATTAGCTGTGGATGAAAACATTTCTGTTGCTCATGTGTGTGCGGGTCTGTGAAATAACCAAGAGTTATATTTAAGAAACTGTGCAGGTCTACGGAGAATGAGGAGAGTGAATTTCCTGTTTTGTCCTAAATCTTGGAACACTGTTGATATCACTTCTCAATAAAATTATGAATCATTTGTGTCTCAGACATAAGAAGAAACATAATTGAATTGGCAACTGTCTTGCTAGTTTATGTAAAGAACAGGTAAAATTCTAACATGATAAATTCAATGGATTCTTTTTGTGGAAGAAACACTGTTTCAGTAAATGTAAGAGTCTATTTTTCCAGTTTATTTTCACTTCAAATAGCAACATCCTCTGTTAATTTATATTTAGAAGTCAATTCTTTTCTTATAGTGGCTGGATGATTTTATTTATTTTTTATTTTTATGTTTTGGTGGTGCCAGGTATTGAACTCAGGACCTGCTCTTGCCATGCAAGCACTTATTCTACTGAGCTATCTCCCCAGTCCCCAAAGCTGAAGGATTTTAAAGATCATCTGAATTTAAGAGTTTAAAACTCAGGAAGTCCATTTTACTAATACATGATTAAAATGTTACTAACCCAGAATGAGTTCACTATACTAGAAAGTTGTCTCAGTGTCCTTGCAATCAAATTTACTCAGATCTGTTTTTACTGTTTGTAGATAGAATTTTGTATTTCTCATTCAAATGGATTTTTT
>NW_004524764.1:32543-47296 GCF_000260255.1 Octodon degus | reverse complement strand
ATTTTTATTGACACAGTCCTCATATCCTCACATTCCATGTCTAGACTTACTGGTCTGACGACGTGGGTGCTTCCCTGTGACCTCTGACCTATGTGTTTCCCCCTTCTGGCCAAAATCATGGCTTCCTTTTTTGCCTCCTTGTGAAGGACACTGCCAAGTTCTGACATAGAAATTTCTAAGGAAGGATCCATTTATGAAGCAAATGTAGAGTTTTCTGTGTCATTGAAATGAAAAATGCGTACAATGTCTATTAGCCTGGGAAGTAACAAAGGCAAATCACCATTTGGATATATAATTCCAAATTAAAAGCTAGGAGCTTTAGCTGGTTCAATTAATTTACTGAGCCTTGGGGGTGAGCTACAATGCAGAGGTTGTCTATAAAAACTTTTTCATTTACAAACCTTTTAAAAGTTTAATGGTATAATCTTTAAAACATTTCTTGTTCAATTGCCAAAATTGGTTTGTGTGTGAGGAATTTATGTAAACTTTTTGGTTGGGCATTGGGGAGGCTCAGCCTCAGCATAAGTGATTCTTTGCTATCTTTAATCCGGAGTTGTACCAGTGATGTCACAGTCATTTATAATCTGTCCTGTATCATTCCTTCTACTCCTTCCTCAACTCAAAGAGCCAATAGCTGTGCCTTCTGTTGTGTTCTCTGCTCACTAAACATATTAAGTGTGTGCCTTGGCCAGGTGTCTACACCCGAGATATCCCTTCTAGGCATCTACCTGCCATCAGAGCTGTTCAGTTGGTCTGAGAAGCCTTTTCTCATTATCATATTTTAAAATAACAATCATTGTCTCTTTTTGTATCATCATCTCCTTCATTTTTGTCTCATTGCACTGGTTGTACTGGTTGATACATTGTGTGAGCCTGAGAAGTTTAGAAGGTTAATTAAGTGACTCAGCGGAGAGCCAGGAATCTTAGTTTGTAAACATCCTCATCCTGTGTAAGATGAGGGCATGGACATTGGGTGAGTTCTACACCCCAGCCTCAGGGTAGCTTGTTTATAATACAAGGAGAGGAGAGAGGCTGACTAGAAGCCACTTCCCTTTGCTCTTTGCTGTTTCCTGCTGACATGAATTTCTGCTCCCTGCCCTGTGCCACACTGCCTGGGAGCCCGCCGAGTATAGACAGAAACCTCCATATACCATGAGCTAAATAATCCTTTCCTTTCTTAATTTTGGGTGTTGGGCATTTTGTCCCAGCAATGAGTGAAAAGTAACTGAGCCACTTTTGATACATTATGTTTTAACTTTTGTTTGCCTTACTAGAATGTTACCCCCTTTTGTAGTTGTAGCATCCTCAGAGCCTGAAGGGTACTTGGCTGCTACTAAGAGTTCTATTTTTTCAGTATTATTGAATATGTGTCAATTAGTCATAGGGAGGTCATTGACAAAGCTCAATATATTTTATAAACATAGTTAAATTACTGCATGTATGTGCCATGCACATTTAAATAAACTAGTTTTATTCAAATATTTATTTATTAAAAAATTCTCAAAAAAAAATCTCAGTAGACCCATTTTCCGTAGAAAATAATCAGAAAAATAGAAACTAATTCTCATAATGATAAGAAACAAGTATTTTTAATCACATAAAAAGATGAGTAGTATACAAATATTTGCTAATCTGTTTATTTATCTAAACATTTAATTTTAATTTAATATTTACATACTCATATACAAATTATTCTCAAACATATTTTGACTACTGAAGCTTATGGCCATCTTTAAATTTAATTCTTTGTCAAAGGTCAGTTTGAAAATTAATGGCTTGTTCATATAGCAATGTTATAAATTACATTGTATACATTCTGATACAGAAAATGACTAGCAAAAGGAAAAGTACTATAAGGTGGTATACCTGTTTCATGATATAGTAGTTATTGAATTGTGTTTTACTATTCTCCTGTTATGAAAATAGACCTTCATGTACTGAACGAACTTCTCTCTATTAAATGGATATTTTCATATAAATGCTTATTAATTTTTGTCAAATGTTTTTATTATAAGTTATATTAGAAATAACAGCTTCACATCTATGTTAAATCAAACTAGTTTTTGCATCTTTATATTAGTTTTGGAAAAGGGAATTAAAAACTTGCCATGCAGAACAAAATATGTTGTATATTTGCTATATTAAACAATCTTGTTCAAGTTTCTTTTGACTCCATAGTTTTTTCTGTCATCTCTATTTTTCAGCTTTGTAGTTTCACAAATAAATGAGTGCTATGAGAATGTTTTTTTTTTTTTTTTTTTTTTTTTTTTTTTTTTTTTTGAGCTGAATGGGAGACACGATGTATGACTACTACTTTTTTTTTTTACTTTTAGTGTTGCTTTTTTTTCAAAATTTTATTGATAAACAGATAGCAATGAGACAGTTTCAAATCAAATCAGAAGTACAGTTTCAACAAATAACACACTGCATATATTCTTCTTAGTGGTTAATTGCTGTACAAGATGTGGACTTGAGATCTTATTTACAAACACCATTAGAACAAATCATTCTATTCATTAAGAGAATGTAACTATATATCTATCCCAACCACTTTGAATACACAGATACAAAATGGACATTCATCTGTATACCCCATTTTTCTAAGTTCCGTTATTGAATCTTATAGGTGTGTAAACTCAGCAAAATATTCTAAGAGTCCAGTAGCCCATAATAGCATTGGCTCTTCTGTTTAACTGGCAATGTCAGAAATTATTGACCTGAGTCCCCTACAGCTCAACTTAACAGCATGGCTTTATTTCCTATATTTCGTCTTCATACTTTTCTACTGGATGGTTAAGACCAAGGTAAAGCAGGACCTGTGCAACAAGAGTTGTAGCTTTTTGGTCTGAGAAGGTCAGTGAAATGCCCTCAGGATTTATCTTGAGATCCTGTACCTCAGATTGTAGAACCTTTGTCAGCGGCAGCCATGTGGATGAGTCACGGCCATTGCTTTGCCAATGTGCTCTCTGTGAAAGCCTGAGAGAGTGTTTGAATGGTATATTCAGGTTATCTGCTCATTTTGTGATCAGTTTAATTAAATGACTTCCATCACCTTTATAAAAATGTTAGTGTTTTTCCAGAACAAAATTCCAGCATGATGACCTTAATTTAATTAATTAATTTATTTTTCAATGTATTTGGTTGTCACAGGGTCTCACTATACAGCTCAAACTTGTGGTGGTCCTCCTGCTTTCAGCCTCCCCAGCGCTGGGACTACACTCATATGCCACTATGCCAGGACTCTGGCCGGCTCTGCCAGCCCTGGAGGCGGGACTGGCATAGCATGTGGTACCAGGAAATGAACTGTGGTCCCTGCGCTTGCCTAAGCTTGCCTAAGCAGGCACTTTAGTCCACTGAGCTATCTCCTTGGTTGGAGCTTTATTTTAAATAATAACAGATACATCTCAATTCAGGCATTTACTGTGCACTGCCTACAATATCTAAATAGTAGGAATAAATAAATTTGATTATTGCTTTGCTGGGGAATGTTGAATAGTGCACAGTGTATTTCAGAAGGAAGTTAAATGTGTTGCTTCACTTCAAATTTTGATTTTGTTGAAGTAGAGAAGAAATTCCAAATGTAAAACATACAAAGAATATACTTATTTTCTTCTTTGTTTCCTTTGAAGAAAGCAATCCCTTTTGAGAATAAAAATAAAAGGTCAGAAGCATTCTGTTTAATAGTAGGACTATTTCATTTAAAGTAATAAATATCAAGTTTTTTGAACAACTTGACAAAGTTTTCAATTTCTTATCAAAACATATTCTAAAATTATGTCAAAAAATAAAATAAAATGATGTCAATTCTTTATTTATATGGACCCATTTGTCATATTTTTCTTATAATAAATATAATAGATGAGTTTTAAATAACTTTCTTGCTGCTTTTAAATATCATAAATTTTACAAGGAGCTAAATATCTTACATTGCTTATGATTCTTTTCAAGTGTTTTACCAGCTACCAACTTTGAATATCTATATCTATATCTATATCTATATCTATATCTATATCTATATATTCATTGCAATATATATATATATATATTGCAGATTGCTCTGGATTCAGTCCCCAGAATCACAAGATCTCCCATCCCCAAAAATGGTTGAAATAACTGAAGGCCACCATTAACAAAATAAATGAAACCATTTATGTGTGCAGATAGATGGACAGATAGACAAAGCTCTGCTGTCCTCATTTCTTTCCTCAGCTACGCCTTGCTCCCAGAAAGACTCAAAGATCTCAGAATGTCTCTTCCTCTTACATATACCATAGTCTTGATCCTCCTAGAAGGACTTCTGATCTAATGTAGATAAATGTTAGAATTTTTGTGTCATTTCATTATAATTATGAATATTGAGTAACAACTTCCTGGAATGAAGAAAATATATTAATTTCTGATCTTCTAAACTATGTTTTCCTTAAGTTCACCTGCATATATTTGCTGAATGCAAAATCATTTGTAAACATCTATAGTTACTATATCTCTTGGGTAAGAAATGATGTGCACACTATAGTTTTTTTTGTTTGTTCTTATTTTACAAAAGTACTAACACTGTCAAAGTTTTAAAATCACATAATGCAGTGAGGTAGAGAAGGGGATCTTTCTGTTCATTCTGAGCAGTCTGCCCTTGTGGCAGTCATTCCCTGTGAATACGGGTGCGGCTGGAATGCCAGCCGCCTGAACACACTCAGTACAGAACCTCAGCGCTCTGTCCATCTGCTACACATTAGAGCCCATAAAGTAAGCGCCACAGCACTGCACAGTGACCGCCTCTGTGTTTTCTGTGTGGAAAACCAGAGTCCCCAGAGAAAGCGTGGTGGAAAGAGAAGTTACCATTTCCTTAGTTTCTTTCTTTGGGCCCTTGATTTACTGTCACCAAAATAGATTTGCAAGAAAATGTCTTTGTATTTTATGTAATGTTCATAAATATGTACAACTCTATCTTCAGTTCAATAACTTATATGTGATCAGTCCTAAAATTCAAGATTGATGTGAGGAGTCTGACAGTAAGATGTGATCTAAAACTTCTAAAATTTTTTTCCAATTAATTCAATAAATAACTTCTATCACTTGCATCATGTTATAAGTTATTAAGGATCATTGTGATAGTCAGCAAATGCATGCTAGTTGATAGAAAAAAGTGGAGAGACAACCAGCATTCTAATGTTTGAAATGTACTAATAGATAGAATTTTGGCTTCTGTGAGGAGAGCAGTCCGTAGAGGTCAGGTTCACAATGCGAACATGAGGCCCTTGTCTCTAATCCTAGCTACTTGGACACTGCAGGCAAGATATCCTAAGTGCCAACCTGGTCTGAACAACTTAAGGAAAACTTGCCTCAAAATAGCACACAAAGACTGGAGACAGCTCATAGCTTCTTGGGGTCAATCCTCAGTCTGATCACTTGTAAGGCTGACTGTGAGAGGGTGAAGTCACGTATATGAACCTCAGGAAGCAAGCAGTGGTCATTATATCTGCTGGACATTAATTACAGGAGTTTAAAGGGATTGCTAAAATTTGCTAAGGACTGCAACTTCTATATTCCAGTCACTGTGCACAAAACTTAATCACTATAATTAATTTATAGTGATTAAATAGTTATTTAAATAGTTATTTATAGTGATTAAAGAATTATTGTCTACTAAGTAGTTATATATTTGGTAAAATCTTACTAGATATGTATCTATATCTATATTTACATCAATTTTCATGTTTTAATAATTGAGATGTAAATTGTATAATTACCTAGATCCTGCGTCATTAATGTGCTATACTGGGATTTTGAACTAACTCAGAAATCCCAGCTTCAGAACCTATGGTCTTAACTGAATAGTCATACACATTTTTAGAAAAATTCATGCAGAAAACAATAGTCTTAGTATTATATTCTTTACAATATAATTTTCATGGAATAAATTATTGGAGTAATTATTTGGAGTAACAGTTATTCTTCTAGTATTACACTTTTTGTTAAATATTTCTCAAAACTCACAAAAATTTTATGTGCAAAAATATCTTAGATTTCATCTGGGAACCATGATACATGCATGGAATTTGAGAGAGGAGGACATCCAGTTTAAAATTAATTCAGGAAATTTAGTGAGACCATGTCTCAAAAATATAAAATGTTGTAAAATATAGAGCTATCAGCTATCTCCAGCCTTTGTGTGGTTTTTTTGGGTGTAAGGATTTCTTAACTTGTCCAGACTGTGTTGGAATTCACAGTACTCCTACCTATGCTGTCCAAGTAGCTAGGATTATAGACAAGGACTGCAGTATAAATTTGTTGTATGCTATCAGTAGTATTGGGGAAAATGTATTACAAAGTAATTTAGGATGAAAATTTTGAGTACTTTGTTTTTTAAAGTAAAGAACATCCAGTTACTTGCTAACATGTAAACATTTCCTGTTAATTCCTGAATTTTGATGAAATATCTACACAACTGTTGGGCTTCTCACTACACCAAGAGAAGTCAGACATATTGGCACCATATTACAGATCTGTGCAACACTAGAAAAACTCTAAGCTTTATGAGGACTGTCTTCTTTCTGTGAACACTCAAAGGTAAGAAGTACAATATTTCCATTACTGAGCTGCAAACCATAGTTTCTAACTAGTGGGTGGCGTTTCCAGGTCCCTATGTTAACAGAGATGTAGCACCACACCACTAGTTCTAATAAGCCTATGCGACACTAATGTGAGACCCAAGTTAAGCCTAAAGGGTCCAAGGATCAGCTGTTGATATAAGCTTCCCAACCACTGTCATTTGCTCAGAATTTGTGTTCTAGAAAGTGAGAGTTTGGCATCAGAATAGCTAATTTCTTGAATGGAAGTGATGTAAAACTGCAAAACGCTTGAGGTTACTTTTCAACATGTATTCTTGGAAAGAGAGAGAAGAGCTTAAAGCAACAAGCTATAATTCTGTTTGATTTCCTATTGCAATTATCTGCTCGATTGTGCTCTTACTGTACCCTTACTCTTGTGTTTGAATATCTGCATACTTCCAATGAATTATATTTTAAAAATTTGGTTTCTGCTGCTACAAACCCAGATGCCAAGTTTGCACATCAATATTGTAGCTTGTACAAAGCAACTCCTATTTGTACAGGATCTAATGAGAATTAAGGTTTGGAATGTGTGTTTTAAAAGTATTAGGAATGGGCTGGGAAGATAGCTCAGAGGTCCAAGTGCCTGCCTGGAAGGACAAGGACCCAGGTTTGATCTCTGGTACCACATGCTGTGCCAGCCTGAGAACCTGAGGCATACTGTTCAGTTTTGGGCATCGTGGTGTACATCTGTAATCCCAGCACTGGGGAGGCTGAGACTGGAGGATCACTATGAGTTCACGCTGTGTAGCGACATACTGTACAAAATAAAAGATTAATTTTTTTTTTAAATAAAAGTGTCAGGAAGGTTTAATCCTTAAATTTGGTGAGCAATAATGAAGTAAGTACTTAAAGATTTAGATTTATATAAAGCATTTAAAGAAACTAATATTCAGAAATAGCTGAAGTTCCATTATAAAATACAGTGAAATCTTAAATGTTTTTAAAATATATTACAGCAAAAACACGTTGACATTAATTTTCCCCAAAATACTCCCCCTTGCTTTAGGTACACTTTCTCATCATTCTCGTCACTTTCTGAAGCAGTTTTGGAATTTTTTTCCCCATGTATTCAGTACGGGGTCTCAATACACTGCTTGGACTTCTAGTGATCCTCTGTTTTCAACCTCTCGAGGGCTGGGATTACAGACCTGTGCCACCATGCTGTATCTCTGTGGCAGCTCAGTGTTCCCTGGGATGGCGTGGGTGTGGCATGTGGTGCAGGAGATTGAACCCCAGCCCCTGCGCTTGCCTAAGCAGGCACTTAGTCTGCTGAGCAATCTCGCTGGCCCTTTGGAAATTCTTGTGCATGTCTTTGATTGCATCAGCATGGCTGCATCTTGGTCCTGAATGGATTCAAAACTTTTATCTTTCCTGTTTATTTGGACTGCATTTTGGCATTTTTCCTACTTGTAAAATTTATATTAGGGCATGTTTGCTATGCATAATGATTGCATCCATTGTGGGGGAATAGGTATGCATACCCAACACATCTTAGTTGTGTCTTGTGTCTACTTCCATTTTGACTTTGGGGAAGATCCAGAAGTTTTAGGGGGCTAGATCTGGTAAATAAAGTGGATAAAGACACAATGACTGCTTCTAGAAGTACTGTGGATTTTCTTATGCACTCCATAAAGAAACTTATGAGAAAGAGCTTCCAGAATTGGCTGCAAATGTTGTAAGAATCATGGAGTAAAAATATGTGAAGTTAAGAGAAAAAAATCCATGGGGCTTAATAACAAGATATGTCTTTTGACTGTAATTTTAAAATTCAAATATTCATCATAATTTGATCATTCTTTGTGCTTATATAGAATTTTAGATCTACCACTGAGACATTATAGGAGTAGCAAGCTTTTGAAGGTGATATTTGAGAAACTTTATAACACTCACACCTGCATAATATGAGACTTTCTGTGTCCTCAAATCTCAAGTAAACTAGTATCTGTAATTGATTTCATACAGAAATTTAAATTGGAGTTTGGAGAATGACAGTCTTTTAATTTAAAATTCTTGATCTGTTGAAAAACTAATATCAACATTGCAATTAAAGAGTTTGAAGAGCAATTGAATAGCAATGTATGTGCACATACTTACTTTTCTGTCCATAAAGTCATCATACTCTGGGGAGGATCTGCAAAAAGTCTAATGCGAGCGTTTTCTATGCCATAGGAATAAATGTGTGCATGTGTATTACTCTGAAAAATGATCTACAGCTACGTTAGAAATACAAAGAAAGGAGCAAGGAGTTAAACTAGGAACAAAGTTGTGATAGGAGGTAATTGTAAGTAGAATCTGGGTTCTTTGTGAAATAAAATGCCAATTTTCTTGGCATAACAAGAAACCTGGGTTAATTGTTTCAAGACTTGCTTGGGACTGGGGAAATAGTACAGTGACAACTGCCTGGCAAGCACAAGGTTGTAAGTTTGGTGCTCAGTATCAAAAAATAAAAAAAAAAATAGCTTTTCTTGGTTGGACTGAGAAAAGATACAATGATTTGATAATGAATATCTTTTTTTCCATACATTGTGTACTTGGCATGAGGGCTCTATTTTCTCAAAATGAGAGGCTGAAGGTGTCTAGAATGTCTACAAATGATGAGTTTGACTGGTCTCCACAGTCACCACCATACTCTGGTGAGTATCTGCAAAAAGTCTAATGCCCTTGTTTTCTATGCCATAGGAATAGCCATGGTGGTGTAAGGGAGGCTCCCCAAATAGAAGAGGAACTGCACAGATCTTCACTACTGAATATATTTGAGAGAAGTGAATCAATCAAGGCACATTTCATTTATGCACCATGGCTCACTGTTCCTCAGTTAAAACACAAAGATTTGAAGTCATATTTATCATCTAAGAGGGCTTTCATTTGTCCATTGCCTTAGAATTTCTTCATATTTTTCTCAACTTAAAGAGACCTCTGCAGGATGTAATTTTCCTCTCAATGAGTAGTTTTAAGGACAAGTAAAGAACACAATGAGAGTGTTTATTACTCAGAAAAACATATTAAACTTGGTCTCAAAGAAGATTCATGTAATTACTCAGGATATTAAGAGGGCATCATGCATGTTTTGCTGACTTTAATATGCAATCACTATGAGAAAACACTGTGATATAACATTCAAGTACTTTTTAAATAGTGCTTCCCTTTCATTTTGTGAAACCATTCATGCATGATAATCTTCACAAAGGGTGGAAAAATCTCATTAATAGATGAATGGTACAAGGTGGAGGAAAAGGTAGTTTTAAATACACACATCTAAAAATCCTATTATTACATCTGTGTCTTTACTGTCACTAAATTGTACATTGCTACCTTAGAGATACAATGAAGCTTTTTCTAGAAGAATATGTATGAAGTATTTATATCAGAGACAAAAATGCAAGAGTATTTTGGATGTAAAAGATAGAGAGAAGATAGTTAATTTGTCACAGAAATAAAATAGCAGTTTAGCCTCTGGGTAGCACCTAAATGGGAATGGCCACTGAAACCAAGATTTTGGGGAGGAAATTTTTTTTTTAAAAAAGGCATTTAAGGGGATAATGTAGGAAGAAGCTAATAGGGACACTAATGCTACTATGTGCCGGAGGTCTTCGCTATTACATGAATGTTCAGAACCAGGCTTAAGCCACAAATAAGATCTCTTCAGACTACTGGAGCCACTCAGGAAAATGATTGACAACACATTTGGAATTGTTTATGACAAGGGATAAAACACATTTGATTCTTTCTTAAATTGTGCAATGTATAATAAAAATCTCATTCCTGCTGCACAGTGAAAGTAATCACACTGACTAATCTTGGCTTTTTGGTTCATGTCGGGCTTTACCATTTTGACGTGATTAAATGTGTCTTACCTTTTAGCAGAAGCTGGCCAAAGAGTCTGGGTGTGGTGGTACACACCTATGATCCCAATCCCAGTGCTTGGGAGGCTGAAAACAGGAGGATGACTATGAGTCTGATCTGTGTAATGAGACCCTGTAGACCCTGTAGTAAATACAAAAAAAAAAAAAAAATGCTATGCGATGCTGGAAATATCTTGTTATTTATCAACAGGTACCAACATGTAGCATTGTATAATTGTGAGGAGACTATAAATATTGAGAAAATGGTTAAATACTGGAGAAGTTTTAACTGATATTATTTAATTAGCTTATGCACTGTGCTCATGAACAAATTAGTAATGAAAAATAAACCTAATTTACATTGTCAATGAACCTCTGAAGCTCACTTGAGCACAGTTTATTCCATTTTGTGTGCATTTATTCAAAAACTTCTTTTATAAGTATACTGAAGAACATATAAAGATTACTTAATGAGACTGAGTAACCAAACCCAAGAATTAATATTAAGATGATATGTAAAAAGATGTGAATCAAAAATTTGATGACATATAAAGAGAAAACACTTTAATTATATACATTGTGAAAGCAAGCAGTTAAAAATTAAAAAAAAATCAACATAAAATTTGAAAAGAAAGAGAAAATCTGCATTGGAAAAGGAATTAGCTATTCGGTCTTTACAGGGAAAAGCATTCTGTCACTTACAACAGTATGGATGAATTTGGAAGATGTTATGTCAAAATAAATAAACCAGCCATCGGATATCACATGACCTCACTCATGCATCAGATACAAGAAGTCAAATTTAAATAGTAGTTAATAGATTTCCTAGCTTCATGGTTCCCAACATATATCCTTTTTCCATTTTGTTTTCTCAGAGAAGGTTGTTCCACTACAGTTAGAGAAGCTGTAATTGGAGAAGTTTTTAAATAACCTTTTCATACTTAAACCAGTCTAAAGATTATAGGTACTTAATTCAGCAAAATAACCCAATATAGTCCAAAACTCCATAATAATAGTAAGTTGTCAGCACAACTGGCAAATGTCCACAGTCGTCGACTTGTGCCTTTCACAGCTCAATGTATTAACATAGCTTTACTTTATATTCCTTGTGGTTACACATTTCTGCTGGATGGTTAAGACCAAGTTAAAGCAAGACCTATATAACTAAAAATATAACTTTTGTATCTTACAAGTTCGGTCAAATCCCCTCAGGATTTACCCTGAAACCGTGTACAGCACCTTGTAGGTCTTTTGTCAGTGTCATCCATCTGGATGAGTCACAGCCATTGCTTGACCAATTTGCTCTCTGTGAAGCCTGAGATAATTTTTCTTTCTAGGTGACTCTCCTTAGGTACACTATACATCATAAATCACTTTCCTCTGTGGCCTCATTATCTCCTTGATCAGGAAATTTGGGGTACTACTGAGTTATAGGATGTCACAGCACTAGTGCTCTGATGCCTTGAGTCCTCACTGACCTTGAAGTTCTGGCCATCCTCGTAACCCCTGTGTAGGTGGGGCTTGGATCGGTGCCTAAAGCAAACAAGCTATCTCACTCCTGAGATGAACATCCTGTCTGCTTAAGGTTAGATAACACTTGCTAGGCAATCTAGTGTCATGTTTTGCTAACTTCACAAAAGTGTAAATAAAGGACAATATTGTTGTGAAAAAAAGGGAAGGAAAAAATATATAGATTTATGCACAAGAGAGTTAGGATAGATATACAGCTAGCTTCTCTTAGTTCATTGAGAATAAAAGTTTGTACTAATATTGTTTAGACAAGATATCATGTTTGCATCTTGTCCTCTGAATATCTCCTGTGAAAATAACAATATGCAACGTATTAATTACTGTAAATGTCCTACTAACCTGTTTAAAATTCTTTCATTGCTATTTCAGCTCTTTCTTCCTCACTAAAATGAATTTAAAAAAGAGTAATCAAGAGAATTCAGGCCACTGGAGGCTGAGATGGGAGCGAGAGCACAAAGGAGAAGTTGATCAGAACATGCAAAGCTTACGTTAGACAAGGGGAATGTTTGTTGATGTCGTGCACAGCAGGATAACTACGGTCAGCAAGAACGGTACATATTCCAAAATAATAAATAATTTTCAAGTTGCTCACCATAAAATATAGATAAAATGTTCAATTTGTTAATGTAACCATTTCACTCTTTATGCACACATAGAATTGTAGCACTGTATTATTAAATGGTATTCAATTCTATATTTCCATTTTCCTTCCTTGACCCTTCTTGCGTTTCTTCTTTCTTTCATCCAAGTTGGGCTTTCCTTTTGAACAGTGTCTTCTGTCCGAGCAAAAAAAAAAAAAAAAAAGGTTTTGTTTCTCTTTGTAAGTATCTGGTATGAATGAATAACTGATTTACTTAAAGTATATAAATGATGGGTGTAAATTTGAATTTTTTTCACATGATAAAGTGTAAATTTAAAGCATAAACACGCATGTGTGTATATGTATGCATCAGTAACTATATATCCATACTCATCTAAATATATACCTAGTCATATGCACTTTCAGATGTGTTTAGACATGTAGATAAGTCTGACTTTGTAAGATTTTTGTCAATATATGCAGTAGAATACTTTTATATAGAGATATGTAATGTGTAATTATTCAGTCTTTTACTACTACATTAGAACAAAGCATTAATCAATCTGAAAGAGCCTAACATAATAAAGCCAAATAAATAAGTTTAATTCGGAGTACAATTCAAAATGTTTGCTTTGGGCACTGTAATTATCAAATATCTACATATATTGTGTTTCAATAATTTAGTATTTCATTATTTAATGTAGTCAGTGGGTCTGTTAACCTATTAAAATGGTATTTATTTAGCTTGATGAAGTAATAGATCTTTCTTCTGTTCATCCTTTGTCCCACTGACAAATTGTTTCAGATTATAGTTTCGGGTACATTAGAGACTGTTTTAAATATGACCCTTGGAATAAAATAAATAAAGTAGTGGGTAGTGATTGAATTTTTATATCATATACAGTATGCTATGCTTATCTTTTCTTGAACAAAAATCAACTGGGTCAAAATGTTTACCTCAAGTAACATAGCCAAATATTTAAACAGCTAATGAAATTAAATTTTCCATAGCTACTGTCTTGTTATATTTTCAGAAATAAACTACCTTTACATTATTATTATTTAGAAATGCTAACCATTCAAATTCATTGTATTATACTAGCTTAGACAATGACAAACAGAAAACCCCTTTATTCATATTTGACGTTTCTGAAAAAGACTTCTTAGCTTGTTAGCCACTTCCTTGCAAATGTACATTTTGCTCATACATTTCAAATTTTATCCACGAAATATAGAAGTGAAGCTTCTGGTTTTGTGTTACCAATTCCCAAGTCACACTTCCTTTTGTCGTGCACCTTACTAGGATTAGAAAAAGCCTTAAAGGATTAACACCTTTATTTCTCAGTCTCTCAGAGAGGCTTTATTTAAACTTTCACAAAAAGATGGTTTAATTTTTCCTTAAAGGTTAATATTGAAGGTTTGCTTAAGATTCTCCTAATGCAAGCTGCTGTAGCAACTGATAACCTTTGTATTGAAAATCTTGGTCTGAGCTCAAGGTGTGCTTGTATCAATCTGAAAAAAAACACACTCTACAGTGTGGATATTTGGTATATGAAGTGGAGATTTGGCGAGAAATACTGCTGGATGCCATTTCAGCCCAATTCTATTAACTTACCAAATTGTACTCAGTGTAGTTTCTATTGACATGCAACTCATATCTGTGACCTCTTTAATTATTTACACATTATTAAGTAACACTTCTGTCATTAAAAGTACACATCTTTTCTTTAAAAATTTGCTTTCTAATCTTTCAGTCTTTGTCTCTCTATCATAACTTTCTCATTTTTCCTCTATTTTATGTTTGCAGAATGTAGTAACAGATGAGATCAAAATAATCTAAATATGAAAGGGACTTGCTATGAAAATCTGAAAGAAATAAAATTAAGATATTCAAATATTACTTCACAGTAATTACAGAAAGGTGTATCATTCAAGCTATTATGCTTTTATTGGGTACCTTGTGGGCTTTGAAATAAGCGTGCATAGAGGCACACACGTCCACAAGCACATTTGCCACTCAGATTACTTTAACTCCTCCACATTCAGTTACTCCTTGTCCTTCCAAAATTTTTCTCACTCTTTTATCTTGTTCTTTTCATTTAAATGGGAGGAAAGTAATGAAGAATCTCAGTCATAGTCCCTGTGGAATAGGTTTAGTGGTTTCTTTCCACAGTTCCTGGAAACTTAGGT
>NW_004524764.1:30167-31049 GCF_000260255.1 Octodon degus | reverse complement strand
CGCGGTCCCTGTGCTTTGCTAAGCTTGTTCTAAGTAGGTGCTTTAGACCACTGAGCCATCTCACCAGCCCCAGACAAGTGTTTTAAAAATAGATGGAACTTTGTTTCACTGGATTTTTTTTTTTATTTTATGATAAAAATACTTAGTACTTGTTATAGTTATTTTCAGACTATAAAAAGTTTGTCATATCTAGTATTTTATTCCTAAGTTTCTATATTATATATTTTTAAAAAGCATCTCCAAATTACAATTGTAGATGTCTTTAAAACATCAGTGCATTTCACCCATTTCTCCTAAACTAGAAGGGGGGGATTACAAGGAAGGAGATGAAGAGCTTCAACTAATAATCCTCTAAGCATTAACTTTTTGAAAAAGAATGGAAGAGAAATCACACGTTCTGCTATGATATCTCTTGCTTAGGTAGTGACCATGTTACTAGAGTTTTATGGCAAGTCCCAGTTGTCCTGACAGAGAAGGCTGAGTCTCCCATCTCCACACCAGTGAAGGAGTTGAGCAGTGACAAAGACAAGAAAGTATGCCATGAAACAGTGTGGCTGTGCCAGGGAGCACAGACAGACTGACAAGAGCTGTGTTCCAGGAACTGACTGAAGCTCGGAGGTTTTATAGAAGAAGTAAACAAAGGCATGTTCGCTCATTTCCTGAACAAATCATGGTGCGGTGCATTGTGTATTATGTGATTCTCTTTGAGGCCCCAGTTCAGGTTGCCTCATGGAAGGATAGCTTGGTTCTCTTCCTGGGTTTATTATTCATTCTTGGAAGGGTTTGGGGTGCTCTGAAAGGCTTTGGTTGTCCTACAATCCAGGGTCAATGTAGATTTAAGACAATGGCTGAAGGATACTAAGGGTCATTCAGGGGACAGGG
>NW_004524764.1:26816-29212 GCF_000260255.1 Octodon degus | reverse complement strand
GTGGGCATCAACTTGAGACTGTTCTCTCTCATCTTCCCAGCATGCAGGGCTCTACTTTGCCTATGCTGAGTGTACATAATCATGCTGAGCCTCCTATAGGATCTTTCACATCTTCTAAAACACCAGTTAGGTTTTCTAGGAATAGAAGAGTTAGAATTTTTCTCTTCTCTAATATAAAAATTCCTTTGTTTGCTGCTCTTCCTAAAAATTTCTATAATATATAACAGGGGTAATGTCAGCAGACATCTTTGCACTGATCATCAACATTTAGGATGAGCATGCAGCTTTTCACTTGAAGATTTGTTGCTCTTTGTTGATTTTAGATGATTGCTGCTACCTACCAAGCTAAGACATTTCTTTTTTGTTCCATTTTACAGTGTTTCGTCATGAATAGATATTGAACTTTCATAAATGCCTGTCATTGTATCAATTAAAGAGATCATTTTTCTTTCAATATTAATACATTGGAATGATGAGCTAATTATTAATGTACTGTTTTTTATTATATTGCTTTGTATACCAATATGTTACACTGATGAAATAAATGGTCAATATTCAAATATTGAAGCAACCTTCCATGTTGGAAATGACTGTACCTAGATGGAATATGTTATTGTTTTTACATATTATATACTAGTATTTTCTTGAGGATATTTTAATGCAGATTTATAGAGGATGTTGTTAGTTGCTTCTTTTGTTATATGCTTGCTGTTTTCAGTGTCATGGTAATGATAATATCATAAATAGATTTTATATATTGATGTTATATCTTCTTTAAATGATAGTTGATTCTTAAATAGAGCCACCCAGCTTTATTTTAAATTTTAACCAAAACTTTGAATTTTAAGTTTTATCTAAAAACTTGAGTTTATGAACAGGTAATTTGTATATAATCTTCATCAGTCAATTTTGATAGATTATGTGCCTCATGGAATTGATCTATTTTATCTACATGCTCAAATATATACTCATGGAAGAGTTTTTATAGTATTTTATATCATTTTGATGAATATAAAATCTGTGGTGTTATACCTGTTTTCATTTTTGATACTGATTTTTTTTTTTAACCAGAGTCAGACCTGCTAGAGTTTGTAAAGAAATAAATGACTTTTTTCCATGGATATAATTTTTTCATTATTCTTCACTATTTTCTATTATTTTTCCTCTGTTTACACTAGATATTTTTATAATCTTTACTATTTACTTTAAAGAGAAGAACATATTTATTAAAGGAAAAAAAGCTTATGTTCATGAGAGGGACAGAAGAGGATGCAAGTGGGTTGCCAAGGAGCTTGTCTTTTCCAAGGATTTTTTTCCCCATAATTTTATTGAGAAACAAATAGCAATGAGACAGTTCCAAACCAAATTGGTAGGACAGTTTCAATAATTAACACATTGCATACATTCTTCCCAGTGGTTAATTGCTGTACAAGATGCAGACATGATATCCTATTTACAAACTCTATTAGAACAAATCCCTCTATTCATTAAGAGAATGTAACTATATATCTATCCTAACTACTTTGAATACACAGATACAAAATGGACATTCATCTGTATCCCTTTTTTTGTTTAGTTCCATTATTTGAATATTAGGGGTGTGTTAACTCAGCAAAATATTCTAAAAGAATCCAGTAGCCCATAATAGTATTGGGTCTTCCGCTTGACTGGCAATGTCAGAATCTGTTGACCTGAGTCCCAGCAAAACCATGAGGTGAGGCAGCTCTAAGGTAGGAAATCTGGGGACTCACAGATGAGTTCAGATAAAACTATGGTAAACTGATATGATTACAAACATAATAGCTCAGTTAAAATTGAATAAATTGGGATCTAATGGGGGAAATGAGTCACATAGCAAGCAGGCATAAATATAGAACATGGATTTTTCCTGTACAGGGTTGGGTTTGTGACTCTTTCTGACTTTTTCAATGATTGATACCTATGTAGAGTATCAATTCCTTATGTCTGTCCTTTGGGAGGTATATAGCTTCATTTGTTTAGTCTGTTGTCTTGAGGTCTGCTTCACAGCAGGAGTGCCTGTCTCTCCCACGGCTACAAGGTATCTTCTCTTCCATACTGGCTCCTTGAGGGTCCAGCCCTACCTGAGTTCTTATAATATTTTTCTCTGACTCAGCTGCCTACAACATTTCCCCCCTCAAAGAAGTAATCTGAACTTCTCTGAGGGAATAATGATGACTGCTTTGGCTTTTTCAGGGCTCATAGTTGTTGATTGGCTTTTAGAAATACTTTTCAAAGGTTCTATCACAAGATCCTCAATAGGGCCAGCAAGATAGCTCAGTGATCTGAAACACCGAAGGCAAGCTCAGGAAAGCACAGGTACGATGGTTCAGTCCCAGGCACCATATGCTGCCCAAGCCGCACCCCTAGGGAGGGCT
>NW_004524764.1:23341-24596 GCF_000260255.1 Octodon degus | reverse complement strand
ATTGAATGTGTGTTACTTCTCAAATGATTTAATAAATTATTCTTTGTCTCTTGCTTTCAGTACTTTGAGTAGATTGTATACAGAAGTATATGTGTATTGGTATTTTTTATGAGCTTCTCAGGCATGTACTTTGTTATTTGTATTTAATTTTGGAATATTCTAGAATATCAATTTTGTTCATCCTTTGTCTTTTCATCCAGAAATCCTTATTAAACATTTATTAGAATTTTGTCATTGTACTTAACTCTAATATTCATTTGGGCAGAGCTTGGGCCAGACTTTTAAAGAAAAAGGCCCACAAGTCACCTTCACCTCTGACACCACTTACAATTTTAGGGGCTCCCAACTCCATTCTCAAGTTCAGTCATTTCTCAAAGAGTCACAAAAATTGACAATTTGCTCACAGTTACAGCATATTATAGGAAAAAGATATAGATTAAAGTCAAGTAAGAGAATGAGCTCATTACATAGGAACTGGGAAGCATTATATAAATGGAGCTTCTAGTGTCTTATTCCTGGAGTCAGATTGGTTACTTTCCTCATTTCAATATGGAATATAGCAGTTCCAATTCACTGATATCATGTGATGCCAAATCTCCATCCTTTATCACATTTGGGGTCTTTTGGAATACCTAGTCCATACCTTATGTCTATTTAGTAACCCAAGGCATGCAGGTAGAGGCAGTCTTGCTAGAAGGAAAACTCTTAGGCTTAGAAATTTCCTTCCAAAAGCCAAACCTTTAATTTGGCATTATTAATTTATGATAATACAAGGGTTGTTTTTTCCTAGAGATAATAACACAAGTGTGAGAAAAACTTTGGCTTCTTAATGAGAAGTTTTAAACTCAAGTTCATAATTACATATGAAGAACGTGTTTGTACCCTTTAAAAAGAATGAGACTTGTGTGTCTTCCCTGATTCTACCCAACATCTACTGGACCTGCACACTGAAATCCATCAGTATTCCCTCTGTCACTAGAGGAGAAACTCCAAGAGCTATATCATGGAAAATCACTTGACTTGGTAACAGATCAATTTAAGTACTGGAAGCCACTAATAGGAGATATAGAGGTCTGAGACACAGGTATGCTTTTGTGTAACCGTGCTTTTTCCTGGAAGAGCTAGACTCTTACCACTTCTTGGGTCATTTCCATACACATTTGCAGCCGTCACTGGTGTCTCATTTACTCTCCTCTCATTGCTGGGACAAGTACCTGACACTTAAAATGAAGGAAGGAAATATTTATTTAACACA
>NW_004524764.1:13368-23051 GCF_000260255.1 Octodon degus | reverse complement strand
ATACATGTCTGACACTGAGCCTCTACTTTCTCCTAACTTCAGTTGATAAATTCACGATAAAACTAATAGGCTTGTCTCTCTTTCTTGTTGCTGAGTGTTTTTTTTCCATCTTTGACAGTTCACTTTCATATACATCTGAAAACAGTATATTCTTTATGTTCTCGTGAGTTAAGCTTGAATTTGCTTTCTGGAAGTTGGGGTTCAACAGCTAAGAAATTCCACAGTCTTAATTTGATCAATGGTTAGTGGCTACTGTCTTAATTACTCTTCCCTCCTTGCAGGGACTAATACCCGACACTCAAAATGAAGGAAGGAAAGGTTTATTTAGCTCACAGTTGCTGGAGGTTTCAGTCCATACTGAGCTGGGTCCAAGGCAGACCAGCACAAAACAGAGGGCAACCTTTCATGGGGTGGCAAAGAGCAAGAGTGCAAGGGAGAGGTAGCAGCAGCTCAAGCAGTTGGCTTCTCTTCCCACCTTACATTGTAATGCAAATTACCTGCCCCAGGGCAGGGGCAGCAGCCACACCCACAGTATTCAATTACAAACTCCAGAAGCCACCCCAAGACTGCATGAGGCTGGGGAGGACACCTAGACACAAACCATAACAGTTACCAAGTCTGTTTTTCTATTGGCTGACCATGAAAGGAGAGCATGGAACATTTTATTTCACATTCAATCCAGAGCCCAGGCCCAGCATGTGAGTGGGACCACCTGGGGCCCACTGGATCCTCATTTGAGCCAGCAACTAGGCCTGGCATGGAAGTGGAACTTCATCCATCAGGGAGGCCGTGTGGTAACCTATGGCAGAACTCCCAGCAGAGAGGCTAGAGGCAACACCCACTCAGCTGGTCCAGGAGCAGAACATCTTGCAAGAGAGGCACAGCAGGTTTAGCTCCAAGGACTGTAGCAGGAGGAAGAGGAGCACAGCAGCCAGACCCAAGCTACACCCACCTGGAAGAATTTGAACTTGGTATATCCAGACCTAGTTCTAAGGTAACAACTCTACCAAAGATCTACAACAAAGGTCAGAAGACAGTGCTATGCAAAATCACGAAGAGAAGGAGCAAAATGCATTCACAGGCCCCTAGACCACGCAGAGCAAATGCAGGAAACATTAGCATAGAAGAAATTGGAAACCATACACCTGAAGTCTCTTAAATTATAGTGTTGGAAGTAAAGAAACAACTGCAGAAGTGTATAGAGGAAATCAGATCAGAAATAATTTCTGAATTAAAAATCAAATGATAATTATAATGAAAGAAGTACTAAGTGCTTCTAAATAAGACACTGATTAAAATATAGAGAATAGAAAAATGATGTAAGCCTTGAATGAGCAATATAGTAAAGAAATAGAAGGCATGAAGCAGATTCAAAGTTATATACAGGAAATTAAAACTTAAATTACAAACTGGCAAAACTGTTTGAATGAAAGTGAAAATAGACTTTCAGACCTTGAAGACACCATTGAAACTAGTGAAAAGGTAAGAAAACATCTTTAAAAACAATGAGGATGCAGGAAAAAAATAATTCATTACTTGCAAGACGATGCAAAGATGAACAATGTAAGATGAAAAGGTATCAATGAGAAAAAAGGTGTCAATACAAATGATATAAAAAGAATATGCCCAGAAGTAATAGAAGAAAGCTCCCCAAATATGGGGAAACAATCTGACAGTCAGTAACCGAGGCATGTAGAACTCCAAATAACATCAATCCCATCAAAACCACATGCAGACATAATAATCAAGATACCAGTAATTCAGCACAGGAATAATGTACTAAAAGCTGCTAGAGAAAAGAAACAGATCACATTTTATATCAACTTGAGTTTCTTTTAATTCTACCTCCAATTTATTGGTTTGAAAGTTTTCCTATCACTTGGTGTCTCAGAGGACACTTTTTGATGAATATATATATATATATATATATATATATTTTTTTTTTTTTTTTTTTTCATTGTAAGTGCCACTTGATGCTACACTTCTCTCTGGTTATTTCACTTGACAACTCACGATGTATATTATTACCAGAGCCTGCTGTGGATGGGAATGCCATTTTCAAATTTCTTTGAATGTAAAAATAAATTTTCTTTTTAGTGTCTAAATAAGAGTGGAGTTCCCAGTGTACATGGAGTACCACATTTCATATCCCCAGGAAGCTGAAGCTAGAACTTTTATGCTGAAGGAGACAGCATCATGAAAGGACTTTAAAGTCAGCTTTCAATAACATTTGTTCTTTATCTAACAGGTATATTTTTAGCTCTTTGCTCATAACTCAAAAAAAAAGCAGTTAAATTTCTACTTTAGAATTCTTGGTGGTAAATTTGAGCACAGTAAATTTTCTATGACACTGCTGATTTTTAGATCATCATTATCTTTATCCCCTTGTCTTTGAGGGGCTGAAAACTGCAAGAGATTGCAAAGGATGTGACATTCTTCTGCCAGAACATATGTGCAAAGACCTATGATAAAACAAAACTACAAATCATATCATAATGCATATAGATGTTTATGGTACTATACGCTAATTTAAAAATCCTGAAGTCTTAAACCTAATGTTTTTCAAAATTGGCAAAATGGAGCAAAGATTCTTGCTTATGAATAAAATATGTGCTTAGGTTAATATATGCAAGGCCCCTGGGTTTATTTCACACCTGGAAAAAAGTACAAATTAACCAATATAATAAAATTAAAATACACCATTATTTTTTAATGCTACTGTAAATAGCTTATATTCAAACTTCAACTGCTGCGAGATGGTATTACTATCATGAAACTAGGAGTGTGCAGATCATATTTAGCCCTCACATCTGCTGTGGGCCCCAAACTAATTATTAAACAAGAGCAGAAAAAAAAAGAACTTGAGTGTTTTATAATGTCTGTGTACATGGTTTCATCAGATTTATGCTTCCAGAGAATCAATGGAACTTTACTTATGTTTTGTGCTGTCTCAGACTGCGTATTTCCTTTTATTTTGTTCGTTACTTGTGTTGACACAAATGGCAGGGCCATGAGAAAGCCCTTGAATATGTTATTATCATTTCATTTTCTTTTTTGGATCAAGTAATTCACTCAGTTATAAATGTAACCTAATGGATGTCTGAAGTCCTGACCACTTAGATTCTAATCTCTCCACTGCTACTACATATTTATTGAAGGGAAGGGATATGGGCTGCCATGACACGGTCCCAAGTCTTAAAAGAGAAATAACATGTTTTCATTTTATTACATTAAATTTAAACTATTAAGAACAAAATAAACTAACATCATACAACAAATGCGTTGTATTGCAACACTTTGAGAAAAGTGTTTCAAGATACATTTTACTAAGTGAACAAAAGCAGTCCAATTAGATGACTTTAGGTCAAGAGGTATATACCTTAGCCATTATATTCTTTTGTTGTTGTTACACAGAACTTATTTTATTGACCATAAATTTTGGAAGTATTGTTAGTCAGAGCTTAGCATCATGAATTGCTTTGATACTCTCACAATATTTGCAAGCATATTTGCATTATTCAGTATTTGCTTCGAAGTCCAACTCAATTTGAATTACTTATAAAGTTATACATAATTTAGATGATTTTCATGAACAAAGTGAAAAATATTATTTGCAATATTTAAAAATTAAAAATCACTTGTAATTTTTATTTAAAATTAGCAATTATAGAATCATAGGAACTTCTGGTATTTATAAAATAATCCATAACCATTACTGAATTGTTAGATGTATTTATAAATTCTGCCATCAAACTACATCAAATTGAGGATTTTTGTTTTCAATCTACTTATTGCAGGATGTTGATTTACCTCTTTGTGGGGGACTCCAAAGTTCTGAAGTAAACCATCAGAAAGGCCAATCTATGTATAAGTCTTACACTTGTGCCAAGGGTGCTATTAATAGGCAGAATTTCTCCTTTTTCTAGGAAATCCTATCTTTGCTCTTAAGGCATTTCACAGGACTGAATGTGGGCCATCATATTTACTAGGGCTAATGTCCTTTAATAAAGTGAGCTGATTACGAGATCTAAATATTAAAAAAAAGTTAACTTAGTGCTTGACTGTCCAACTTCAGACTATAGTTTAACTAAGTTGATGTACAACACTGACCATCTCATTAAGTAAAGACAATTCTGCACAGAAGAAAGAGTCAAGGACAAAACACTGAAGGAACGTATATTGCTTACTGCAGGAAATAGAAAGACTTGTGTCATGGGTGGTATTTTACAGTTGAGAGGTTATAGCCAAACACCACAGATTGGGTTGTTAGTAAACATAAACAACAGAATTTTTTCTTACGTTTTGGAAACTGCAAGTCCAAAATTCGGATGTCCTCATGATTGAGGTCAGATCTGATGCCTTCAGGATTGTACATGACTAACTTATTGTTGTGTCCTCACGTGGTAGGAAGGGCGGGAGAGTGCTCTCTACTGCTCATTTCATTGGGGAACATAGGCTATGAAAACTCTACTCTCCTTACCCAGATGTATTCCTCAACTCCCATCCCTCAATGTTATCACATTGTGGGTTAGGTTCACAATGTCTGAATTTTTGGAGGATACAACAATTCAATCTATTGTAGGTGAAATGAATCACCTGGAGTCTAGTATGAGAAGAACTCAAAGGAAAAGCAAATGAGCCAAATGTATACAGCTTCTGGTATACTGCATTGTATGAAGCATGCAATTATCACTGCTCTTATACTTTCATGCAAGGCATCACAAATTGTGGAGACGAGCTGAAATTAGTTATGCATTTGTCACCCTCTGGCTACTCTTTCAAATTAGACTAAAACAACAGGAAGCTAGACAATAATCTGTGGTGATGCTGAGAGTGCTGTGAATTTTTGTATTCTTATTGTGCTTTGAAAGCAAAGTCATGAATATTTGCTGAAAGGCTAGATGAAGAAGGTAGGACAAAATGTAGACACAAATGTCATCTAAATATTGTGGCTGCAGAAACAACAGAGTTGATATTAACTGAGAAGTGTAACAATAAAATTATTTTAGGGGAATGTGTTGAGTTCAGTTTTGAATTTGTAACATGTCAGATGCCTAGGAAATATGAAAGTTGAAATGGCAAATTGGTGGTTGGGTATAAAAGTCTAGAGTGCAAAGAATAGATCCAAGTTAACAGTATAAGTGAGAAAAATATGAGGAAAATAAAACAGTGATTTTAAAAAATTTTCTTTATTGATTCTTTCACACTGTTCCTAACTTTCTTTTGACTTTTGATTGAGTTTAAAGATCATGGGTACTTAAAATAATTAAAATATCCCCAAATGTAAAGAGAAATTAAAGCCACTCAGAATCCCACCATTCATTGACAAGTAATGTTAAATTGTCAGCATTCTTTCCCTTTTTAAAATAATCAGTGCATATTAGTTTTACAGATGAATGGATTTCACTTTGGCAGGACTGTAGATGGACACGATGTACTTGACCATTTCTATTCCTGTTGCATCCCTTCCTTTCTTTCCATTTCCCCTTGTGCATGTCCTCTTCTCTAACTCCTTGGATTGCTCAAGGAGATAAATAGGTCTTTCTGATATTAGATTGCTTTGCCTACCATAGTGATCTCCAAGTTTATCCATTTTTCTTTAGCATGATTCCTTACAAATTTTTATGTGTATTTTGTTTCTTCACTGATGTGAATTTATAGACTATATGAGCATTTTAGCTAATTATTTTTCTTGAACTTAAGTTGAAATATTATCTTTTATAGTTGAAGAATGTTCTATCATATATGATAATACTTCTTCAGTTAATATTTTTAATTTACTATTTTTCTTCTATTATATGAATTTTAGGACAATGTTCATATTTAAATATTATTTTAATCAATCTTTATAGTGAAGCCATTACATAAATTTAACCAAAATGTACATAGTAATTGGAGATTGATACTCTTTGGTATTGTAATCCTGAAATGTTAGTTCATAATGAAAAATCCATATTTTGCTAAATATGTTAAGTATAAAATCACCACATATGAAATGTGGTATATTGTAAATGAAAAGAATCTCTTTTCAACATGAACAATCAAAAGTAATGAGGTTAGCATGTTTACTACATTGGGAAGACAGAATTTCTGCATAATTTAGATGTGCTATTTTGTAGAGCTATGTAGGAAACGTTACTTAACCATATGCATCACTTAAGATAAAGGAAATAGTACTCAGACACCTTTTCATATTTTATTGAAATGAAACTGAAATTACTCAGACAGTCTCAAACTCACTCTCACAAGTTATGCAGTAAGGGCTAATTTTCAAAACACCGATTTCTGAGCTTTAACTTACCAAAGAGTTCATCCCTAGTGAGCAATTTCTACTTTGCAAAATGGCAGAAAATGTCATATATGACAACTACTCTCAAAACTCAGCTTCACTCGAAGGAGGCTACACTTGAAAGAGATTCACGCACAGACTGTGGCCCATCAAAGTCTGAAGTGAGGCTGAAAGCAAGCCTTGGACCACTGAGATCTTTTCACTCTATTGCCTTTTAGTTTTCTATTTACACTATTGTTCTTGTTTTGTTGAATCCTATTTCCTTACCCTCCTAACTATTCGTTACAACTGCTTTTTTTCTTTGCATTAAGGTATGTGATCTGTGATAACTCACTAGTAATTCATAAAGAACAACCCTTAGTTTTTCAAAATTTAAATTGTACTTTAAATGGATATAATATCATTAGTGTTCTCTCTTCAATCTGTGAGACTGTTTTAATGAGGCTGTTGCTGAATGAGAAATAGATAAGGGAATACTTGTTTCTAAACAGTTTTCCTATATTCTGTGTATATGAAGAAAGCATATGGTATTCCCTTGAAGATATCAATAGGTGTGTACAGAAACAAAGGGAAACATAAATTTTATGAAAATGTGATTGCAAAAAGAAATATGTACAACAGGCTGGGAATGTGATTTAGCTCTAGAGAACTTGTCTTTTAGGACACATCATATATGGCTAGTACATGTGAGACCTTGTGTTCCAAAATCTAGTGCAAAGGCAGGCCTAATAGCTCAGCAGATTAAAGCACCTGCAAGCAGGCAAAGGACCCTGGGGTTCAATCCCTGGGCCTGCCATGCCTGCTCCGTGCCCAAAGCGCACTGAGATGGCATTTGAGACTGTGCATGGTGGGGAGCACCTGTAATATCAGCTCTTGGGAGGCTATAAACAGGCAGATCACTACGAGCCTGATCTAGTAATGAGACCCTGAACACCCTGCACACCCTTCCTTAAAATAAAAAAAAAAATTAAAAACTAAAAACTAAATAAAACAAAAAAACCCAAAATTCATCACAGACAGACAGACAGACAGACAGACACACAACACACACACACACATTCACACACTGTACCCCAGAAGGTTATTTTCATATAGATAAAGATAAAAGGTGAAAATCAAAGCTCAGACATTCACATAAGCAACGGATAGATATAAATTCTCCACTATATATGAATTGTATAGCAATGTTTTTGTTCAGGAGAAATGAAGTGATTATATTTAATACTCAGTGTGTTGGTTTTCTCATTATTTATCTTGTTAGTGATATAATCTGGTTGAAAATGCGAATACCTCCAAAGGTGTACTTTGATTTAAATCTGTTCCAAACAGCATCTTAAGCAATAAATTTAAATTGAAATAATTTTTTTAAAAATATAGAAAACACAAAAGATTAGGGTAAGAATTCCCAAGTAAACAGGAAGGGAAAATAGATTGATATATTCTTGGGCTTAGAGGACATCTACTTCACAATATTACTGTACTCTAATTCCTGTAGGTTATTTCTACTACATGGGTCCGATATTTTTAATGCAGCAAAACAATAAGAGTACACGTTTTTGGGAAACATAGTTTATTTTCAAAATGGAAATTTTTAAATTCTTTCTCTAAAATAGACTTCTCTTGAAAAGGCAAATACTGTGGAAATCATAGGAAGGCATGGTTATTAAGAAAGAGAAAATAGGCTATTGAAAGAATACAGAAACTGGGCATGGTGGCACATGCTTATAATCTCAGTACTTGAAAAGCTGAGGCAGGAGGACTGCTGTGAGTTTGAGGTTAGCCTAGCCTCTATTGTACGTCAACATCAAACAAAACTACAAAGTGAAACTCTATCTAAATAAAACAATACAACAATGACAACAATAAAGAATACATAAGACTCATGAATCAGTTGTAAATATGAATGAATTAGTTACCACTGTGTGTCAAATTTTGTTCATTAATAAATAAATTTGATAGCTTCTCAGTCTCCTTCTATATGTCAAGTTTGATAATTCCCTGAAAGTTGCTAGTTTCTGTGTATTTCAGACATCCAATGGTAATAAACTGAGATATAGATGTTGGTGAAGGAAGCTGAACAACTGGGAGGCAGACCAGAAGTAGTATTCTTTTTTATCTGGGATCTGACTCACATATTTACATAACTGTGTTGTGTTTGAATAAAATTATCTTTACATTATGTTAGTATCCTGAATGTTGTAACCAACTATACAGATAGTAATTAGTATAATAAAATTCAGTGACCTCTGAATTTTGACACTGTATTTTTACTTGAAAGTGTGTTGAAATTAATTTTTTAGTGATATTTAGTCATCCATATATGTAGCCCTCACAGAAAATAAGAAAATTCAGAGGACAACCAGCATAGTAAAAAAAAAAAAGTTAAAAATCTTTGTTCTCAAATGTTTATTTTAAAATCTTGCAAAAGATTTTACTTTTCTTTTTGCTTTATTTTTGAAAGAGAGACCATAGCATCACTATGACATGGGCACTGTAAAATTCCTGAGATGTCGTGGCTGCCTCGATATCCTGAGGTAACTCAAAACATTTACAATCCAGGGACACTCGAATTTGACAGAGTCAGAAGTCATCCAGGGTCATCTCCGGTGAAGAAGAACACAGCCTTGGGCATGCTGTGATGTCTTTCGAAGACTGCATTTCCACTGACTAGCATGGGACGGTGGCATTCGTTGTAGTTTGATCCCATCTCCCAAAGATTCACAAAGGACAACTTCCAGTACTGTTTTAGAAAGAAGCAAGAACCGTGAGGCAAATAGCAACCAACAAGTGTATTTTGAAAGGATTAATGACAATATAACTTTTATCTGAATACATTTCTTAAAAAATTGAACACGTTGTATTTTTGATCAGGTGTTTTACACATGAACGTTTCCAAAGCTTTGTTGGAGTTCAACACTTCTCGCCTGCTCACCATCTTGCCCAGCTGCCATGCATGTCGGCCATGCCTCCTTCATTAATATTTCTCAGGTGCATCTTCTTTTTCATTCTCACAGCCATCATCAGGAAATTTTGAGTCCTCATTATTTTATGAGCTTATAATTTAAACACAAGATATTATATTCCCACTTGCGGACATAGAAGTACGTGACTTAAAAAATGCAATTGATATCTTAAAGCAGTACTTGCATCTTCATGTTCACTGCATTATACACAAGAACTCAGATATGGAGCAAAAACCAGAGGGTCCACTAAAATACAAATGCATAAGTATCTATGATAATGCTGCTCAATTGTAAAGAAGCAGCTGCCCTTTTGTGGTAACATGGGAGGACCTGGAGGACATTTGCTTAGTGAGACATGTCAGATGCAGCAAGGCAAACAATGCATGATCTCCTTCATGATAGAGTTCTTTTTAATTTTTTTTTAATTTTAG
>NW_004524764.1:2440-5163 GCF_000260255.1 Octodon degus | reverse complement strand
AATCCCAGCACTTGGGAGGCTATAAGCAGAAGAATCACTATGAGTCCAATCTAGTAGTGAGACCCTGAACACCCTGTAAACCCTTCCCTAAAATACAGAAAATAATAAAAACAAAAAGAGTTAATAAACCTGAAAAGTGTAATAGATACTGTAAAACAGAAAGAAACTTAACTTAAAGATTAACAAACGAAGATGAGAGAAAGGAGAAAAGATTGGGAAAGAGGAAGGGGGAAATCATGACAATGTGTATACAGGATGGCTGAGGTGATCGTACTAGTAATTTCCATCAGCTTTTTTGAAAATAGCACTTAATGTTTAAAATTTTCACCTTGACTAATTATGTATGCTGATATCTGTGATCTGAGCAACTACATTGAGGACAGCAATGTGAAATACAAAACCCACGGTTAAGTATCTCGCATCTTGGTCTTCTAAATGTGTACTGTTTATAATGTCTTATTAATTATTATACTCTCTTTAAAATAAATTTATAAAAAGACAAGGAAAATAATTAAGATTTCTTGAAAGCAAGGGCTAATATTCAGTTATTTGCCCAATCTTGTATAACTATATCTGTTTATTGGAGCAACAGATTTGACATTAAAAATAGATAATACAACAATCATTGTTAGTTATCTATTCCTGTTTTGAAAATCTGTAACATATGTATTGTTGTATGTTACCCTGTTTCTGTCATTTTTTGTATTTGTTTTTGCTTCTGCTTTTACTCTTCAAAATAAAATAAAAAAGTGAAAAGGTTCTGCTCATATTCTTAGCAAAATTCAAGTCATTAGTCAAAATTTGTATTCATTAGTATAATTTTTGTGTTGACCCTTAAGAACTCCAGCTACACGAAGATAGAGAAATAAGATCCAAACTGTCTAGAGTGTATAACTACAACATCCACTTAAGAATAAATTAGAAAGAAACAAGAAAAATAAGGGCAAGATTAGTCTCGAGTATAAACAATTAGTAAATGGTTCTTTAGCACTTTATAACAAAAAAACCTCTGATGATTTGATGAAAAAGAAACTACTTACTCAAATATTATAAAATATTTGAGCTAGGTAATACTCATTTTTGTGGAACTCTTTTGAAAACTGGATAAATGTCATTTATCTTGCATGTGATCCTCGAGTAAGCCCTGACTTTCAGGGCATGTGTGTTGAGTCAGCACGCTGCGCTACTTTTGATCAAGTCTGACATTGCCTGAATTAGTTTCCACAAAATTTCAGTTAATGAGTTCATGATTAATATATGAAATCAAGATTTCACATGACAAAAAAGAACTGTTGAAACACTTTGATTGTAATTCTTTCTTTTTTTTCTTTTTTTCAGTACCAGGGATTGAACTCAGGACCTTGCACTTGCCAGGCAAGTGCCTATTCTACTGAGCTATCTTCCCAGCCTTATATTTCAAATTAGAGATTGAAGAATACTTTTTCTTCTCCCTTATTTTCATTTGTTAATTTTTTTAAGCAAACATTACTTGAGAGAGACTATAGCAATAATTGCTATAACATTAGAAACAGTACACTTATAGAAGACAAGAACGATAGATATTTCAAGTATGGTTTTACTATTACACATTACTATCCACAGTGTAGTTGCTTGTTTCACAGATATCAGCATATAGAGATAGTCAGGGTGAGAATTATACAAAGTAACTGCTAGTTTCAAAAACCTCCTGAAGATTCTCAGGATCGTTGCCTTAACCTTCTTGTGCATATAAATGTATAGTTTTGACCTGTCATATTTCCTAACTTTTCTCCTTGCTCTTTCTTCATTGTTTAATCCTTAAATTCTCACTTTCCATTTACTTTTTCTATACCTTTTAATTTTTATTTCTTCTTTTGAGTTCTTACACTAGGGAGACAATATGGTATTTACACACGTGGGTCTGGTTTATTTCACTTATGAGTATATCTTCAAGTTGCATCCACTTATATATGAAGTCTTCAGGTTTATTTTTACTTTTTAGCTGAGTAATACTCCATTGCATAAAAATAGCACATTTTTTTCATCCATTCCTCAGGTAATGGGCATTGTGGTTGTTTCCCAAATATCACTAAGCTTCTCCTCTGGATGGTTAACAACTTAATTATGCAGACCAAAAATTAGAGAAAAAGGAAGGCTACAAGACAATATTTTGGCCCTAGTCTGTCGAGGTCAGTGAGGACTCAGGATATAAGAGAACCCGTACTGTAATATTCTGTAACTCAGTGGTGTCCCCAATTTTTTGTTCAAGCAGTTTGTGCGGCCACAGAGGAAAGTGAACAATGATATAGTGTGCCTAAGGAGAGTCACATGGAGAGAAAACATTCTCTCAGGCTCTCACAGTGAGCAAATTAGTCAAGCAATGGCTGTGTCTCATCCAGCTGGCTGACATTGTCAAAAGATCTACAAACTGCTATACATGGTTTCAGGGTAAAGCCTGAAGGGATTCAACGTACTTTGTCATATACAAAAGTTACATTGTTATTTATATAGATCTGGCATTCACTTGGTCTTAACCATCCAGTAGAAAAATATAACCACAAAGTATAAAAGGATCAAGTCAACAACTTCTAGCACTGCCAGTTCTGCTGATAACCCACTGGTATTATGGATTATGTACTATTGGAGTATATTGGGGTATTTTGCTGAATTCAAGCAGTTACAATACTTTTTTTTCAAAGTTTCATTGATAAACAGATAGCAATGAGACAGTTTCAAATCAAATC
>NW_004524764.1:0-433 GCF_000260255.1 Octodon degus | reverse complement strand
CTTAGAACCCAAGCCCACCTGTAACAAGTGCAGAGGACACTAACACAGAAAAAATTGAGAATCACACAGCTGAAAGCAATGAATCAATGGCTTCTGAAATAAATAAACAACTGCAGAAAGGTATAGAGAAACTCAGTTTGGAAATAAAAAAGAAATCCCTGAATTAATAATATCTGCAGGAAAGAATCAAATGTAGAAACATATAGAGGAAACCCAATGCCCACCCCGAAAAAGTGCAGAGGACACTAGCTTGGCTCAAATGATTGAATTAATAGCGTCGATAGTAAATAAGCAACAACAGAAAGTTATGGAGGAATTCAGAGCACAATTCCTTTCTGATACAAAAAAAAGAATTCTCAAATCTCATAGCATCTGAAGTAAAGAAGCAACTACAGAAACATAGGGAGGAAACCCAATCTGAAAAAAACACTGC
>NW_004524763.1:5091928-5094135 GCF_000260255.1 Octodon degus | reverse complement strand
CAGTGGAGAAGGGTTCCTTTTTCCCCACAGCCTCTCCAACATTTGTTGTTGGGTGATTTCTTTATGATAGCCATTCTTTCTGGGGTGAGATGACATCTCAGTGTTGTCTTAATTTGCATTTCGCAGATGGCTAGTGATGTGGAGCATTTTTTCATATATTTATTTGCTTCTTTAATTTCATCCTCTAAGAAGTATGTGTTCATCTCAGATGCCCATTTCTGGACTGGGTCTTTAAATTTTGGGGCCCTAATGCTTTTTAGTTCTTTATAAATTCTAGAGGGCAGACCTTTGTCTGAGTACTTAATTGTCATGATTTTCTCCAAATGTGTGGGCTGCCTTTTCACTTTGTTGGTAATTTATTTTCACATGAAAAAACTTCTCCGTAAGAGGAGGTCCCAGTTGTTAATTCTTTCAACTTTTTCCGGTGCAATTGGATTTTTGTTCATGAACTCTTTGCCTACCCCTATGTCTTCAACAGTTCCTCCTACTTTCTCTTCCAGGAGATTTAGTGTCTCTGCTTTAATGTTCAGATCTTTAATCCATTTTGACTTTAGCTTAGTGCATGGTGATAGTCCTGGGTCAAGTTTTAGTTTTCAGCATGTAGAGAGCCAGTTAGTCCAGCACCATTTGTTAAAGAAACTATCTTTCTTGCGGTGAGTATGTTTGGCCACTTTGTCAAAGATAAGGTGGCAGAGTGTGTTCGTAGGGGTTTCAGCATCTTCTAATCTATTCCATTGATCCTCAGGTCTATTTTGTTGCCAGAATCATGCTCATTTTATCACAGTAGGCTTGTAGTATAATTTCAAGTCAGGAACTGTAATGCCTCCTGCCTTGTCTTTGTTGCCCAGGGTTGCCTTTGCTATTCTAGGTCTTTTCTGGTTCTAAATAAATTTTAGGAATGATTTCTCAAGCTCTTTGAGGTATGTTGGTGGTAGTCTGATGGGGATTGCCTTAAATCTGTACAACAATTTTGGGAGTATGGCCCTCTTCACAATGTTGTTTCTTCCTGTCCAAGAGCATGGAATAGCTTTCCATTTTCTGAAATCATCTACGATCACTTTTTTCAGAGTACTGTAATTTTCCTTGAAAAGATCTTTGACTTCTTTAGTTAGATTAATTCCAAAGTATTTCATTTTCCTTTGTGCTATTGTAAAAGGTATTGTTTCTATAATTTCCCTCAGTGAGTTTGTTGTCTGTGTGGAGGAATGCTATTGACTTTTGGGTATTGACTTTATCACCTGCTATGCTACTGAATTTCTGTATTAATTCTAGTAGCTTCTTGGTGGACTTTTTTGGGTCTTCCAGGTAAAGTATCATATCATCTCCATATAAAGATAATTTAACTTATTCTTTCCTATTCTTATTCCTTTTATTTCTTTCCCTTGTCTAATGGCTGTAGCTAATGATTCCAGAACTATATTGAATAGGAGTGATGATAGAAAACATTCTTGTCTTGTACCAGATCTAAGAGTAAAAGATTTTAGTTCTTACCCATTTAGGATTATGTTACCCATTGGGTTTTCATAAATGGTTTTTACCAGATTGAAGTAGAGGCCATCTATTCCAATTTTCTGTAGGGCTTTGAACATGAATGAGTGTTGAACTTTGTCAAAAGCCTTTTCTGCATCAATGGAGATGATCATGTGGTTTTTAGTTTTGCTCTATTGACATAGTGTATTACATTTATAGATTTTTGAATATTGAACCATCCTTGCATCCCTGGGATGAATCCTACCTGTTCATTGTGTATAATCTTCTTGATGATTTTCTGTATTCTATTTCCTAGGATTTTATTAAGGATTTTTGCATCTATATTCATGAGGGAGATCGGCCTGTAGTTCTCTTAGTTGTGTTTTTCCCTGGTTTTGATATCAGTATAATACTTGCCTCCAGGAATGATTTTGGGAGGATTGCTTACTTTTCAATTTCATGGAAGTGTTTGAGGAGTATAGGGATTACATCTTCTGTGAAGTCCTTGTAGAATTGAGCTGTGAATCCATCCTGACCTGGACTTTTCTTTGCTGGTAGGTTTTTAATTACATTTCGTATTTCATTGGCTCTGATTGGGCTATTGAGAGTGGTTATATCTGGTCGATTCAGTTGTGGTAATTTGTACCTCTGGGAATCTGTCCATTCCTTCTGTGTCTTCTATTCTGTGAGAGTAAAGATTCTCAAAGTAGCTATTGATAATCTTCTGAATTTCCACT
>NW_004524763.1:5085933-5091034 GCF_000260255.1 Octodon degus | reverse complement strand
GAATTTTTCCCCTAACCAGTATATAGTGGCCTTCTTTATTTTGCTTGATCATTGTTGGTCTGAAGTTGAGACTGTCTGAAAAGAAGATTGCTACCCCTGCTTTTTTCTGAGATGCTGGGGCATGTAGTATTGTGTTCCATCCTTTGACTTTCAGCCTATGAATGTCTTTATGAGTTAAATGTTTCTTGTAAACAGCATATTGTTGGATTTTGATTCCTAATCCACTGTGCCAGTCTATTTCTCTTAATTGGTGAATTGAGTCCATTTACATTGATGGTTAGAATAGAGATGTATTGACTTACAATTGACATGTTATTTACCTGTTGTCATTTACTCCTTGTTCTCCTGTGTTTAATTGCTTGCCCTATTTAGTTGTTTGCTTCTGATCTCATTCATGGAGTTCTGATCATTTTGGTCCCTCTCTAGAACATCTTTCAGTAGCCTGTGTAGGTTTGCTTTCTCATCATGAAATTCTTTTCGTTGTTGTTTGTCATGGAAGTATTTCACTTCTCCATCAAACTTGAAAGAGAGTTTTGCAGGGTAGTGTAGTCTGGGCCGGAATTTATTTTAGTAGAGGACTTGAAGTATTCTGTTCCGTGCTCTTCTTGCCTTCATGATTTGTGGCAAGAATTCAGCAGTAATTCTGATAGGTTTTCCTTTGAGTGTGATCTGCTTCTTTTCTCTACCGGCTTTCAGTAGATTATTCTTGTGCTTAATTACTGAAATATTGACTATTATATGTCTCAGTGTGTTTTTAATTGGGTTGAAGTTACTTGGCATTCTGTATGCTTTGGTTACATGAATGTCAGATTGTTTCCTCATATTGGGAAATTTTCTGCTATTATTTCTGCCCATATTTTTTTAATGTCATTTGTATCAACTCCTTCTTTTTCGTTGATGCCTATTGTCTCACATTGTTTATCTTTGCATCATCTTACAGGTGATGGATTATTTTTTCCTGCCTCCTAGTTGTTTTTAAGAGATCCTTTCTTACCTTTTCACTAGCTGTGCGAGCATCTTCAAGATCTGAAACTCTGTCTTCACTTTCACTTAAACCGTTTTGCAAGTTTGTGATTGAGATGTTAAATTCCTCTATATCTCTTTGACTCTGCTTCATGTGATATATTTCTTTCTTGTATTGCTCATTCAAGGAATCCATCACTTTTCTAATCTCTACTTTTTTTTATCAATGTCTTCTTTAGAAGCAGTTATAAATTTTTTTACTGCAGTGCTTTTTTTCAGAAAGGGTTTCCTCCCCATGTTTCCATAGTTGATTCTTTACTTCAGATGCTATGAGTTCAGAGAATTCTTTTCTTATTTCAGAAAGTTCTGCTCTGATTTCCTCTATGACTTTCTGCTATTGCTTATTTACTATCGACACTATTAATTCATACATTTGCGCTGAGCTAGTAGAAAAGAATTCTACTCTGTGCTCCTCTATAACTTTCTGCTGTTGCTTATTTACTGTTGACCCTATTAATTAATACATTTGAGCTGAGCTAGTGTCCTCTGCACTTGTTCTGGGTGGGCATTGGGTTTCCTCCATATGGTTCTGCATTTGATTCTTTACTGCCGATGTTTTTAATTCAGGGATTTCTTTTTTCATTTCCAGTCTGAGTTCCTCTATACCTTTCTGCAGCTGTTTCTTTATTTCAGAAGCTGTTGATTCATTGATATCAGCTGTGTGATTCCCTATTTGTTTTACATTAGTGTCCTCAGCACTTGTTATGGGTGGGCTTGGGTTCTGAGATTGCTTTTGCTCCTTCTTGTTGTCATTTTGTGTAGCACTATCTTCTGACCTTTGTTGTAAATCTTTGCTGAAGTTATAATCCTAGCACCTACTGAAGTTCAGGAGCAGATCTATAAAGTTTGGATTTATTCAGTTGTTCCTGGCTTGGGTCTGGCTGCTGTTCTTATCTCCTTCCTGTTGCTGCCCTTGGGGTCAATCTGTTGTGCCCCTCTGGCAAGATGTTCTGCTCCTGGACTAGCTGGGTGGTTCTGACCCCTACACTCTCTGCAAGAATTGTAGCTGCAGTATTTCACCCCAGGCTTGTATGCCAGGCCTGAGCTGAGTCTGGAGGGGACAAGATGGAGTAGGAGGGGAGAGGCTGCTCTCCCACACACTCACTGGGCATGGGCTAGGACTGGATTTGGGGGTTCCTGGAACGTGACAGAAATTCCTACTCAGTGGGCAACATGTGTGTGGGGGTAGTATGGAGCGGTGTGGGGCATCCAAAGGGGGTGGCTGCGGTCTCACCCATGCTACACTTGGGCTGGGATCTGAAGGTCCTGCCAGTGCAGGGTAGCTGGAAGCTCTCCAACACACTTACTGGGCCTGTGCTAGGACTGGATCTGGGGGTTTCCGGAAGCGGTTGAAATTCCTACTGTGGGAGCAGGGTGGGAGAGGTGCTGCGGTGTGGTCGGGGGTGTCCCAAGGGGGTGAAAGAGGGTCTCACCCATGCTGCGTCTAGGCTGGGACCGGTAGGTCCCAGTGGCGCAGGGTAGCCTGAAGCTTTCCCACACACTCCAAGCATTCTACTGTTAAGCCAAATCCCCAGCCCTAAAATTTATTTTAAAGAGAGTATAGTAATAATTGATATGACATTAGAAACAGTATACTGTTAGAAGACTGAGATGGCAGGTATTCAAGTATGGTTGTTGTATTACACTTTGCTGCCCTCACTGTAGTTGCTTAGTTCCCAGATATTAGCATACAGAGTCAGTCAAGGTGAAAATTCTACACACTAACTGCTATTTTCAAAAAACTGATGGTAATTCATAGTGCTACCACCCCAGCCATCCTGTATATATACTTGCATGTTCCCCCTAACCTTTTTCTCTATCTTTTCTCCTTTCTCTCCACTTCATTGTTTAACTCTTGAATTCTATTTCTTTCTGTTTTACTATATCTTTATACCTTTTAGCTTTATTTCTTCTTTCAGATTCTTACATAAGGTGACAACACAATATTTACACGTGTGGGACTGGTTTAACTGCTGATAATCCTGACAGAAGAAAAACTAGAAATTTTAAGAAAAAAGATTTCAGAGGTGGATGATTTTTATGATATGAAAATATTGATGCACCTTGTTCAAATTGAGCCGTTCTTGGCTAAAATCATGGAAGAAAATAAGTAGAATTTATATCAGTGGAAAGAATGGGAGCCCTAATTCTTAAGGCTGTCGTGGTGACTACCTTTACTAAAACTACACTGAAATTGTAACCAATTGACTGTAGTAACACCTGGGAATAGAAGGGAGGTAAAAATGTTGTGCAGCTCCCTGTGTGTGCTTCTCTTTCTTCTCCCGTGTTCTTCTGATTACAAGTGAGCTTTTGTGGTCTTACCATCCAGTAGAAAAGTCTGAAGATGAAATATAGGAAGGAAAGCCATGCTGTTATGTTGAGCTGTGGGGGACTCAGGTCAACAATTTCTGACATTACCAGTTAAACAGAAGACTCAATACTATTATGGGCTACTGAACTCTTTTAGAATATTTTGCTGAGTTTACACACCTATAATATTCAATAACGGAACTTAGAAAAAATGGGGCATACAGATGAATGTCTGTTTTGTATCTGTGTATTCAAAGTGGTTAGGATAGATATATAGTTGCATTCTCTTAATGAATAGAGTGATTTGTTCTAATGGTGTTTGTAAATAGGGTCTCAAGTCCGCATCTTGTACAGCAATTAACCACTAGGAAAAATGTATGCAATGTGTTAGTTACTGAAACTGTGCTAGCGATTTGATTTGAAACTGTCTCATTGCTATTTGTTTATCAATAAAATTATGAAAAAACCCAAACAAACAAGTGAGCTTTTGTGTTCATGACGGTATTGCCATTGAAGGTCACTGCAGTATTTGCCTTTTGGCTTTTGTATTGCTTTAAAATGTTTCATTTGACCACAGGGTCTTACTACACAGATAAGACTCGCAGTAATTCTCCTGTTTTCAGCCTCCTAAGCACTGGGATTACAACCGCGTGCCACCATACACACCAAGGGGGTGGGGCCAGGGCTGGCACAGCACCCCAAGGATCGAACCCAGTCCCTGCATCTGCCTAAGCAAGCACTTTTGTCCACTGAACTATCTAGCCAGCCCAAGGATTTTTTTTTTTCTTTGCAGATGTGGTAGTTTATTTAGAAAATCAGGTGAAATCTACAAAAAGTTACTAGAACTGGTAGAATAAGTTTAATTAACAAAGGTGAAAAATACAGTATTAATAAGAAAATGTCAACTATTTTATATTCATCAGCATATAATTGTAAATTGAAATCTGGGAAATACAAATTCTAATAATAATCAAATGTATGAAATACTTGAAAGGAAATTTGATAAAAGATGTGAAATACTTATGCACTGAAAATAACAAAGCACTGCCAGAAAATGAATAAAGCAATTAAATGGAGCGCCTTCCCTCGTCA
The DNA here is from genome assembly GCF_000260255.1 of Octodon degus. Classification (NCBI taxonomy): domain Eukaryota; kingdom Metazoa; phylum Chordata; class Mammalia; order Rodentia; family Octodontidae; genus Octodon; species Octodon degus. The sequence continues at coordinate 5,086,609 of NW_004524763.1, read as the reverse complement.
TGGAGTGGAACGCCAAGCACTGCCTGAATGGAAAATCTCCCCAACTGGCCTATAATTTAAAACCAAGCTTCACCTTTAAGCAAGTTTTTTTTTTTTTAAAGAAATTGATTCATTATTCCAAAATTTATGTGTAATGCCAAGAATTTAGGATAACCAAAATAACTTATAAGAACAGAACTGGAGGTTTGGTGTCATGTAGTTTTAACAGTCACTATAAAAATACAATAATTAAAACACTTTTATTGGTACATATGGAGAAATCTAGACTGGTGGAACAGAACAGCATTCAGAAGTAGACCCGCACATGAATATGATCAATTGACATTCAACAAAGAAACTATGGCATTCTACTAGAAGAAAGAATAATCTTATCAACACATTTTATGAGCCTCAATTCTTTTCTCATGCCACATACAAAAATAATCTTAAAATGGATCATGAGCCTCAACATAACAGAGAACTGTACACCTTCTACAAGAAACTATAAGAAGGAATTTTAGTGATTTCAGATTTGGCATGTACTTGAATAGGAAATAAAAGTAATCAAAGAAAACCTTAAGAAATTACTTCATCCAGTTAGAAAACTTCTGCTCTTTGAATGAACAGTTAAGAAACTGAAGTTGAGCCACACAGGTGGAAATATTTGTAAAGCCTCATCTGCCTGAGGACATGTATG
>NW_004524763.1:5081479-5085833 GCF_000260255.1 Octodon degus | reverse complement strand
CATCTGTTAGTTGAAATAAACTTATTAGTAAAATACCCTATTTCTTTTTTCTTTTTTCTTTTTTTTTTTTTTTGCGGAACCGGAGACTGAACTCAGGCTCTTGCCCTTGCCAGGCAAGTACTTATTCTACCGAGCCATCTCCCCGGTCCAAAAGCCCTATTTCTAATTAGAATTAAAAGACAAACTTTAGGGAGAATATGACAGTTAATCTCGAGAGCTACTCAGTTGGCTTGAAACGCACCAATGGGATTGGGAAGCACACTCCTGGGTGTCTGGGTGGGTGGAGGAAGCGAGACCTGTGGCCTCTGTCTGGTCCAGGCTCCTCTTCTCTGCCTCTTTCTCTGTACTCTGTGTCCCACCCTGTATAGAGCAAGCAGTTTGGGTGCACACATACTTCACCATAGTGCTCTGCCCTGGGCAGCTGAGCCTAAAGGAAATTTTGGAACTGTGGACTGAGATAAACCTCTCTTCCTTTAAGTTGCAAATATCATATATTTTTGTCCCAGCAATGGGAAAAATGACTGATAGAGAGCACTATTAGCATTTTTCATAAAATCAGCTACATATAAATGTACGCTTAACAGGTGCAAGTTTATTTTAGTGCCTTATTGTATGTGTATCTCTGTTCTTAGAGAAGATGCTTTAAAGGGAAATCAAAATATCTTATCTTTTTTCATAATGCAGTAAAACAACTTTCTTTGAAATCTTATACTTTAGTATTTTGCTTTGCCCTTTGGCCTCAATACTGCTGTATTAAACTACTCAATTATTTCTGCTTGATGATGATCAGAGTACTGTGCTAAGTGAATTAGGTTTTTATAAAAAAATTTAAATGACATTACTGAAGTCAGCAAGACAAATTTCAGAGAAGCCATGTGGATTGAGGGGAAGGTCCATGAAAAGTAAATAAAAGCAAGCCATGATAATAAGCTATAATAGGAAGTTTTGTACTGAGGGAGCTGGGAAAAAGGATGTAGCTAGGTGGCTGGCTAACGTTTAGGAGAATCTCCAATTGGGAAGATCTGATAATGTTCCTGGAGAAAGTGGCCAGGGAATGTGGAGAAACTTAACAGGAAAGAGAGAAAGCCTGACTGAGATGATGTCAAGCAAAGACAGAAAGAGAGGCAGGACAGGTGAAGGGTTTAAGTTAGAGCAGGAGTAAAGTAAGATAGAACTTTCGTGAGGATAAGAGATAGGGATTTCTGAGTCTTCACTCATGACCCGTTACCTATGAAAGGGAAGATATGTATTTTCCTCTCCTCCTTTGCCAACAGTATGTAGAGTGTGCGTTCCTCTTTCTTCTCCTCCTTTGCCGAGAGTATATGGAGTGTGCCTTTCTCTTCCTTCTACTCAAGAACAGGGTGTGCTGTACATCACAGGAGATGCCAGGATGACCCATGGGTGGAAGTAGCCACTAACCCATCAGTCCTACACAGGAAAAAATATCCTCTAAAACAGGAAAAAGTCTTAAAAATGGCACACTAATTACCCAGTCAAAATTGTTAGGCCTTTGCAACCCGCAGCTCACCTATCCTTTGATTTAGTTTGCTAGTGTGATCTATCAGAGCTATGCCCCTTTCAGCTTTGCTTCCCAGCAAGCTGAAGTCTTTGCATTTTCTCTTCTATCCCAGTTACTACTTCTGCCTATAAATTTGTGCTGCTGCCTCAATTGCACGTCTGTCATCACTCGAGCAAGTTCACACTTGGGTCCTATAGCAAGAGGAGTGTTCTTTTCTTCTGAAACTGTGAGAAGGAAGTGAAGGGCATTCACACACATTCATGTAGTGACCTGAATTTTGCTTTCTTTTCTCTAAAGAAGTGGCACAGCCACCTGATGACAGTGAAAGAAGCACTGTGTAGAAGTATGGTGAAGACTTGGAACAAGATTTGTGGGCGTGTAAACAGTAACTAATTACAAACAAGGGAAGATTATTGAGGAGATGGTGAGATCCACACACGTTTGCATGGCATAGATTTAATAGCGAAGCAAATTTCAGTGGTCTGAAATTTATGAGCATAGGTGGAAAATGATCTCTTGATGCAAGTCTGAGCCATGATTGATTATTTGATTGATCCAAGGCTGCAGGTTATCAGAGTGGGAATGGCTGAGTAGAGCTGACATGGTGGCGTGTTTTTCTCAGGCAGAATTGGGACCAGTAGGAAAGTCAAGCAAGCAGTTAGGATAAATTGAGAGAAAAGGGACCCAAGGAAAGCAAGTGTTAAGGGTTGTGATGAGCACTGGTAATAATCGTTTTTTTAAATTTTAAATTTTTAAAATAATTTTATTTTAAAGAGTAAAACCAAAAGCAAGAGCAAAAATCAGAAACAGACAGAAACAGGATAACATACAATAATACGTATGTTAGGGATTTTCAAAACAAGAATATCTGATTAACAATGGCTGATGCATTATCTGTTTTTATCATCAAGTCTGTTATTCAGATTAACAGATATATTTATGTAAGATTGGACATATGATTGAATATTACCACTTGCTTTCAAGAAGTCTTAAATTTTTGTTTTCTCTTTTTTCTTTTATTACCTTTTTTAAAAATTTATTTTGTTTTACTGTATTTTTGGGGTGAATTGTTTTTTTTTAGTTTTTATGTTTTTAAAATTTTAATAATTTTATTGAGAAAGAGCAATGCGACAGTTTCAAAACTGATTAGTAGGACACTTTCAATAATTAATATATTGCATATTGTTGTCTTAGTGGTTATTCATTGTATAAGATGCAGACATGATATCCTGTCTACAAACACTATTAGAACAAATCTTCTTATTCATTGAATTAAGAGAATGTAGCTGTAAGTCTATTGTAACTATTTCGAATATACAGATACAAAATCATTCATTGGTATTCTTTTTTTGTTTAGTTTTGTCAGAGAAGAGTATTCCATTGCCATTTAAATATTGTAGGTATGTGAATTCATGAAAATATTCTAATATAGTCCAGTAGTCCATAATAGTAGTGGGTTATCCATAACACTGGTAATGTCAGAAGCTGTTGACCTGAGCCTTCTACAGCTCAGTATATTAATATAACTTTACTTTTTATACTTCATTTTTATACTTTTTCTGCTGGGTTGAATTGGTTTTTAGGGGAGGTTTATTTTTTGTTTTTGGTGACAAGGACCAAACCCAGGGCTTCTAGCTTGCTAGGCAGGCATTCTACTGTTTTTGTTTGTTTGTTTGTTTTTCTCTCTTTCTAACTCCTTTACTTCACTTCTTTTTTTTCCATAATTTTATTGAGAAACAAATAGCAGTGAGACAGCTTCAAACCAAACTAATAGGACAGTTTCAATAATTAACAAATTGCAGGGCCGGGGAGATGGCTCAGTGGAATAAGCGCTTCCCTAGCAAGCACAAGGGACTGAGTTCAATCCCCAGTTCCACCAAAAAAAAAAAAATTAACAAATTGCATACATTCTTCCTAGTGCTTAATTGCTATACAAGATGCAGACATGATATCCTATTTACAAACACTATTACAACAAATATCTCTATTCATTACGAGAATGCAACTATATATCTAACTAACCATTTTGAATAAACAGATACAAAACGGACATACATCTGTATCCCCTTTTTCTGTTAAGTTCTGTTATTTGAATATTAAAGGTGTGTTAACTCAGCAAAATATTCTAAAAGAGTCCAGTAGTCCATAATAGTATTGGGTCTTCCGCTTCACTGGCAATGTCAAAAATTGTTGAACTGAGTCACCTACAGTTCAACATAAAAGCATGGCTTTACTTCTTATACTTCGTTTTTATACTTTTCTGCTGGATAGTTAAAACAAGGTAAAACAGGACCTATAAAACAAGAGTTGTAGCTTTTGGATCTGATAAGATCAGTGAAATCCCCTCAGGATTTATGCTGAGATCCTATACCTCAGATTGTAGAACCTTTGTCAGTGACACCATGTGGATGAGTCATGGCCATTGCTTGGCCATTGTGCTCTCTGTGAAAGCCTGAGAGAGTGTTTTCTCTCCATGTGACTCTCTTTAGGCACACTCTACATCATCGATCACTTTCTTCTTTGGCCTCATAATCTCCTTGATCAGAAAATTTGGGACACTACCAAGTTACGTGACATCACAGTACAAGTTCTCATATGTCCTGAGTCTTAATTGACCTTGGGAAGCTAGGGCCAAAATGTTGCCTTTTCTTGTGGCCCTCCTTTTTCTCTAATTTTGCTCTGCAAACTTAGGTTGTTAACCATTCAGAAGACGAGCTTATTGTTACTACCATAAATCCTAGGCTGTTAAGCTTAAGCTCACTATCTGTCTGAATATCAAACATCTTAGGCATAACATGGAACAGGTATTTTTCATCAAGTATTGATATGTTGAAC
>NW_004524763.1:5078487-5081379 GCF_000260255.1 Octodon degus | reverse complement strand
GTTATAGCCCTAAGTCATGCCTGCAGATGGCCCAAGAGAGATGCAGACTTGTGTCTACACAGACACTTGTTCCTGAGGGCTCCAAGTATCTGTTTCTAATGGCCAGCATTTGGAAGCCATGCACTTGACCGTTAGCAGATGAAAGAACAGAATGCAGTGTGTCCATTCAGTGGCAAATCACTTAGCAGTAAAGAGAGTGAAGCCTTGTCTCACATGACCACGTAGACGAGCTCCAAACTAATTCTCCCTGTGCGAAGAAGCTGGATGAAAATTTGACTATTGTATAATTTTAATTAATATAAAATTTCAGAAAATGTATCTACAGTGAAAGAAGTCAGTGGTTGGCCATGAATGAGTTATACAAATAACCTTATATCAAAATTTTATGTGTCACATTTATCAATTGTGCACTTGAATTATGTCCAGTATTTGTATGATAGCTATATCCCAGTAAAGCTATAAACAGAAAAAATGTCAACAAGAGACCAGAAAAAATTATATATACAATTATACATTAGCTTTTATAAATTTTAGTAAACTATTTATATGAAGGAAAAATCCAGAAACAGAAATACAAGAATTTTGAAGATATTCTGAGATAGTGGGAGATGATAAAATATCTAAAATCTCTGAGGCACTATTTAGTAGAATTCAGGGAATAAGTAGAAGAAGGAAGTGAAATCATGCATTTGGAAAGACACGAAGGCAAATCATCGCATTGGTAAATCACAGGATACTGAGGAAGGGTCATGAACTGTTGACTCTGGGCTTGATCCAGGCTATCAAGTGTTACTTTATGATCTTCGGCTAAAAATAATTTTTACATTTTGAGATGGAAAAAGAGAAATTGAAGACTACATAACAGCAACAATATGTGGCCTGTGAAGTGTAAACTTTTAAACATCCAGCCTTTTATAAAAAATGTTTTGCTGTTTTCTGATATAGAGGGGAAGTGTGAAAAATCAAATAGAGTGGATAGAAATTAGGAAAGAATTGCTTGTGATGACAGAGGATATTAGAAGTAGAAAAAGGAAGTACAATTTTTGCATAATTAGAATATGGAAAGGAAAGTTATAGAAGTATATATTTTAAAAAATGTAAATCAAGAACAAATTTCATGAAAAAACCCAAAAACTTAAAGCTACCTATATGAAATTGCTGTACTGCATGGTAGGGAAAAATGTTCCAGAATTACCAGCTACAAAAGATATTCTAGGAAAGGCACTGATTGTAGATGCCTTTTTATTTATTTATTTATTTTGTTTATTTATTTATTTTTTTTTCAGAACTGGGAGTTGAACTCAAACCCTTGCTCTTACCAGGGAAGCACTTATTCCATCGAGACACCTCCCCGGCCCCTATAGATTTCTTTGACCAATAAGCATAAAGATCAAGTCTCTGACACAGACAAAGCAATTTAGTTGGCTTTAGATTTCTCTGTTCATCTCCCCCACCCCCAAATCAGCTCCACATGCTATGAAATAAGAACCATAAGATCTTCATGAAAAGGAAGTGCAAGCTAGAATTTTATATTCATATCTGTCAAACTATTTTTCAATGGAATAGGTTGTGTGTGTGTGTGTGTGTGTGTGTGTGTGTGTATGTGTTTGTGTTTGAGAGAACTAGAGAGAGAAAGAGGGGAAGAAGGCAGGCCAAGACCACTTTGTAGTTTGGCTGGACTTGAACTCACTAAGTAGCCCAAGCTCATGACAATCCTCCTCAGCTTCCCGAGTACTGGGATTACAGGGATGCACCACCATGCTCGGCCCCAGATAAGTAGTTTTTAAAGTAAGAAAAGAAGTCAGATAGTATTTTTATCTTCATCCCTTTCTGAAAAAAAAATACTAGAAGCCAAAATTCATGAGCAAAAGATGTCTGAGAATTCCACAGCACAGCACTGAGCTTACCAGTATGAATGAGACAGAGACACATACACTAAACATGAAATTAAATGTAGCACTAATTCACCTGTCAAAAAGGGACAGCATACCTGAAAGGTGAAAGGAGTTTGCTGTTGCCTCTCCTGTAACAGAGATCAAGAGGTATCACTAATTTACTCTTTTTAGTAAAGCCCAACAATGGGAAAGATCACATTATTGATGCATATCAGATATAGTAGTGGAAAAAAGCATGTGGCCATTAGGAAGAAACTATAATGGATCAACCCAGTACCAGGCATGGCAGCACACAACTATAATCCCAGCACTCTGAGAGGCTGATGCAGGAGCGCTGCAAGCTTGACTCTAGCCTGGGCAACTGAGTAAATTAGCAAGACTGTGTTTCAAAATAAAAAGTTAAAAACAAAAAAAAGGGTTAGGAACATAGCTCAGAGTGCAGTTCCTAGGTTCAGAGTCTGGTATTCAAGAAAAGAACTTGAAGTTATAAGAATAAAATATTAACACTGAACTAATAAATGTGCTTATTAATAAATATAAAAGACTTGAATTTACTTTTTAAAAATTGCTTGAACTTACTTTAATCAAAGATTAAAAGGAAACCTCAGGTTGCATCGCTAAACAATTATAAATCCTGTACTGTGCACATGACAGACATGTAAAATGGTAACTCAAGTTGAAAATGTTGCTTCAGAGGAGTCCACACAATGAAAATAGGGAGCCAGTCTAGTGGCAGAGCAATTGAAATTCAAAGAAAAAACATTAAACAATTCAAAAAAGCATACTTCATTAGACTAAAAGCATCGCTATAAAGACAACTCAGCTAGTACAGTGCCACATTCCATAATGCAGCTGCTAGGAGATGCACATGGGGATAAAAAGAGTCAGACTCGTAACAGGAGACTTGTTTGTTCTCAATCCTGGGGATACCTAAACAATCAGTAACAGAAGTGAATAATATACATTTGTCTGATATATGTGTATATATAATATATAT
>NW_004524763.1:5075542-5076248 GCF_000260255.1 Octodon degus | reverse complement strand
GGTCCGGCCCACTCTGCGCCTGGGCTGGGACTGGTCCCGCCGGCGCAGGGTAGCAGGAAGCTCTCCGCACACTCACCGGACCTGGGCTAGGACTCTCAACCATACATTCTAAAGTTGAACCTAAATAATAACTATGGAAACCCACGTGGTAGTTTTGACATTATAAAAGAAGTGAAATCATTTAGAAAAGGGCTCTGCCTCATTTTACATGTCTTAAAGTAAGGTGCATCCAAATGTTATTTAGAACTGTGGATTAGGTTTAAATTATGCTCAAGCTAAGAATGAACACATTATTTTTTTCTGACTAGCTCAATTTGTAAACCTTTTGCTACAGTATCGTTGTCACAGTATACGCTATGCAGCTATAACAAAGGGTTTTAAATAAAGTATTTCATTAAGAAAAACTTCAGAGAGTACCTGTGTCCCCATCTCCCAACTCCAGCAGGGACCCGCTCATAGCCCGTCTTGTTTCACCTGCTTGCCAGGCCTCTGCCCGTGACTCCAGGTAGCACACATTTTATTTGTAATTGTTTCAAGAAACCATTTGAAGGAATATTGAAAAGGACTAGAAATGATTTATGCATGGCAGCAGAAAAAGCCTTAATACTGATGATAGGAATGACTAAATCCAGATTGCTTAGAAAGTAAACACCATTGGGCTGGAGAGATGGCTCAGTGGTCTAAAGCACCTACTTAGAACAAGCTT
>NW_004524763.1:5065915-5075442 GCF_000260255.1 Octodon degus | reverse complement strand
TATATATATATATATATATATATGAAGAGCAGTGCAGGAGGAGCAGTGCAGTAAGTAGACAGGATTGGCAAGGGCCTTGTGGGTTCAGAAATGGGTTATCCTAAGGCCTGGCAGTGGTTAAGTGGGCCCTGCATACGGGATTGGGCATTGAGTGCCTAAGGGTGATGTGGAGAAGGTGTAGGGATGGAAGAGCTCAGGGGAGAAATTTAGCGAGTCGAAGAGTAACTATCTTAGCACAGTTTGCATGTCACCCTAGGCGCTATTCCATGTAGTGAACCCAAGTTGCTCATCTGCATGATCACTACTGCAGAGTGGACACTGTCTGTCTAGGTTTGTGGGTCCCTATCCTGGCTGCACCTTAAAATCTCTTGGGGAGCATTGCATTAGAATTTCTGAACAATTAAGAATTTCAGATTGTAAGGATGTGGCATAAATAGGCTTTTACAAAAGGCTTTTAGTTTATTTTAATAACGCACATCCAATACTCCTTTTTCCTTCTTTCCTCTCCCTTCTTTTCCCTCTGCTTGGTTTCAGTGAAAGGAATGACATGGTACTGAAAGTGGCTGTGACATATGTCTAGAGAAATTGCTGAATTAGAAGCAAGACAATAGAATGTAGCTCACGAAAGCAATGATAAAGGCCTTTGAAAGGGGTAGTGACTTGAAGCTTGTGAAAAATTTTGAATGCACGAAGGTTTAAGTGAAGAAACCGACAGACTTACTGCTGATTTGGTTGAGGGAAGTGAATCAAAAATACACAAGGCCTCGCGTGGATGCCTTTGTGTCTGGCAGTGCCAATCGGGAGAGATTGCTGGGGGAAGTCTTGGTTTGGGTGGGTGCAGGTGCAGAGGTGGAATAATTCAGTTTGGGAGTGTTTCCTCCACAGCACTGGAGGTATAAGGAATAACAGGACACAGAAAAAACATGCCATTTCCAAACCTATATAGGCCAATTGTGCTGGAAAAATTTTCAGCTTAGCAGATTGAACCCTTAATCAGAGCTAGGACTCAGGTTTATGGTAGGGTGTTTCCAAGAGCAAGGGATGTTTCCAGATGTTTCCTAGAACATCTGGAGCTGGACACCACAGCAGAAACTGTGTTGTATATGTAAATTCATTTTTCTTATGTTTGCTAAGTGACATACAAGATATTTTTCGTATTTCATTTTGAAGATGACTTTGGATCATTTTGAACCTTAGAGTTTAAAACAGAATAGTTGTGCAGTCTTAAAGCCTCTTGGTAGTATTAGTCACACATGTGGGGAACTCATTTTAATTGTGCATACTTCTTAACAGGCAGATAATGGATTCCTGAGCCTGAGTTAGCCTTCAGACAGACAGATACGCGTTGTATATTTTATGTCTCTAGTGAGTTTCTCAATTACTCACTTTAAATAATGGGTACCTTTGAGGGTGTTTCCAGGGTGTCTTTTTAGTTTACGTTTTTTGTATTTGCATCTTCTAGTATATCATAAAATCAGGAATTCATCAGCTCAGTACCAAGCTGAAATGGTGTAATCCTATAGGCCAGCTCTCCATTTCATGGGCATTTATCTGTGACCACTTGGTACTGAATTGCAGAAACAGCAGCAGGGTCTACACATTTTATTTATACTGAATTATCACAGAGTCTGAGAGTAAGGCCAGCCAAGGAATTCTCTTGGAATAGAAAGCAGTAAAAATCACCTGCAGATGACTTACCCTGAGAAATATGTTATAAATGTGTTTTATAAAGCCCCTAAAATAATATACCTTTATGTATTGAGATTCTGTTTACACATAAGCAAGCTGTGTCCACTGTGTTGTGTAACTTTACCAGAATAATGGTGGTTTATGAGGTGGAGGACAGGAACCAGAAGCTTGGCTGAACCCTGGGCACTGCTGGGGAGTGGGTCGCTGAGCAGGAGGCCTGAGGGCAGTGGCAGACCTGACACGCTTAGGAACTGCTGAGTGCCACTTGTGCTGTGCCCCAAGATGCTCCTCTTGCAGGTTACCTTTGGTTTCTTAGAACGAAAAGCAGGGTCCAGTTTTCTAGTTCTTTTAGCAAATACATCCCTATCAGAGGAAGCAGCAGCCAACAAAGGGCAGAAGGTGGGATGTGGCAGGGTCAGGGTTAGGGAGACAGCTCTGTGTGTGTCCCAGAGCGAAGGCAAGCAAACCTGTGTTGGGAGGAAGTCCGTACAAGCAGTGTGGTTTCAGCTTGAGGTCTTTTTCACCCTTAAAATCAGAGCTCTTTACTGAAACCAGCTCTGCATCTATTTCTGAATCAGACTCCTAATCAACCATTGTATCATGTACACGTGCTACAGTTGACTTTCTAAACGTTTGGTTGTAACTGTCCTGTGCATTTCTGCTGCTCTGTGGAAAGAAGCAGTTAATGCTTTAATTGGTTTCATCTCCTTTGTTCAGTTGTTTGCACTTTTTCCCTTCTCAATTTTTTATACATTTCTTTCTTCTTCCAATTTTACATGCACATATCGGGTAATAGAATAACTGGTTGGAAGACAACACTGTGTATTACTACAACAAATATTGTAAAATTCGTATTACTTTGTTAAGTGAAAGCCTGTATCACTTGTAATTTTTTCTGTTTTAATTCTAATCTGTACTCTATTTAAAAAGTAAAAAAAAAAGCCAAAAAAATGAACTTTTGGTTCTTAACTTTTTTCATAGTATTGGGGGCTGAACCAAAGACTGCATCATTAGCCCATTGTTAATTTTTTAATTTTGAGGCAGAGTCTCACCAAGTCACTAAATTGACCGATGTGGAGTCCAGCTTTGGATCCTCCTGCCTCAGCCTTCCAGAGTTCTCAGATTACAGCCATGTGCCAACATGTCTGGCTTGACTTTTAAACTATGTATTAGTAGTAAGATAGCACTACTAGTATATCTTACTAGCATGCTATGAGGGATCCATTATAAATGACCCAGCTCCCAAACAATAAAAATATATCTTTTGTTCTTCAAGAAAAATTGCAAAGCTCAAAAAGGCAAGTTTCCTTCAGATGCCAAGCTGGGGCGTGGATCATTTTCACCCTTTGTGCTTTCATTTAACCAGAGAAGTCAGAAAAGAAATGCAGACAGTGTGGACTCTGAGGTAGAGGTCACTTCAGAGACGAGCGGTATAAAGAAGTCTACACAGAAGAAAATGAAGCCCCAGGAGCAGAGACCCACAGCAGCTCTGCCAGGAAATGTCAAGCCAGCAGAGGTAGTCCAGGTATTCTTTTATTTCTTTCTGATTCACAAAATGCATGATAATTCAGATGTTCTACAAATAGCGCTAGTATAGGTTTTGCTTCGTTTTCACATTTTTAAAGCACTCTAATTATACGATATACATTGCAATCTGTGTTTCCTGAAAAGGGTCCCAAGTTCTATTTTTTCCCTTGTATTTTCCATTTTGGTTAAAACTCTGATGGCTAATATCAGCACAGTGTCTGAACAACTCAAACCAGTGAAGGTCTCCCAAAGAATGCCCAAGTAGCAAAAGGACTTTAAATGTTCAGTCTTCAGGATTTTGTATTCAGTGCTTTATAGAAAGTTTTTAGCTAAACCATCTTGAGGTTGTTCCTCCTGTAGTCAAGGCTCTGGAAAAATGGCACAAAATATCAATATACCATCAGCGTTGAGACTGATTTCAACAGATGTACACACCCCAAAATTTTATATATTCAAATGTATTTTAAAAGAACCATAGCACATTAATTCCTACAGTGTTATCATCATTTAATTCTTTTTGAGAAAGTACCCTTAGATTCACTTAATATAATATTCACAACTGAGTGGACATTTACCCGAGGTCAGGGTCAGTGCTGAATAGCTACAAACACCATCTCATCCACTTCCATTTTATATCATTGAGAAGCCAAAACATATGATATACATTTTCTTATTCATCATACACAGCATCTAATGTATTTTAACTGCTTTCACTTGGTAAATTCACTCTTGAGGTGTAAATATGGGTCACCATGGTAAATATTCAAATTAGTTGCCTCAGGATCTCAAAGCACTGTAAACTCCTTTGATCAGAGACTGTCTTCAGAGCTTCTGCCCCTGGTGTTGCTGAATGGCTGAAAAGACATTTCAGGAATGTTCTTTGGGAAGGAATTATCGTGAGCAATAGTTACTTTACAGAAACTTCTTACACATCTCTTTTTAGTATCTCTGCCAAATGATGTGGACTTTTTGAAAATCCTTACTCCTAAAGAAGCTTTTTCTCATTCCATTTTTCAAGAGCTCAGCCTCTTAAAATATTTGAAATTCATTTTCTTAGAATTTTGAAATTTTACCAGCCTTTTCTACAGACTATATAAGAAAAACTGAATCTGTTTCCTATCTAGTTTTTTTTTCAGTTTCTGTAAATTGTGCCATATGTAAATGCATACATTTATATAATTAGCACATATTTATCTAACTCTTTAGAAAGAGTTACTAAATAACTCTCAAGAATGGTTAGTAGAGAGCTATGAAATCACTTCACAGCTCTATCTGCTTTGACCATGAATTCTAGAACTCATTAACTGAAATTTCAAGATTTGGGACTTGTTGGCTTATTTTGTACATACATTGCATACTTACAAAATATATAGTAGACTGAGAAATTGACTGTGTCATCAAAGTGTTAAAAGGTTACATGATAGACTTTAAATATAAGGATTTAATTCGTTACATATATGTACAAAGCTACACTAAGTATCTGTGCATGGAGTATATGTGTATAGATGTATATGTACACATACTTTGTACTACTTTATGTATACACATATACATACCTTTACACAAACCCACATATCTTATTATGTGCCATTTAGTACACTATCTACAGAGGTTCAACTGTGATAAAAACCACATACAATGGTACTTTGGTTCACAAACTCAGGTTGCAACCAAATTGCAACTATATATGTACTGTGTTTGGGAGTCAGTTGCAGCCAGAATCGTGAAACATTCTGTGACCAGAATCATAGAATTAAGCTTGTTAATTAAACTGAGGTGACAGTTGTTTCCTGACCTCATTAAACTTACAGTTTACACAGAGAGACAATCTAGTAATTCCACATAAAAATCTAGTAACTCCACATAAAAATGTACCTGCGACAGGGGTGGTTGGTTATTTCTGAGCTGGAGTCCCATGGTGTTGCCCTGTTGGCCTTAAACTCTTGGGATCACATGATCCCCTGGCTCCTGAGTAGTTGGAACCACAGGTGTATGCCTTTGTGCTTGGTTATGTTGGCAATTTTCATTATAGAAGAGAATAAATATTTACAAGGGAGATTTAACTGTGTCTGATTGGGCAGGGACTTTTTTTTTTTGTCAGTACTGAGGATTGAACTCAGGACCTTGCGCTTGCCAGGCAAGTAGTTATGCTGCTGAGCAATCTCCCCTGCCTGACAGGGACATTTTTTTCAGGAAAAAAAATGGTCTGTAAGCTTGTAGGATTGACTTGACAAAAGAACACTTCCAAGGAATGGGAAGAGCAATTGCTGAAGAGAAGGACAAGGATGAATACAAAGTAGTAAGACAGCAGAGACAAGACAGATTGAAGAGGGTTGTTATGAGACGTGGAGAGGGCAACCCACACCATCTGGTCCCATGGGTGCTGAGAAAAGCTTCAAATCTATCCTAAAAGCAGTGGGAACCTAGTGGAGGGTTTCATGAAGCAAAGTAATACAGTCATATTTTCCTTTAGCCAAGGTTTCTTTGGTTGAGTTTGGAAGAATGGTTGGTAGAGAGCAGTGTTGTTGAGAAAACCAGTCTTTTGATCCCTGCTTGGCCACATGAATTAATCCTGGGTCTGGGACACTTTTATACCAAGAGACAAAGAAGCTACAAGGACTGTGCAGAGCTTATCTAATTGCATGGGAGTGTTTTTCTTTGCAGTGAACCTGCTGTTACATCTTTGCTTGCTTCAGTGTGTTACATGGCATTTGGTCCACTACATTTGTCCTCCTCAGGGAGGAAGGATGTTTTTCCTGTGTCGAGGGAGAGGTGCAGATACTTTCTCTGTGCTGGCTGCCACAGTCGAGAGATACACACTACCAAAGCCCCTGTTGTTTTCTTTTATTGTAAGTAAAGCATTGATGTATCCCATAAAGCATTTTTGTTTCCCTTGGTAACTCCCATACCAGAATGCAACAGATGCAAGCCTTTGAGAGTATTCCTGGAGATTGATTGAGTGATATTTTGCATAGTAGTCACATTTATCACACAACAAGATTGCTGAACAGTTTGGGTCTAGTGGAGTGGAGAAGTCCTAGTGTAGCTTAGGATGTTGGTGGTGGAGGTGGTCACACTGCTCTGTCTTGGTCATGCATTGGATCTACAGGGTGAGGAAGGTGATTTGGCAAGAAAAACACACAGGTTTGAGTTCTTTTACTTGGTGGGATGGTGAAAGAGGAAATGTTTTAACCATTGATCTTGAAACAATTCGTTGCTGGACTGAAGAGGATAAAAAACAGATTTGAACACACTGCTTAGCAAAAGCAGGATGAAATGGAAGGAAGTTGCATACCATGTCTTGGAAAGCTAAGCTACTTTGCCTTGGGGAGACTTTCTATATGAAAATCTGGAAGTAGGATGGACAAATTAGAAGAACAAAGTACTCTTTAAAACCCTGGAATCCTCATTCTCATCAGGTTTTAAACTATAGTTTAAATGACTTTGGATTACTTGAGGATTATTTACAGTCAATTCCTAATTTTATGCTCAATAAATGTACTAGACATTAGCATTACCAGATAGAGGAAGTGCAAGAAATGTCACTAATTTTAATATTAGCCTAACTAGCATGGAATTAGGAAGGTATATGCTCCGAGTAAATCTTGCCCTGTGCTTCAAAAGCTTAATAAAGATGGGCCTATAATTAATTAATATCTTTCCTTTTGTGCACACAGCTTAGTTCTATTAATACAAGCAATTCATGAACTTACTCTTCTTCCTAGAGAATTGTATTTTTTAATCACAATTTCTTCTCTTGGAAGGTTCCACTCAGTCTGAAACAACTTTTGCATTTCTTAAAGAAAAGGTTCCAAATAAAAATAATACATTAATTGTTTCCTATGTCTGCATCTTTTAATTTCTTCGGATTCTCACTCAGTGCTCTCTGTAAATTCATTTCACTCAATAAACGTATGTTTGGTATTTACTCTGTGCTAGTTGCTGAAGACTCAGATATCAATGAGCATCTTCTCCCCTCCCCCAACTTTGCATCTCCCACCAACCAATTTCAGTTCAGGGGACTATCTTAGTCACCATCTCATTGCTGGAATAAAATATGCCACACCCAGAGTGAAAGGAGGCGAGGTTTACTTGGTTCACAGTGCATAGAGATGTCAGTGCATAATCAGCTGACTCCAAGGCAGGGCAGCCTGGCAGAGGGGCATGGCAGGCTGAAAGCAGCAACCAGCAAGCCTCTTGGACTTCTTTCCCACAAGCCTGTTGGGTGGTGTCACCCAGACAAGCGTGGGGCTTCAATATTCACACCCAGACCTAGGCCAAATTCATTAGTCATCACACTTTTAACCCCTATTCTTATACTCCAGATCGGTGATGGCAAACCTAGATACGAGTGCCCAAGCTGCAACATTAAACCCACTTATCTCAGCGTGCCAATACTGCAGTTAGACCCTGAATACTGAGGATTTAGTTAAGGAAAAACAGCTCATGCATTAATGTATTTTGTCTTGAAACAAAAACAGTACCCTACATGTCATTTGTTCAGACACCTCTATGAAACCTCACCTGAGCACATGACACTCTGGGGGACACCTAGACACAGCCCCAGAGGGACTTTGCCTTTATCATGAGTTTTTCATTGCAGCGTTTGCCTGCCTTTTGAGTATGAATGTATTTTAATATCAAAAATAATGACAGAAACTCCAGATAGTAATAGATACTACTAGATATATATCTAGTATCTACTGACAGATAACTACATAATCAGAGAAAACCATCAGCTACTTTGACATGTATATCATCTCCACAGTACCAAAAGCTGTGTAAATTTGAAGAATTAAATATATATATATATATATATATATATATCCTCGTGAGACATTTATATTCAGTATATAGACAGTAATTCATGCAGACCTTGCAAGATGTTGCAGGTCACTGTGGCACTGTTGAGTTCCATTTTCCATAGTGCTCATTCATGCTTT
This sequence comes from Octodon degus, assembly GCF_000260255.1. Classification (NCBI taxonomy): domain Eukaryota; kingdom Metazoa; phylum Chordata; class Mammalia; order Rodentia; family Octodontidae; genus Octodon; species Octodon degus. The sequence continues at coordinate 5,067,283 of NW_004524763.1, read as the reverse complement.
CTTTTCCTTGTGACATTCTCTTTTATTGTTGTATGCTGTTCATCTTCATCTGTGCTTCTCTAAATCATATACTCCTTAAGAGCAAAGATCAGAATCTGAATATTCTGTGTAGACCTTACAGAAATCTTCACGAGGGCCAGGAATGTAGCTCAGCAGCACAGTGCCTGTCTGGGAAGCACAAGGACCTAAGTTCAATTGCTGGTACCAAAAAAAAAAAAAAAAAAAAAAACTTCACTCACTAGAGTCTTCATGAAGTAGTAAGTGAAGATGGTTTAACATGTACTATCGACTGCTACTAATCCTCACGTAGCTTTTTTTACTACTTTGTAGACCTCTTCTTGAGAAATGAAAAGGAAGCAAAAGCTCCATCTTTTCAGCTATGTCAGGCATTGGTTGAAATTGAAGCCAGCAGTAGTGACCCAGATATAATCCTGGGGTGTCAGTTTCACTGATTAGTGATAACTTAAGATTTATTAACATTCACAACAATTAGAAGGGTCCATTAGGGGTTCAAAACAGCTGATACAGGTAGTTGCATCACATGGTTTTTAGATAAATAAACAGAACTCTGTAAAGCTAACTGCTACTTACCTAGAACTACATAAAGTCAGAGTTAAAACTGGAACTTGCACATCCTGATCCCTGGTCCATAACTCCTTTCATGGTAATTATGAGGGACAGAGCTTCAATAAATGTATGAATGTATAAAAGCATAAAAATTACACACACACACACACACACACACACACACTGAGGTGTATATATGTTGAAGATCATCTCAGAAAGTCATGCCCAAATTCAACCATCTGAATCTTTCTGTAGTTTGTAATAAGGACTCTCACCAGAGAGTGTGATTCTGAATTGACTTAATTATGCCACTATCAAAAACCCTGTGGAGAGACATCTATTGAAGAAATAGTTTCCTTTCACACCATTAGATAATGTATCCCGATTCTCATCTGATGGTTGCTATCAAAGAGCTGCATGTCTTGATTAACACAAAGTCACTGTCTTCACTGAGCTAATTGTAAAAAACCCTTCTGCTCAGGAAAAACTGGCTCAAGGCATGACCATAGGAGAGACACTTCATCTGCAAATGTTTACTCTGCCATGTATTACGCTGTGTTTCACAGTAAAATTATGAAAAGTTCATTGAGATACCAGAATTTAATGTCAGGGAAACATCTATTTAGTATTTTCTTTTTTCTGAGTGCCAGTTGTATTACAGCTGTCTTTTTACCTTGATTGTGGTGAAGCATACATTGTTTTTTTTTTCAAAGTTTTATTGATAAACATATAGCAATGAGACAGTTTCAAATCAAATCGGAAGTACAGTTTCAACAAATAATACACTGCATATATTCTTCT
>NW_004524763.1:5051023-5060432 GCF_000260255.1 Octodon degus | reverse complement strand
AAACACCATGTTTCATTTTTCTATTTTCTGTGACACTTATGCAGTACATACATTTTGCCATCATGTTGAGGCGTTGGAGCATGCACATAATACAGCTTCCTTGTGGTCTGTTAATCCCCTTCGTGCTCTTCTCTCTTCCTCCTCTGATTCCCTCTCCCCCTTTCCATTCTCGCTGGCATTCATTTAAGTTCACGTGTGTGGCATTTACTATCTGTCCATAGTCATTAAGGGTATCAGGCAAATCCTATACTTCGCATACACTTCACCTTCAAAGGGAAAAGGGTGAAAAGTCTGAGACAGTCCAGGAAGGCAGACAGAAGAACAACTAGTGCTGTCAGTAGGGCTCCTTCCAGCCTTCCAAAGCAGCATGTGCTGCAGCCAGACCTGTGAGCGTTAGTAGTCACCACTTACCATCCAGAAACGTCACAGTCCTCCTGTGCTTTTCAGACAGTCCTTGCTTTGTCACCTCTGTAAGCTTTGCACAGAGCTTTTAGCAAGTACTTTTTTACATATTTAGTACAGGGTCTTACTACATAGATCAGACTCGTAGTGATCCTGTTTACAGCCTCCCAAGTGCTGGGATTACAGGCGCCCACCACTACACCCAGTCTCAATCAAGTCTCAGTACGCCTTGGGGACAGGGCCAGCATGGCAGGCCTGGGGATCAAACCCCCAGCCCCTGCGTCTGTCTAAGTAGATGCTTTAATCCGCTGAGCTATTTGGCCTTGGCTGACCTGCAAGTACTTTCTCATAATGTGTTTAAAAAATATTGTTGCCTTTTTATGTAATACATCTCAAGTACTTATGTTAATTGTATTTGTGTGATACATGACTTACTTGTGTCCTTGGATATTAATAGCGTGTCTGTGTTCAAATTCATAGCATATAATGAATTTGGAGGAATAGGCATTATTCAGATGCACATTAATTTCTGTGGTTGTAGTTGCAATAACTCAACTGAGAAAAAATTAGTCATGAATGCTTGCCTGTACTTTCTTCAACTCAGAAATATGGAAAACAATTCTTAATCCTTCTGCTCATTCTGTAATCTTTTAATTACTCTGTGTGTGTGTGTGTGTGTGTGTGTGTGTGTGTGTGTGTGTCACCCTGACCCTGTGCCTGCTAAGGAAAGAAGGCACTCAGTCCTAACACTGGTCCAGGAAGCTTCCTTGTTCCCCTCTGTCCCAAGATGGTGTTTACTATTTTGGTGAATTTACTAGATGTGAACATACCTGAATTTTTTTTTTTTTCTTTTTGCAGTGCTGGGGGTTGAACCCAGATATGCAGGCTTGCTGGGGAAGCATTCTACCACTGCTTACATTGTAAAAGGCTTTCAGCTAAGAGAGATTCCTGTGTACAGGTCCCCCAAAAGGATAGCAAAGATACTGTTATCAATGCAGCTGTGACACCTAAAGGACACTGTCAGGTGCAGCCGTGGCCTCTTCCCCGCCTGATCATGTGACTGTCCATTTCATGTTGCCCAGAGCACAAGTCTATTCCTGCTGGCACATTTTTTCTTTTACTGTGTTCATTACGTCTATCAATGTATTTTAGGGAAGGGTCTACAGGGTGTTGAGGATCTCACTACTACATTGGACTCGTAGTGATCTGCCTGTTTACAGCCTCCCAAGAGCTGGGATTATAGGCGCTGCCACCACACCCTGTCTCAATTGCTGTCTCAGCATGCCCCCAGGGCGGGGCCAGCATGGCAGACCTGGGGATTGAACCCCTGGCCCCTGTGCCTGCTTGCAGGTGCTTTAATCTGCTGAGCTATTTGGCCTCCCTCAGTCTGCCTCTTAAAAGGACTTTTTTCCCCACATCAGGACACTTGATTCCTCTCTCTTCAACATTTTTTGTCAACACCTCTGTCCTAGTCCCTTCGCTTATCACTGGGGCACAATACCCAGCCCCCAAAAATTAAAGGAGGAGAGGTTTACTTTGCTCAGAGTTGGTGGCAGATACAGTCCACAGTCCTGGCTCCAGGCAGAACAGCGTAGCAGAGGGGCACAGGAGAGGACAAGCTGCTCCTGCTGCGGTGGTGGAGAGGCAGGGAGAGTGAGGGCAGGAGCCAGGAAAGGGGTTGAGGTCTGCAAGGGCACACCCCAAGACCCGCCTCTTCTGACCAAAGCTGTCCCCTGCCAGCAAGCCAACTATAATCCTCCAATCCAGTCACCCTCCAGAAGCCTTGCCTTCAGGTGTATCTGGGTATGAACTGAGACAACTTCTTGGCTCTTGCGCTGACAGTTCTGAGTTCAAGTGAAGTGACTGTGATTATTTTTCAGCTATGCATTAAATCTCACCCCTGCTGATTATTTCAGCTGTATGATCCTTCATCCTTTAGAAGCACCACTGCTACAGCTCGGGCTCATCACAGTTTCATTTGTTTTCCTAGCTTCTTCACCCTCCTTGCTCCCTAATTCTTGATTCAATATTCTCTTTGTTTCTTTTACTCCATAGGCCAAAGTCCATCGAAGCTCCTTCTGAAAACCACATTCTTCTTCAGGTTCTTCTTTTCCTGGTGGGATAATCTTTATTTCCTGGTCATTTTTAATGTCTGTCTCCTTGTTCTATGTTGCCCTGCACATTGAATGCCCTTCTGAATCATTCATGCGGTGTCAGGCTCATCTGCTTTATCTCCAGTTGCTCCTGGTCATACAGATTGTTGGTGTCACCTGCGTGGCATTTTCCCTTTTGTTATTAATTTATGCTCAGCCCTTGAGCCAGTGCAGGCCATTCATTTTAAAAGTCCACGCAGTGAAAGTGTGCTTGGGAAGACCTTGCACGTCATTTGGAGCTGTGGAAGTTTCCAGCTGGGATGCAGTTAAAAGTTCAGGCATTTTCTGGAGATTAAAAAGCTGTCATGAAAATAATGATTTTTTTTTTTAAAGACAGCTCAATCCTCTTCAGAATACCTCGTTAGCTTCCCAGTTGGACCTTTGGAGCATTTGTTGTGGCTGTCCGTCTGCACTCCAGCAGGCCTCTTTCATTATTTTTCACAATCTAATTAGCACAACTGCTATTCTGTCCACCATTTCAGGGCAGCTAGTGACATCCAAGTTTATTATTTCTGATTGAAAATAAGCTTTTCTTAAAAAAAAAAAAGGAAAAAAATAAATAAAGAAAATAAGCTTTCCTGAAATTCTGGGTCATGTGCAAGTGTGCATGTGTGGTTTAGTGGAATTAGTTGTTCCTCTGTGTGGTCATAATGAAATTAAGGCATCGCGCTTCTGGGGAATTATCTAATTTAATTCTCTTAGGAACCTGAGGGGTGAGTACTTTCTTTATACTTATTTGACAGATGAGAAAAAAAAATTTTTTTTCTCATACTGCAAAGAGATACCCAACTTGAGCCCCAGCTAATGGGCCTCAGCAACCTCTTCTTTGACAGTTCTCCCTAGGACTTCTCTCTTTGTCTTTGCCTCCACCACTACCTGTTGCATCAAGTCAAGCAGCCCTTCTGCTCCTTGGTTAGCTGAAGCTGAAGCACACACTCTACTCAGGTGTGATATGCACATATGCTGTGAACATCTTGACTTAGGCTTCCTTGTAGATGGGGCATAATTCTTAAATTACTTTTAAAACAATAACCTACCTCAAAATGTGCTGCATATGTACAGTGGAATATTATTCAGCCGTAGAAGGATGAGATTCTGTCATTTGCAACAACATGGATGGCCTTGGAGAAGGTAATGTTATGTGACATAAAGTAGGCCCAGAGGACAAATGCCATGTGTTCTTGCTGTGGGAGCTCAGGGAATTGGTTGCACAGGGAGTAGGACAGAGTCAGGAGAGGCCAAAAAGGGAGGGTGGACAGTGACAGGGTGGAGGAGGACGGGAGCCGAAACACAAAAGGGGTAAGCAGTTCCACAGTTCTGCTGCACAGTCTGGGAACTATATTCTACCACAATTCATTACACCTTAAAAACAACTAAAGGAGAAGAATTCAATGCTCCCATCACATAAGAGTGGTTATATTTGGGGGGATGGAAGTGTTAATTACCTTGACTCAGTCACTATATATTATATTAAATTACTAAACCATAAACCACAAATAAATGCCAAGATTATGTTTAATATTAAAAGCATTAAGAGACCAACCTATTGCCAGGTCCTTGCTCAGATTAACTTAACTCCCTTTCGGCCCATTTCTGCTTCACACATGCTAAAACTGATCTACACAATCTACTGTTTTTCTCCCCAACATCCAGATCTTTTTCTGGTTATCTAGAGTTAAATGTCATCAGTTTTTCATTTCAAGATTTCCACTAATTTCTGGTCCTAGAAAAGAGAATTTCTTTTCTCTGTTGAATTTCTCTCTAGGATTTAGAGTGTAGTCCTAGCCTTACCACCAGCCCTCCTAAGGCGTAGTGCTGCCTTACCTCTGGCCTCCAGAAAAAAACCTGTTATATCCTCTCTGCTCAAAATACATGTCCTGCCCTCTCTCATAAGGAATTCTTGATACTCTGACTTATTTTCTGCCTCTAGAACTTCCAACTCATGTCAGGTTTGTCCCAGTTACTCCCAGGTAGGAGGGAAGTAAAAGTTATTTCAAACCACTTCTTATCAGTGTGCCAGCCTGTGTCAGGAGAGTCAGTGCCTGGTAAGTGCTGCCGGAGCAGTACCCTGGGAAGCCACATTAGGACCCGGGACTCATCTAGGTTCAGTTAAAACTTCTGTTCACAACCATGAGTCAAACTGACAGTTCAGCTTTACTGCAGGCAAACTTTGGCATATGGGTTCCACATCACCCCAGCACCAGGACTGGCAGTGGTGTTAGCAGCGCCCCTCAGAGTGAGGTGACCTGACTGTGATTGTACCCTGCTTAATAGAGGCAGTAAAAATTAAAATGAACTGGAACGGGGTGGCCAACAATACTACCAAAGGGAGGTGAGCTGTGCACTCAAGTTATGTCCCAAGATGGGATGTGAGAAGCAGTGCCACAGAATACATATCCGAGGGAATCTGTTTGAACAGGCAGTGGGGAAGTCAGACTGCCAGGCTGCAGCAGATGCCTGCGAAGCAGATGATGAGCTTGGAGAAAGCTTAATTTTGAAAAATCCAGATTTGAGAAGTTGAGTAGGAATAATGTGTTGAGACTCAAATCAGGCATTATTATTATTAAAAAGGATAAAATGAAAACAAGCTTTGTAGATAAGGAGAGGAGGAGGGATTGAAAGGCAGGGAGGGGGAATAAAGTGCTAACTTTTTGTGACACAAATGAAAGTACTAATTCACCTTGGTGGAGTATACACTCAAATGAACATTGTGTAGAGTTTTAGATTCTAATATAAAACAGTGTTGACCATTTTATTACATTCTGGTTTGTGCTGTTTTATCAGGTTTCATAATTACATTTAAAGTTGCTGTTTTGAATGTAAAAGCCAAACTCAGATTGTCAAGATATCAAAGAGTATCTATAGTGTGATGTGGTTATATAAAGCTGGGTTGGTCGTGCCTACTTAACCAGAAATCATACATACTTTTTTTTTTCTTTAACAGTAGCCACTATTAAAGGTTTATTTGGTATTGTAGTTGGTGTGACACTGGGTTACACTGTTCACAGGTAGATCTTTTTACATTATATGGTAATATACACTACATATATATATAGTATATATATATATATATATATACTATATATATATATATATTACACAAAATAAAATCCTTTAAGACAGTTATGCAGAAGACATGCAGTATTGGATTTGTACACTGGATCCCAGACTGGAACCAACTGGGGAAAGGTCAGACAAGGCTTGGTGGGCGAAGCTGTGTAACTGACTAATACACATCTGTTTGATGAGTAACTGGAGCCTGTGCAGCGAAGTGTCTCAGATGCTGGGCTATTTCATACTAACCAGGACTACAAGTGCAGCACCATCCGGCATCAGGACAGAGCTGTGGAGTTTTGTTTCTACTTCTAACTTTTGGAAACTAATGTTTTCCCAGGCCATCTTAATAGTGCTGCTTCAATCACATGTCAGCTAAGAAGGACAACTGGCACAACTCCCACTAAATCCTCCTGTAGCCTAGACAGTGATGTGGTGACACTGGGAGACTCTAAAACTGCAGCTCCTTCTGGATCGACCACAGGGTATCTGCACTCTTCTTCAAACATGCCTCTTCCTCAGAAGTCAGAGTCACCTTCACAACATCAGAGATCCCATTCTGTCCCAGGTCACAAGAGACACTAAGGAAAACATCACCCTTGATTCCATAGAACCCTTAATCATGGTAGAAATTGGGTGCACCCTCCTAAGGTTCTTCATTATGCTTTCTGCCAAATATGCCATCAACAGTCCAGTGGCTCAGGATGAGTAACCTTTCAGTTTGATCTCTTCATAAGTACTGTCAACCACCTGTTTGTGAACCTCTTTCCAGTGCTCTTTAGCCCCATCAGTTCACAACTCAGGGTGCAGATTCTTCCAGGCGACACCAACAACATTCACGTCACTCCACACAGGGACACTGGATTCTCCGTGCTCCCGAAGGATCCAGCCGTGGTGGCTCAGTGGGTCCACGCCCAGCCTTTTCCCCATCAGGTAGCGGAACCAGGCTGAGTCCAGGTTGCAACCACTGCCAATAACATGGTTCTTGGGAAAGCTGCTTATCTTCTAAGCCACATAGGTCAAGATGTCCACTGGGTTGGACACAACAAGCAACTTGCAGTTGGGACTGTACTTCACAACATTAGGAATGATGAACTTGAAGATGTTCACATTATGCTGCCCCAAATTAAGGTGGTTCTCTCCCTCTTGTTGACATGCTCCAGCAGTGATGATAACCAGCTTGGAGTTGGTGGTTTCATTATAGTGTTTGCTGGAGACATGTTTTGGTGTCCTGAGGAAAAGGCTGCTGTGTTGGAGATCCATCACCTCTCCCTTCAATTTGTCTTCCATGACATCAACAAGTGCAAGCTCACCTGCCAAGTCCTTCCTTCAGATACTGATGGCACAGGCCATGCCAACAGCACCAGCCCTGACAACCGCGATCTTAATCTGGGGCACCTGTTTCTCCTTAAGGCGATTCACAATCAGCTGATCCTTGAGACTGGCCATCTTGGACTTAGAACCACAAGGAACTGGGAATGCACATGGGACCCACATTGGGGTACATGCTTCTCAGATTTGGACTTAGTAGCAGCAGCTCCAAAACATATACAACCTTTTTGATTAAACTGATTTTTAGCTCTTTTGTTTTTTAAAAAAATGGATTAGTACAGGGCTTACAGGGTCTCACTATGTAGATCGGAGTCATAGTGATTCTCCTGTTTTCAGCCTCCCAATTGCTGAGATTACAGGTGTGTGCCACCACGCCCAGTCTCAATTGCCATCTCAGTGTGCCCCAAGGGTAAGAGGGGCACTACATGCTAGGGATAGAACCCTGACCCCTGCACTCTGCCTGAGCAGGCGCTTTAGTCGGCTGAGCTGTCTGGCCGGCTCTTGTTTCTGTCTTTATCTCTCTCTGTCTCTGTCTGTCTTTGTCTCTGTCTGTCCCTTTCTTGCTCTCTTCCTCTTTACCACCTTGTATCTGGCCTTGGGAGAAGAATGAAAGAAAATTTTCATTTTCCCAGTATTTCAACATTTTATAAAACTTGATGGCCAGATCACCCCTGCCAGAAAGGTTTTAAAAAATTTGCAATAGAACCTGTGATATTGCTTATGAGTGATGTAGTCTCCAGTGCCTGGGACAGAACATAGCACTTCCTGGAGCCCAAGAATGATGTGTGAATGAAGCAACAAGTGGACATCTCTGTCTCTCTCTCTCTCTCTCTCTCTCTCTCTCTCTCTCTCTCAGTTTTCTAAGTTTCTTCTTGTTGGACCTCAGTCCTGATAAGAACTATGGTTCAGTTTTCACTTTCTGTTTAGAAATTAAGCTAATCCCATTATTGGTTACACATGATTGGCTCTTTGGGACATCCTTTGAAAGAGTCTTGTTCCAGCTCAGAGAAGACATGGATGCGCTCTGAATTCCTCAGATCATTGGCAGGGCCTCCACGGCATGTTGTAAGACCTGAAGAATATCCAGAAGAGTTGATGAGTTGCATGTGAGTAGTTTTACACTTTATGGTGGCCAAAACCCATCAGTAAACAAGTATGGTACTCTAAGAATGCCAAAGAAAAGAGTGAAAAGTAACCCCAAAATAGGGAAAAGAATGGCAGGTAATCTGCACAGTGAATCCCTAAATCAGCAGCACCCACCCTGTTTGATGTGATCATTGCTTAAAATATGAGAAATTCCATAGCCTGTGCTTTTACAGAGACACAAACCAGGGTTTCTATAAAGGCTTTGTAAGAAAAATTATCTATCGTCAGCCACCACAATATCATTCCTCAACTTACAGCAGTACTAGAGACAGTCACAAGAACGATATGTGAAGCTCTCCCTGACCTAAAGGAATAGCTTCAGGGTGACATGATGAATCTAAATATTAATGGCCGACCATGACCCAATTAATAAGAAAAATCTAGTGAACAGTATTATACTGCAAGTTTTTGAGGAGCAGCAAAAATAATAAAATATGTGATCCTTTCCCTGAAGGAACAAGAAAATTGTAAGACAGTTTTACAAAACCATGAGTAGAATATGTTGTACAGAGACAGCCTGCACACTAATGATGACCCAACTTCAAATCCAGAGCTACGAGCCACTTAGTTATACCAAGTTTTGATCTCCTGTGTTCTTGTATATGAAACAAAAAAAATGTCATCTGTTTTCATGAGAATTAATGAATGGGATTGTGGGATTATCAAGTTACTGAATTGTGGAATGATTGATTTATAATGAAATGACAATAGCTCTTTGCGTAAAGAAAGTAATTGTTTGTGTGGTTCTAAATAATGCAAATTTAGCCTTTATTGGATAACCCAGGAGAATGAAAACTGACAAAGTAGAACTGTTGTATGGAGGAAAGAGAAGACCTAAAGAGTGACATTGTGTAGGAATGGAGAGGGAAAGTGAGCACAAAAACCTCTCACTGCAACCTGCAGGAAAGACAGGGAAAGGGTCCAGGTAGGGATTAGCCAACCATCAGTCAAAGAAGTTAAAAAACAGATGTTTTCTGGTAATTTTGAGTTAATCTTCTTGCTATTCATAATTATTTCTTCCATTCCCCAATGCAATCTTCAGAAATGCTTTGCAGAGTTGAATTTGTCTTGGGAACTGCAACCAAGTTTTGAAGGGTCACGGCAAGAATCCAGGCAGCTGCAGGGTCTCGGTCTTTCTGTGGGTCACACAATGCTTGGCTTGCAGCAATAGTAATAATAGCAAGTGGTGTGCAGCTTAAGAAATCCAAATGTCTGGAGGAGGAAGAAGGGGAGGAGGAGCAGGAAGATGAGAAGGGAGAAAGAAGAGAAAGAGAGAAAGAGAGAGAGAGAGAGAGAGAGAGAGAGAGAGAGAGAGAGAGAGA
>NW_004524763.1:5039245-5050923 GCF_000260255.1 Octodon degus | reverse complement strand
AAGAAGAAGAAGAAGAAGAAGAAGAAGAAGAAGAAGAAGAAGAAGAAGAAGAAGAAGAAGAAGAAGAAGAAGAAGAAGAAGAAGAGAGAAGAGGTGACATGGCCAAAGCTGCTGAAACAAAGGTATATGTGGTGCTTTTGGGGAGTTCTGAAGATACTATAGCAGAGGATGTTTGTTAGGCAGTATTCAAACTATATCCAAATGACTTAGCATCACACTGAACAGAGTTTTGCTCCTAAGTTTGTGCTTGAGATATTAAGTAAGCAGAAACTTCAGGACATTTTTGAAAAATGAACATCTAATCCTGAAAATCATGTTTAAAAGCTATCAGACTGTGATAATTGCTTGGGCTGGAAAAAGAAACTAAAGACAACACAAAACAAAAATAAAAGGAAGATGATAAATTTAGAGGGGAAAATGGCAAAGCATGCTAAAGAGGAACGGAAGGCTGAATACTGAAAGCAGTGCTGAGCTAGCACCAGGATGGTGGTATAAACAGCAAGAGGATAGGGATGTGTGGTCCAACCAGCCTCATTTTTATAAGACTGAGGATTTGAGGTTTCAGCATGATACTCAAGTAAAGTCACAAGAGTGGCTGGAAAGAGCTGGAGCAAAGGAAGATGGGCTGATGATGCTGATGAAGCCGTTGTTTGCATAAAGTGTGTTGTTCCCTGAACTTCTAAAGCAATTGTTAAAGGACAGGGAATGGACAGAAGAAGAAGTACCCAGGGACAGTGGAGACTTAAAGGGCTACCGAAATGAAGGGAGGGAAGGATCCCAAAAGACATCTTCATGCTGCCCTAACTCGGTGAAGAGTCCACCACTCAGTTCCTCGAGCCCAAGGTGAGGCTTCACCTGGACTTGCTCTCCTCCTGTCATGCCCTGCACTCAGCCCACTGCAGCATTGCTGAATCAGGCTCTCCACGGAAGACCCACCTGACCTTCTGTTTCGCTGCCTCCCCATCAGCTCACCAGTATCTCCTACCACGGAATGACAGCAGCCATAAGTGACCTTACAGATTCTCTTGGTCTCCATGATCTAAAAATTGCAGTATGTGTCATATAACATTCTCCTGTTCCAAGTCCCCCAGTGACCCTCTCATACTTAGAACAGATTCAGGATGCTTGTTGTTATTTCACGCCTTCAAATGATCTGACTCAGTGTGTACTGGGCCTCTCCCTCACCACTTATCCCTTTTCTTAGTCTACTGTATCTGTGTCAATATTTCTTGGATCCCAAGAGTTTACAAAATAAATAAGTAAAAAGGTAAAAAAGTAATGTAGTTATCAAGTAACAGAATTTCTTTGAAGAAAAATATCAAATGAAAGAGAAAGTAACACAGCCTAAGCCCTTTTATTTTTCCCATTACCCAGACTTTACTACCTGCATCTTTCTCAGTGTAACCATTAGCAGTGCATGTCTTTTCATGACTTGCTTTCTCTTTCTTTTATTCACTGTGTTATCAGTTACTCTACTGTGTATTTGTGATCAAACAGGAGAACAAAACAGACAATACTCCCTGTGCCTATGCAGCTTCATTCTGCCAAGGAGACCAGACAGTAGTCAGGATGAACACGTAAATTATGTTGTGTGGCAGATGATGGTGCGTGGCAGGAGGAGAGCAGCCAAGGCCACAGGGAGAGCAAGTCTGCTCTCCGTGTTGGAACATGGTGAGCATGAGCCGCGACTGTGGGCAGAGTGGTCCTGGATGGCCCTGTGGAGCAGCTCTTTGCAGAAAGCCTACAAAAAGGCAGGGAGCAAGCGCACCTATAGTGGGCAGTAAGCACCAACATGAGAGAGGAGTGGACTGGCGTGTAGGTGGAGAGGTGCTCAGAGGGGAGGAGGGGAGTGAGTGGGGTAGGGGCAGGGAGCAGCCACATCTGGTTACACAGGCTTCTGGGTTCCTCTCTCCTCTGTGTTCTTTTTCTTCATAGAATGTACTTTACCTGACACTATATTACATATTTATCTTCTTATTCAATATCTTTTTCCTTCACTAGATGAAGACAGAACTTGGGACTCTTCTCTAAAACAGCTCTCATTCTCAGAACTCAGTTTTATTGAAGAAAATAATAAATGAAGGGCAGAGGCCTAGAATGAGGTATTAACTACAAAGATCTGAAGAGGAAGAGCATTGTGGAATTTGGCAGTTTGGCATTTACTGATCCGAGGGGTCGAGGCGCTGGGGCTGGGGAGATAACTCAGCAGCTTAAGCACCTGCCTGGGAAGCACAAGGGTCAAGCCACTTTCATGGGTCCATGAGAATAATAATACACACTTGGAATGAGGGCAGAGGGCAGAAGAATAGAAGAAAAGAAAAACTGCTAAGGTGATAGCAGTTCTTAAGTTCCTTTTTAAAACAACTAACTTAAGTAGGTGTCATAGAGCTGCACGTGGTATAAACTCTTCCTTCTCTAACTTATGATTTACCCTCTTCCACAGATACTTGAGCATGTGGTGTATTATGCACATCTGTTGAATCCCTTGGAGAATTCACACCTCTCACCATGGTCATTGTTAACATCACTGTGATTGAAGTGTCTTAAATCTCATGTTAGGACTTAACTATAATCTCACTTACTACATGGGAGGGGAGGTTATGTGTTTCACTATTTAGGTAAAAAATCTTAGGAAAGAGATAGCCCCAAACTGCAGAGCATAAGTAACAGTTAAGCCTCAGTGACTGAGGATTTCTATGATGAAATAAATTAATGCATATGAAAGGGCTTTGTACAATAGAAACGTACCATGTTTTTCAGAAGAAAACTGTGTATCTTGTTTCATCTTGAAAATGTTCAGATGCTCAAAGCTATAACTATGGTATCATAGAAGGCAGTATCCTCTGAATTTAGATATTTACATGGTGTCATTTAAAAGAAAATACCATAGGCAGTGAATTTACCCACACGTTTTAAACATGTCTGTACTTTCAATCGAAAGAATAAAGCAGATACAGGAAAGAAAAAGGCAAGACATTTCTCCCACCATATAAATGGTAAATCTTGGTACCCTCAACATTGTTGAGGTGAGGTGTACATCAGCCCAATGAAAACAGCCTGAACAAGAGAGAGCTCAAAGGAGAGGGTGGAACCGTGCATGAGGAAACAGTTAATTTTACGAGGTTGCACTAATCACACTGACCACAGATGCTCTCTGTGTGGAGCTTTGTCATTTTGTTAAACTTGGATGCTTCTATCTTGGCCACTTTCATCACCAGAAAACCTCACTGAAGAGAAGCGAGCACGTTGTGTGTAGGATTATCCAGGTTATAACACAGTGACTGTAACAAAAGCCACCAAGTAGTTCTCTAAGCTTCTCTGTGATGACTTCTAAGTGTTGGGAAAAATAATCTTTGCTCCTCATAACTTGGTCAAAAATATTTAGCCAAAAGTTGGAGACACTTAATATCATGTGGATTTTCTCTAGACCATCAGCAAATAACTTTAAATTTTACATTATAGCAGAAGCAAATTAAGCACAGGTGTTAAAGTCATTTTCAAGACTTTTATAAATTGAACCTTTTTTTTGTTTAAGAAAATTTATTTTTTAAATTAATTTTATTGATACAGAAATAGCAGTGAGAGAGATTTAAAACAGGTTAGTAGGACAGTTACAATAATTAATATATTCCATATTGTTGTCTTCATAGTAATTATTCATAGTACAAGATGCAGACATGATATCTTATACAAATCTTTCTTCTCATTAAACTAAGAGAAAATAGATGTATATCTATCCTAACTTATATATATATATATATATATATATATATATATATATATATATATATATATATATATACACACATATATATATTCACTACAAAATGGTCCTTCATTTATATTCCCCTTTTTTGTTTAGTTTGTCAGAGATAGGTATTCCATTGCCACTCAAATATTGTAGGTGCATGAATGCAGAGAGCAAATTGGTCATGCAATGGCCATGACTCATCCATATATCCACATGGCTGACACTGACAAAGGATCTACACACTGTGGTACAGGGTTTCAGGGTGAACCCTGAGGGAATATGACTGACCTTGTCAGATACAAAAGTTACATTCTTTGCTATATAAGTTTTGCTTTATCTTGGTCTTAACCATCCAGCAGAAAAGTGTAAACACGAGGTATAAAAAGTAAAGCCATATTAATATGCTGAGCTGTAAAAGGCTTGAGTCAACAACTTCTGACTTGCCAGTCCTGCAGATAACCCAGTGCTATTACAGTATACCAGACTATATTAGTTTACTTTGCTGAACCTTTAAAAGGATGCATTTTTATTGTCCCCTGGAGCATTCACTCATAATAGTATAACTATAAAACTTTTTGCAATGGATAACAGTAGCTTGAAAAAAAAGTTTATTTCCTGTTGCCTCTCTGTCAGATGTTTTTTGCTTTCTGTTTTGGTGAAATAAAAATGGCCGTGATGGATGGGCAGCCACAAAATTAATGTATCACTCAGCTCGTGTGTGCCCGCTTGACCTGGCAGAGCGGTGTCCAGAATGCTGTGCTCACATGTGGCTTTGTTTTCTGGAAAGGAATGAAGAGGTGATGTGGCTGCTCATCATGTCATGCTTGGCTAGCAGGTTAGATGGAACAAGTGAGGGGCACGCAGGGCTGAGCAGACCAAGACAGTTGGCAGCCTGCCGCCCACACCACAGGTCAGAGATGGGGCGCTCACCTGGGTCTCCGCAGCCTTCAGATGTAGGATTGCCTTAGGCCTGTTTTCTCTGCCTTCTCAAAGATTCACAAAATACATAAAGAGAACATTTTGGTTCTCTTT
This sequence comes from Octodon degus, assembly GCF_000260255.1. Taxonomy (NCBI): domain Eukaryota; kingdom Metazoa; phylum Chordata; class Mammalia; order Rodentia; family Octodontidae; genus Octodon; species Octodon degus. The sequence goes on along the minus strand of NW_004524763.1, from coordinate 5,046,140 downwards.
CCCTGAAGGGAATACACATAATTCGTGTCTTCATGTCCTTTCTTCCTCTCTCCCTTCATCCCTCTTCCTTCCTCTAAAGAACTATAAAAACTATATTTCAGGTGAACATGATAATGCACACCTACAATCCTGACAATTGAGAGGCTGAGGCAGGAGAATCACTGCCAGTTTGAGGCCACTATGGGCTATATAATGAGTTCAAAGCCAGCCTGGAACTCAAAGTAAGATGCTATCTCAAACAAACAAAATGGACATTTACCTGCTATGTGAAGGTTAATGTCTTGTTAAGTAGGTCATTGTCCAAGTCATTCTTCTCTGTGGCCCATCAACAAGAACCCTTTCTTGTATTTACCAGTGTGCTACCATATAAATTAAAACTATTAGAGATTCTTTATATTTTATGTACAGGTTTGTGTATTGTTGATATTTTTACTGTGTTGCTTTGCACAAAATAAAGAATTCTGTGTTGAGGTTAAAAACAAACAAACCTGAACTGTATCCCAGAGATATAAACTTTTTAAAAATGAGCCTTATGACTTAAAGTTCAACATATCAATATCTGATGGAAAATACCAGTTCCAGGATATGCCAAAATGTTTGATATTTCAACAGACAGGGTAAACAGAACTGCATATATTAATAATTAGCTTCTCTTCTGGAGGATTAACAACCTAAGTTAGCAGATCAAAGTTGGAGAAAAGGAAGGGCTGCAAGGTCAGCCAACATTTTGGCCCTAGCCTTTCAAGGTCAGAGAAGACTCAGGACATAGGAGAACCTGTACTGTAACAACATGTAACTCAGTTGTGCTCCAAATTTTCTGATCAAGAAGATTTGGAGCCACAAAGGAATGTGTTCGATGATGTAAAGTGAGCCTAGGGAGAGTCACATGGAGAGAAAAAACATTTTCTCAAGCTTTTACAGAGAGCAAATTGGTCAAGCAATGGCCGTGATTCATCCTCATGTCAGACACTGACAAAAGGCTGTGGGTGGTACAGGGCTACAGGATAAATTCTGAGAGTACTTGGCTGACCTTATCAGATACAAAAGTTACATTTCTTGCTATATAGGTCTTGCTATATCTTGGTCTTAACCATCCAGAAGGAAAGTATAAAAACAAGGTATATAAAGTAAATCCATATTAATTCGATGAGCTGTAAAAGGCTCAAGTCAATAACTTCTGAGGATAACCCACTAATATTATAGACTGCTAAACAGTGTTAGATTGTTTAGTTGAATTCAAACACCTATAGTATTTAGATGCCAATAGAGTATTCACCTCTGACAGGACAAAAAAAAGGATACAAAGGAAAGATCATTTTGTACTTATATATACAAAATAGTTAGGATAAATTTACAGCTACTTTTGCTTAATTCAATGAGAAGAAAGAGGTGTACTAACAGTGTTTGGACAGAATACCCTGTCTGTTTCTTGTACTATGGATAACCACTAAGAAGATAATAATGTACAGTGTGTCGATTATCAAAACTGTCCTATTAGTCAGCTGTGAAACTGTCTCATTCATATTTAGTTCTAAATAAAAATAAATAAATAAATAAAATAAAAATGAGCCTTATGAAATAGAGCTTATAGGATTTTCACACTGATGGCGCACACGCTGTACACGACACTGCCATCCCCACCTGTCCTCCTCATCCCCACTCGCTGTCTCTACTCTCCACATCGCATGTGCACATCCCATCAGGCAACAGCAGCCCTCCAGCTCCTGTATCTGCCTTGTGGAGGAGTCCCTTTCAGCCCCCTTCAGGCAGCACCCCTAAGATTCCATCAGAGGATGAGCTGGCCATGTCCCAACAACTCCAAGAGTGCTCATCCCTGTGCTACTGGTCTCCTCTTGCACCATGGATGCTGCTCGCTAGAGCCTTTTCCCAGCCCTGTAATATGTCCTTTTTGTATAATGCTAAGTAAAAAGCTGTTTTTCAGGTTTTGGACAAAAACGATGATGATGTTTCATTAAAGAGAAAGAAAAAGGAAATTCCCCTCATAAGCAAAGGTAGGAAAAATTCAGTTCACATAGGTCTAGCTGTAACGTTTCAAGCATTTTCAGTGTGCTGTATGTGATGCCCTGAGAAACAGACCAGAAGCTCGTTGGTAATTGGACAAACCCAAAGGCTTGGATTTTTTTTTTAAAGGGTTGGATTTTGAAATACTTAAATTTGTTTTTCTAGGAGTGAAACAAGGATGCAGCATGGACACACTGTCAATTTAATGGATTCTAAGAACCAGAGAACATGTCCTGGCTGAGAGCCGTGTCCCTAAATGTCACATTCCTGAAATTCTCACACACCTATGCAGCTCTTCTGATTAAATTCTGCTTAGCATTTTGCCGAATATAAGCTCTATGATTTTCAGAATCTGGTCTATAATTGTCAGGTTCTTCTTTGAAAGCTGAGATATTACCCCATTTTCATTCTTTTAGTGCCTTTCCTACTTTCCACAATTCCTCTGCAATCCCTAAGAATATTTCAACTACTAAATGCTTATGGCTCTTCCATGCCCACAGAATGTAATGTGCTTCTAGTGGGACCTGGACTTATTAAGGCATAAACTTTATAAGGCTCTTATAATATTCAGCCAACAAATACACAGGAACAAATTAGTTTTAAAGTCTTTTGCTTGCTTAGTACTCATTCATTAGTATAATTTTTATTATGCATTATATTATTATTTCATTCTATCTTTTATGTAATATTATGTCATTTGGCTTAAGCTGAATGTGCATTATTTCCATTGTCATTGTTCTTATTGTGAGTTTCAGAGCCCTTCTTAGCCTGCTTAGTGACTCAGCCCATTGGACCTTCTCCTTCCCAGCCATTTTTTGTGTTGATCCACACCATTATTTCATACTCACTTTTGGTGGTGAGCTCTTCTTTCGTGCATACTTTGTTGCTTAGGTAACCTAATCAGCTATTAATTCACAATCTTTATGTTTGAGCCCATTAGTTAGGTTCCTAAGAAATTGCGCCTTTTCTTTTTCATCGTAATGAAGGCAATTTGCAACTCTACAATCAGGATTTCTTTTTAAAAAATTTCTTAATTTTAAATCCAGTCCCTTAATTTTAAAGCTAATCTTTTATAGATGTTTCAGACTATGACTGTACCATCAAGTATGGCTCTGTTGAATTTCTAAATTGTAATGGAAAAACTGTTAATATAATTTTGATCTTGAAATTAATATTCAATTTTAAATACTCATCCAGAGCTTGGCAGGATGAGCCTGAGCTTTAAAACTTCTTTTTCATTCAAGTCAGTGAGTGAAGCTAGTGTGTCTGCCGTGAGCTTGGGAAGGCTCTTTGATGTTCTCCCTAAAGGGGCTTGGTGGATCCTCAGCCACTCACCCGCCATCTGAAACTTCTTTTGTTGCTGTACCGTGTTACATGGCCTTCAATAGCCCTAAACCTGGTGACAGAGCCTTACTTAATGGAACAAGCTATCTGAGCAGTTATAATGCAGAACTGTAGAGGGAGATAAAAGAAAGACATATTGACTCATTGCTTCTACATCCTCAAGATGCTCTTAAGCAATTCCACGGCATCTTAAAGTTCCTACTTACTGTGAGCTCACAGCAAACCTTCTAAAGAGAGACTGCATAACCTGAGGTCTCTTCCTGCTTTAAACTTCAACTCTATTGGACACACATTTTTCATTGTGCTGTGTCAGAATGTCTTTAAACCTCAACTCACAGTGGGAGAGAGTTGGATGTTAGAATGAAGAGAGGTGATTGTCTCAGCAGAAGATGGGGAGAGTAGAAGTCTCAGTAGTCCTGCTCAGCCTTCAATACACTCATCACAAACACCAATTAAAAATTACTCCCCTAAAACCAAGTTACAATAGGTGTGCAGTGTTGGCATGTGTAAAAATATCTGTTGGGCTGGGGAGACAGCTTGGTAGTCTAAGCACCTACCTGGCAAGCGCAGTGACCTGGGTTCGATCCCTGGTATTGCATGCCATACCAGCAACCAAAGCTGGGTGCACTGGCACATGCCTGTAATCCAAGTGCTGGGGAGGCTAAGGCAGGAGGATCACTAGGAGTCTGAGCTGTGTAGGGAGACCCTGTACCAAGTAAATAAATAAAATAAAAGAATTTTTAAAGAACTGTTTAAAAAATCAGTAAATCCCATAAATTTGTGCATCTGACACTTATTAATAATCATGTTAATAAATTAAAAAATAAGGCAACATATATAATCTCTTGAATTATTATTATTGTTACTATTATCAATACCGGGAATCAAACTCAGGACCTTGCACTTCTTTGGCAGGCACTATGCCACTGAACTATTTCCTTGGCCCTAGTTTCTTGAATTATTGTATACACTTCATTAAAGCTTCTTGTATAAATTACCTTAAGAATATAAGTTGCCTTAAAGTTGCTACAGTTTACAAGTGAATGTTTAAATATAAATGCAAATTATATAACCTGTGTTGGCTCAGTTTATTGTGTCTTCATCAAGATTTAATTGTCTTCATTTTGCCTCTGTTCTTTTGAAGGAAAACAAAAGCTGTACAGTGATGCTCCAGCAACAGAAAGAAGCTCTTCATCGCCGAGCCTCAGAGGGTACATGTGCTATAATTACACAGATTCCAAGTGAGTGCAATTACACTGATGAAAAGCAATTAGCAATGTTTAAATACTTCAAGAGAGAAAATAATAGCAATAAAGGCAAATAAGGATGGAGCAGAATTTTCAATGGAGACAAAAAAGAATAGAAATTCACCTATTTTCTCCAACTCTTTTGATTTCTTTTGTGAAAATGCAAGAACAGTGAAGTGGAGCAGGCTTAGCTTCCTGTCCACAGGAAGTAGCCAAGTCAGATTGCTCTAGCATGGTCCAAGAACTGGACATGTCACACACCTATCCCTGCCATGATGTCTACATTATGATAGTGAGACCATAAACTGTTTTTTTTTTCCTGTGTGACACATTAACTTACTGTGCAACATACATGAAGTTATTACAGTTCTTACATCCTAGAATTTTCTTGACATGAGAATTCTGCCAATCATAAAATTCAAGATGCCAAGTAGAATTAATTGTTTCCAAGCATGCAGGGCATGATCTTCTACCATAAACATATCTAAGATTCTTTCCAAGGCTGTGGACTCAGTTTCTCTGAATACAAATGCTGTGCTCTTAGCCTAGCAGCATCCTGAGTTAGGGACAAAGGGAAAACAGACTTAGCTCTCTCCTCGTGCTAACAGGTTGTTCCAACGTCGAACCCCAGCTTTGCCTTGCACTCAAAGCCTTCTGGAGCCCCACTGCTCAAGTCCAGTTCCGACTCTAGCTTGGCACAGATCCCCTTCACTGCTGCCCCTCCTTCTAATGCCCACTTTGCTTCCCAGAAGTTCTAAATTTCTTATAGTTTTATTTTGTCATGACCTTTCATCTCTTCATCTGCACCTGCTGTACTTGTAGGCCCTCTGATACCTCTTCCGATGGCTTTGTTTCCATTCCAGTCCTAGTTCTATTGTCCTCTTCCTCCAGCTTCCCCAAGTGTTACTGGGTAAACTCCGGCAGTCTCTGTGCCCCCTGGTGAGGACCAGGCTGACAGCCACATTGACACAATGGAGAGCAGCGACTCCAGTCAAGTGGAGCTGTGCAGCTGGCTGGCTGTCATGGTGCTGCATATCAGCACTTAAGGACAGCAGTCGTCCCTCATCGTCTTCATTCTGAGAATCTGCGAAGTCTCTCCTGATGGCTTCATCTTAACCACTGTGACATGTTATACCCTCACTATGAAATCATCCTAGATTATATTTTCTGAAGTGCTCATTAGGGTTTTAAAGCATGCCAGTGACTCATCTGTTTATTTTACCATTTTCTTTGTAGTTGGGTTGTTTTCTCTGTCTTCCATCAAAGCTATCTCACACCAACGGAAGGGAATCTCTCTTGTTTACCTTTTTGTTCCTCATATCCAGAATGGTGTTTGACTTGTAGTTGCACTCAATATTTGTTGTTTGAATAAATGATATAATTCCCCTTGCAAGAGCTCTCATTAAGCCTTTCCATGAACAGTGCATGAAGTCTAGAATCACTTAAAACTTGAATTAAATTTTAAGATCTATCCAGATGTTAAAACACAACTGTGTGTGTCTCTATGTAATAATTCAGGTCTTTATAAAATTTTATTTTTTTCATTTTGTAATTATAAGTGTTCAACTACAATCCAAGTAAGACAATTTTAATGGAGGAAGTTTATCAAATGCGTTATTAAGGCTAATGATAAAGATTAGCATAGTAATTAGGCATTATATGCAAACACTAGCAATGTACATTGAGCTGTACTTTTTGTTTATCTCATTTAATCCTCCCCCAGCTCTAAGAAGTCAGCCCTAGCTTTAGCTGACAGAAGGAGAAACAGAGATTCAGAGAGGAATTCCCTGTGCTGTTTTGTACTGTATTTTACCATCCACTCCCAACACCAGTATCAATTTCTGTTGTTCTCAAAATAATAAAAAGAACCATAAAAGAACACCTTAATGAAATTTTAGCATGAGGAAAGATACAGTAAATGGACATTAAGACATTCTGAGGCCGAAGAGATGGCTTAGTGGAATAAGTGCTTCCCTGGCAAGTACAAGGGCTTGAGTTCAATCCACAGTTCTGCCAAAACAAAAAAAAGAAGAAGAAGACATTGTATAAATATTTTTTAATGGACAACTGAGCAGTTAGCTTACATAATGTTCTAAATTTTAAAATCAGCTGAATGGGCCAGGGATATAGCTCAGTGGCCCAAGTGCCTGCCTAGAAATTGCAAGGTCCTGAGTTCAAAGGAAAGGAAGAAAGAAAGAAGAAAGAAAGAAAGAAAGAAAGAAAGAAAGAAAGAAAGAAAGAAAGAAAGAAAGAAAGAAAGAAGAGAAGAGAAGAGAAGAGAA
>NW_004524763.1:5005940-5039145 GCF_000260255.1 Octodon degus | reverse complement strand
AAAGAAAGAAGGAAGGAAGGAAGGAAGGAAGGAAGGAAGGAAGGAAGGAAGGAAGGAAGGAAGGAAGGAAGGAAGGAAGGAGGGAAGAAAGGAAAATCAGCAGAAGTTAAACAGTAGAAATAATATCAAAGAACTATTGACAGTAGAAGTATATTCCATCTAATATAAACTATTAGTCATTTTCAGGAGGCCTTCCTAGTGTAGACATTTAAAAAACTTTAAAGCTATGACCTTGATTTATGGATATGAACATGAAAGATTACAAAATTTTTATTCCTTAACAAATAAAACCCTGCATGATCTGACCTCTCCCTGCTACTCATCTTCTCCTCCTATATTTTACCTTTCCTAGGCTCTTATACCTTCTGTTCCTGAATACTGAAGCCTCTGTGTCAACATACTGCACTATTTATCCATACTTGCCGGGACTTATTTTTCATTTGGCAGTCAGTTGCCCTTTGAAAACTTGAATGTGATGCTTGCAATGTTCTCAAGGTAGAGCTCACTGTGCTCGGAAGAGCTCGGCTCTGTCCCTACGGCCAACATCCACCTCTCCCCTCACCACTTTCCCTCTAGGATCTGCTATGTCATCCTGGCAGCTTTAGGTCTCTCCTTCCTCCTTTCCACCCCAGGATCATGATGCTCTACCTAGAGCACTTTTCCTCCAGATCATTGCTAACTACCTCTTTTAACTACCTTTGTTCATTTTTTGTTTTAATTCTGCATATTTATCCCATTCTAAAATAGCATTTAAGTCTGTTTCACAAAGAAAAGACAAATGCTAGGCTACTGTTGTTAAGAATAAATTTTCACCAATTCTGTTTACTTGTGGCTACCCAAAAGCCTGCAAACAATTTGTGACAGGAATAAGTGGTAATTATTCTAATTAATGATATTTTTATATGACTACGTATGTGGCAGTTTTCAGCATTAAATTTATATTATTGGTTTCATTTGTTGTATATTAATATTTCGTAATGTTGCATGTTGTTCCTGATATAATTAATATCTAATATGGTTCATACTTTGAAATTATTACCCTCAGCTTGCCCAGTGTGCCTATGGCAGATACAAGTATAAGATCTGCACACGAAGCCAGGGTCTCTGTGAGTGGCTATAGTGAAAGATGTGTTGCTTCTTCGCCCTCAACATCTTTTCAAAGCACACCTGTCAAGGAAACAGTGAGAAAACTGATATCTATTTTAAGGTAAAGGCAATTCCTAAAAATTTTCCACATTCTTTATAAGCAGTGGTAATTCCTTCTTTTTCTCTCTGTTTTCCCCTACTGAGTGATAATGATACTGCGTAGGCTGGGCTGTATGACTTATCTCCTAAGCACACTGAGTTAAAGGTACCACAGGGTCTCTGTCCCTTGCAACAGAATCGCAGTCACTAACTGCCCACTGTTACAGGCCCAGCATTATAGGAACCATTAGCCCTTCTTAATGGAATACAAAATTCTGAGTTTTCTTGTGAACTTTTTGTTCCCTCACAGAAACCCTCATGACATTTTTATGTTTTTTCAAGTCTTATTTTCTAATTTTAGATACTAACATTTTATTGAAGAAAACTGAGGGCATTTTAGTCCAGTGCAGCATATTAACATTTGTGGACCTGATTATTGGAGGAATTTAGACAGGTGGATCTCAGTTCTGAAAGGACAGAGATGGATGGAGTGAAGCAGAGGATTCAGGATGGTGAGAAAAGAGGGCTTTACAATCCAGTGAAATCTGTGAAGGAAGCGGGGCTCTGAAATAGGCAACACGTGGGAGGGGAGGGGCAGAGGTATGAGCATGAGCCCTAAAGTAGTACGCCCTTAGTTTTGTGGGTTCGCAGACTATGAGGTGACTCTCTGGAGTAGGAGACTCCAAACCACAGACGCACAGCACTGGCTTAGCTGGAATGTTATTGTCTAGGACAGTTGTCTTGATCTTCAGAGCATGACCTACAGAATCCCTCTGAATGTCAGGGTTCTCAGGCACATGAAGTGTGTCAGCTTCCTATCAATGTGACCCAATACCTGAGAAAACCAACCGAATGGAGAAGGTTTACTTAGGCTCACAGTTTCAGAGGTTTCATTCCACAGTTGCCTGATTGCACTGCCGTAGGCGTGTGGTGAAGCAGGACCCCAAGGCAGTGGAGAGTGCAGCAGAGGAAGCTGCTCCCCTCCCAGCAGACAGGACGCAGGGAGGGAGGGAGGGAGGACCTGGGACAGGATATATCCTTCAAAGGCATGTCTCCAGTGACTCAGTTTCTCCATTGATGCCCTGCCTCCCAGCAGTGCCATCACCAGGCAATCAGGCATTTACCATGTGGCTCCTGGGGACATTCCAGATCCAAACCTTAACAAAGACGCAGAAAAACAGAGAGAAAGATAGCGGTGGGACACAAATATAAGGAGCGACAACCTCAGTTCTGTGGTTCTGTCGTGAAGGAAGATTGCTAAGTACTGTAGACCAGTCAGTTCAGCAGCTTCCCCAGGCTGCAGGGCTGTACTTAGTTGGGCAACAAAGTCCCAGCTGCTGTCCTTTAGGATTCATGCTTAACACCAGGAAGGAAGCCTGTTGTTTAATAATGCAAGCCATTGATGGGACAGAGAATACAGCAGGCACCCTTCCTAATCCCCAAGTTCTGGCCAACAAAAGGGCCTGAGCTGGCAGCCTGCACTAGCCTGGTGATGAGGCAGAAGAAGGACCCCAGCGCTTCAGTTAAGAGATTGTGGACAGCCCAGTGATCTGGATGAGTGTCACAAACTCCTTCAGTTGAATGCTCAAAAACTGAGATTCTCTGATGAGTTCTGTCAGTATTTTTCCAAAATAAATATATAAGGTCCTCAGCTTTGTACTTGGTTAATCACAAATTCAAGCTCTATTAGCTGTTTACTGGTTCTAAGATTTAGTCCTATCAGTCGGTCATTAAGGATTGGCAGCATGAAATAAATCATATTTATATGTGTGTGTGTGTGTGTGTGGGTGTGTGTGTATTCATGTCTGTCTGTGTATGTATGAATAAATACATGAATATCATTAAGAATTTTGCATAGGACCACATAGACAATGATGAAGTCATTGCTACAGGCAAGCCACGCTTACTTGATTACAGTAATACCTATCATTGATCTTTGGTTATATTTTGGGCATTCAGGCATGTACTTTTATGAGTTAATTTCTTCTGTAAATATATGGACATGGTATTTTAATTTTTTTAATAGTTGAGGAAACTGAAGCATAGAGAAACTAACACACTGGAAGCCACACAGACAGTTACAGCTGCTAAGGACAGGGCCAGGAGTTAAGCCCAAGATCTCTGGTTTGGGTTCCCTTGCTCTAGCCATGGACAGCTCTCTTACCCTGCCCTCCATGCCAAGAGACCCAGAGAGGCTTGCCCATGCGTGCTGCATCAGGGCTTGTATCCAGAGCTACTCAACTTTCTTTCTAGTTGGATAAATTTTCTCTTTCGATGCAATAGTTTCCTTTTTATTCATTTGGCTAATTTTTATTCTTCCTAAGTGTAACATTTCAAGTAATTTTAATGTATTACATGTGATCAAAAAGGAGATTTTTTGATTGATTGTGCCTGGGCTTCTGAGATTAAGAATCAATAGAATTGATTAAAATTCCCCAGAAACCATCTCTATAATGAGCACATAGACTTGTTAGTGCCTAGAATCACTATACTCTTATCAACTGAACACTCTGAAAGTCAAATGTGTTAATATCTAAACTCTATTCTGTGCTAGCTTAATTGCTCTGTGGTGATTGTTTTGCTAAAAATCATCTCATGGGAAAAATGCAGAACACCAGGCTAAACAAAATGAGCTCATCTTACCAATATTTCCTTTTATCTTTAGCAACATGGGATAGTTATTTTTCATGTTTCACTAACAGAAACTGATTTCTTCTTTTCTTTGTTAGCTATCTGTTCATTTTGTCCTGTACTATTTTCTGTCTTGTCGATACATTATTCCTCAAGTTAGTTGGAGTTCAGATTCCTCAAGGGTGAAGACCCTAACTAGCTGCGTAAGGCACATAGGGCACAGTGGCCTCTACACCTGGGCTGGCCCACTGTATTTACTTTGCCTGCCACATAAGTAGATGTGTCAGTTTTTAGGTTTGCCTTGGAGCCAGCACTATCTTTGTGTCTTCCCACACTGCGAGGGAAGGGTCAGTCTAATGCTGTTTAATTTCTGCTAACTGAATAAATTAATTAAAATATAGTTCTATTGTCTATTTTATTACCCTGTTATGTTCAGTTTAGCATTTCCCTGTCTGTGTTTTGCTATAGGTATAATAGTTTAATCCTCAAAATAATTTGTGTGAAATATATTGACTTTTTCACGCCATAAGTAGCATATGCTAGTCTACATATACAAAAATCTTTTTAATTCAGTTGCAAGGTAAAATGGAAAAATCATGAATAGTATCACTGCATGATAAAATACTTTCAAATAATAGTGTAGAACTTAGTTTTATTATATTAGAGAGAAGTGAGATGAACCATATCGAGACTATTAAATTTTGACAGATGCATACTTCTAAACATTGGAATAGCATCAAATTTTAGAACATGTTCAACAACAACCATAATAATGATAATAATAATAATCTCAGTAATACATTTTTTACAGTTAGTGTAGAACATACACCCTCCTAAATACTTTATATATTAAGTGACTAATATCATATAGTAATCCTATAACTAGATACTTCTATCTTCCTCATTTTACAGGTGAGAAATCTGAGGTATGTAGTGGTTGATAATTTTCCCAGCACTATATAAAATTTCAGTGGTATGTTTTGGGACTGGGATCAAGTCATAGGATATGTGTCTCTGAAGTCTCTGTTCTTAAACTCTAATGCCTTGTTTGGTTTATTCCTGCATTTGTGAACTTGATAATAAACCAGACTATGTATTTCATCTATGTAAAATAGCAAACATGCTCTCTGTTATCTTAAATTTAAAAAATACCAAAGTAAAGTATAAAGAGAAAGTCACTTTTAAAGATTGTTTCTAGTTGCAAAAGTAAAAAGGCTGAAAAATAGATATACTACCAACTGTTTCCATGAAAACCATTATTAGATTCTTGGCATTAGAAAGTGAAGCCATACCATCTCTGCCTCTTCCTAGCCTTTCACCAACTGGGTTTGAAAAGAGTTTGGTCAGCCATAGACAGGAGATTTGCTCTTTCCCTTAGACTAGATTAAACTAGTTAAAAAGATTATTGGTTAAAAGAATAACTAAGATTCAACTGCCTCTAAATAACTTCTATGAGATCCATGGGTAAAACATGTGAAATCTAATGACTGAGAGTCAGAGATTTTTCTTAGTTTTTTCACTAAGAAGCATCCCTTATTCAGAAAGGACTGTAACACTAGAGTGAAAGGGAAAGGCCCTTCACTGGAAATTCTTAAAACTTAGCCATTATTTATAGTGACAGTGCTGATTTCATGTTCGCCCTCTTAGTTGAATCCTATGTTGGCCAGCTTCTCCTGTGACAGAATACCTGAGAACAAAAAGCCTAAAGAAGAAAAGCTTTCTTTGGGGTCATGACTTCTGAGGTCTCAGTCTGTAGTCAGCTGGCTCTTTTGCCATTAGATTGGTGGTCAGGCAGCACTCTGTGGTAGAGAGGATGTAGCCGAACAGAGCTCCTTACCACATGGCAATCAGGAAGCAAAGAGAAAGAGAAGACAATGACTTCCTTCTTGTAGCTGTACCTCCCTCCTGAAGTTTCTATTATCTCCCAATGGTCCATTAAATTATGATCCCATCAATGGATTAACCTATTGATAAGATCAGAGCCCTAAGGATCTAATCAGTTCCCAAAAGCACCACTCGTGAACACTTTTGCTCTGGGGACAAAGCCAGGGGAAATCCCAGATCCAAACTATAGCAAACCCTATAAAGTTCCTAATTCACATTCTCAGTATAGATATGGATTCAACAGAAATTCAGCTGATATGGGCAGCATAGCCATGGTCCTAGAAAATGAGTAATAACTCTGGGAGAGATCTTCATGGTGTATGTCTCAAGAGATAACATTGAAGAGCTAAATTTCTGATTCTATTATCAAGTCCTGGTATACAGTTGTAAATAAATGCTTCAAGGAAAGGCTATTTCTAGGTGAAATGTTAGTGCTTGGATCAGGGGGCCACAGAATATGCACCATTGACTTTATGCTAAGGATGATAGTGAATAAACACTGGCTTATTCTTAAGGTTTATTTCACCCAGCTCACCTCCTTCAAGGACTCTTCATGGATGATAGGATTTTTAAATCTACTCAAAGGAAAAATACTGTAATGAAAGAGAGAGGTTTAACAGGTGTGCCCTCAATCTTTGAAGAATACAGGAGAAGAAAGCGACTTACACCAGTAAGTGGAGGAATTTTTAAAGAAGTCTTAAGCCAGATCCTCTATATGAGATTTTTGATATCTTACAGGTTTTTTTTTAACATTATCTATTTTTTTCTAAACTAGGCAGGAAAAAGTATTTTATGGTTTGTGTCCTGATGCCCTCCAAAGCCTCATGTGGTCATAGGGGAGAAGGCTCTTTGGAGGCAGTTGAATCTAGAGTTTGTGATTGGCTCCTTGTCTAGTGCTAGGAATGGAGGTATGGCAAGTAGCCTGCATATAATATAAGGGAGGAAGAGAAGCTTGCCTTTCACATTTGCCCCTATTTTGCTCTCATTGATTTTTCTGTCTTCCATACCCTTGAACTGTCACATTTCTGCCATTGCTACCCTGCCTTGGAGCCAGCTGATTATGGATCAAAACCTCACAATGTGAAGTAAATAAACTTTTCCTTCCTTAATTTTGGATGTCAGGTATTTTGCCCTAGCAATGAGAGAAAAGTAACTTAGAACTTTGTATGAGAGAAGTGGAGTCATTGTTGTGATTATAGCTGATCATGTTGTTCAAGAACTTGTGGGCATGGCTTGTGGGAAGAGTCTGGAAAGGTCCAGCGGTCTGAAACGCCTTAGGCTGTTCTGTATGGGAGATTCTGGTCAGAGATCAGAAGACCAGAAGATCGATAAAAATCCTGCTGGTAAGGACCAGACTCAGGCAGTTTCTTCTGGGAAAAGGGACTGCACTGGTTGGTGGATTCCTTACAATGTGTGTTATAGCTTGGCAAAGAGTTTGTCTGCATTTTGTTCATGACTAGAGACTCATTACCTGAGACTGAGATGAAAGGCAGTGGACTAAAAATCTGGCAGAAGAAATCTCAAGACAGTCTAATGTTGAGACAGTGGCATGTCTATTGTTGGGGCTTGTAGCCAGACTTACATTGAAAATCAAGCGCATAACCCAGCAGGATGATTTAAAACATTGCAAGTTTGGCCAGAGTGCAAACTCCAAACTGTGGCCTAAAAAGATAGAGCTGAAGAGAATTAAGAGAAGAAAAAAGATGGGCTGAGGATATCATAGGAAGCAGCAAATATCCAACCTTCATAGTTTCAAAATTGCAAAAGTGAAAGACTTTGCTTTAAGAAGGCTCCAGAGAACCAGATTCTAGAATGGCAGCAACATAGAGAATTTGTTCCTCAGAAATGTAGATTTAGAAGTACAGATGACTGATTGAAAACAATCCAGAATGTTTTCTCTCTTCTTTCTGGCCTATCACCTACTCCCCAGTAGATGTTGGCGACATGTATTTGCTTATTTAAGTACATTCTCAGGCAATTGCTGGTTTGCTCTGAATCTAAACAGAAAAGACTAAAATCACCATGCTAAGGACCCACATTCAGAAGTTTAACTCTAGTGGAAAGAAAGGTCGATTCTGGGAGCAGCTGGTTTGACTTTTCCAAGATCTCCTGACCCACTGAGAGCTCATAGGTGGCCCACAGTTCCCAGGGACTCAGGGTGTAACTTCCTTCTAGCGTCATTTGATTTCTTCTCACCCCACATACCTCCAAGTCCAGTTTCGTTCCACTCCTGCCCCATGTGTCTTCTATCAGCCAGGCAAGTGAATGATGCATGGGCGAAGCTGAAACTTTTTGGTTTTATAACGCCATAAATGAATATTAGAATGCATAACATGCTTACAGTAGCAGTATAAGCGCATTATGAGAGAGACTGTTTTATCATTGGTATTCCATGTTATTTTAGAAATGAATAGATTGTGTAAAGCCCTTCAGTAATATGCATGTGTCTATTGCAGAACTTCAGCCTGGGACCACACACATTTTAAAATGTGATAGCTTTAAAATTCTATGTTTTGTATTCTCCCAGGAATAAAATGTGTCATGTGTGTGGTTCCAGGAAATCCTAGGTAAAGCACAGCACTGTGGTGCTGCTGCCTTTTCTCAGAATAATGGCCATTTGTTTGGAAGGAATAGGATCTATATGTGATTTCTAAGAGTAATCCTGAATGCCCTAAAGAAAATAATTGCTCTAGAAAGTTAAACTTTTTGGCTTTTTTGGTGAAAAAGATCATCAATCCCGTAGCCAGTCTGTGCTCCTCTATAGTTTGCAGTGTGAGTTCTCTGCAGAAAAGAATGCTCAAGCAGGCCCATGGCTTCCCTGGCCTGGGTGGTTGTGGGATAGCTAGGCATTGTGACCTCTTTGTTACCCTTTTCCTTCTCCATTTCTCTCTCCTTTTTATTTTTTTCCTTTTTTTCAATAAGCTTACTGTTTTGAAGTAAATGTGAATTCATACGTGGTTTTAAGAAATAATGCAGAAGTAAACTGTACCCTTCACTCAGTTTCATACAGTGGTCGTCTCAGGCAGAATCACAGAACAGTATCACAAGCAAGACACTGGCCTTAACACGCAGTCAACACTCGGAGAATGTCCCCGGGGTCCTGCTGTTGCCCTTCTATAGCCCCATCCAGATCCTTCTCCCAGGCCGTACTTCCCCTGCCATAGCAAGAAAACATTGCTATTAGTGGTATAAACAAATATTTAGGAGAAGCTGATTTTTACTCACGCCAGGTTGTTTAATATCCAGGAGATAAACCCAGCTCTAATGGGTAAGTGCTGTGTTGCTTGTCCCAGTATAATCCTATTTCTGCTATGCTTTATTCCTAGGGATATTCTTCTTTATTTTGCCCCTAAGTATCTGCTGTCATCAGAATTCAACTACACAACTGTGTCAGAATTGATAGCAAGTATTGCGGTAAGCTGGCCTTCTTGGAACTCTGAGGGAATGCCATCAGCCTGAATTTAATCTTATGTGAAGAAAACTGTAAAGTGTTAGAGGTCAGAGGACCTAGAGCAGGTATAAAGATAGGGATCTTTATACCAACAGGGTGACTTACTAAAAAATGTCCATGAAATCAGCATGTCCAAGGGTAAAATAATCTGTAGAAAATATTGTACACAGAGCAATTGCTTTCAGAGATCCAATAAACATCCAGAGGGATGTAGCTGCTGAGTTCCTTTTCTCTCCTCCACCAAAAATGAGTTTCTCTTCTTTAAACATTCTCCTTCAGCTGCTGGTAAAGGAGAGCTGAGGCTCGGGCTGCGAGGTCAGCCACCTTATGCTCCCAGAGCGCGAGTCTTCCTAGAATCGCTACAGTGTCATGGCAAAGATGAAGGAGACTGTGTCCCCCAGAGCTCCTCATGGGGACAGTACTGTGTGTCATGGGGGTAGAGACCTTCCTCCAGCCACTTGGGGTGCAAAGGGGAAGCCTCTGCCTGGTCCTCCCTGTGGCAACACCGAGTGGTGCCCTGGAGCTCAGCCCCAGGGCTGAGGTGACACTGGCTGAGGTGCACAGTCTGAGGCAGAAAAGCTGCTGGGGACCCTTCCCCACCACCACGCGCAGGGTTGTTTGTGAAACTGATGGAAAAGCTGTCAGTGGAAGAACACAAATCATTAATCAAGTAGGGCTGCCATCTGGCTCAATCTGGTCCTGAGTGGAATCCCTAATTTTGTAACTTGATGCTGCATCTTTACCTTCCTCTTCTCCCATGGGAGTCTCATTTCTTAACCAAGACCGCTCTCGTCAGGGTCATCGGTGATCTCTGTGAAGACTGAATGACTGATTGACTGTTTGACTGAATGATTGCAGTTAAGAACTGTAGGGATTACAGGCATGCACCACCATGCCCAGTTCCAGGGCCCGCATGGCATGCAGTACTGAGGATAGAACCCAGGGCCTTGTGTTTGCCAGGCAGGCACTGATGCCACTGAGCTATCTCCCCAGCCATGACAGATTTAATAGTCACTCATTTGACCTGCATTCCCAGAGGCCTTCAGCCCAGCAAGGCCACCTTCTCTCTGACAAACTGTCTTTCTGTGGTTTCTGGGACCACACACATCTCATTTTCTTGCCTTTGTCCCTCCCATTTTCCCTACAGCAACTCTTTCTCTGCTTGGTTGCTAAATGTCTGTCTGGTCTCTTGTTCCAGGACCACCTTCTTTTCTCTGTTAAATGTGTTTCTAGGTTACTGCATGGAGTCTCTGACTGAGTTCTGCCCACATACCAATAACCCCAAGTCTATTTCTCCACTAATCTCATTCAAGAAATCCAGGCTCCAGCTGCCTTCTACACACCACATTTTGAATATTTAGTCTCTTTTAATTTAATTTTCTTTCCATTTGATTTTTTAATCAGCACATTTTAATCATGCTCTATTTGTTTGTGTAAACTGCCTTAATCCTTTTTCAATGAAGTGAGTTATAATTTTGTTAATTAATTTAATTGCACCCAGGTTTAAAAGACCCAGAGTACCAATACTGACTAGGTCTAGGCTTTGATGCCTTCTTTTACTGGATGCTTTCATGATACAACTCTGTTACAGGAAGCTCATTCTGTAAAGCTAACACATGTTCTGTTATCATTTATGAAAACAGCTGGCGCGATCCCCAGAGCAGACAAACAAAAAGCTGAAACTGTGTTTCAACCAGGTAAGCTTCCTTTGGGTATAGCCCTTATATTCTCAGTGATAGTGTTCCAAAGAAGAAATACATATTTCCAAATGTTATGTTTGAAAGAAAATCAAATTTGCATTTACTTAGACTTAGATTAATGTGTAGAAAAGCAGATGTCACAAAGCAATATCTTTTTGAATTTTAAAATACAAAAATTTCCACAATATGCACATTATGAAACATTTACATAAGGACTATATTTTGACCAGTAAAGAAGATATTCTTACTTTCAACAAGTACAAGCTTGTTTTAAAAATGTATTTAGTGCAGAGTCTACAGGGTCTCACTACACAGCTCAGACTCATAGTGTTCCTCCTGTTTCCAGCCTCCCAAATACTGGGATTACAGGCATATGCAACCACACCTAATGTCAGTCACAGTCTCAGTGTGCCCTGGGGGCAGGGCCTGTATGACTCACCAGAGATCAAACCCCGGTCCCTGCGCCTGTCTAAGCAGGTGCTTTAGTTCGCTGAGCTATCTGGCCAGCCCTTTGTCCTTCAACAAATATAATTACCGAATTATAAGATTTTAAATTATTTCAGACAATGTATCTCAGCATTCTTACTATCTTATTAACGAATTTTAAGATTATGATGTTCCATTGTAAAAGCAGTTATAAAAGTAATTAGTATTAGCATAAGAAAAGAAGTTAAAGAATTCACCCCATATTGTCAAATCATCTGTATTTTCTGATATTGACATTTTTGACTGTTTTTACTACACCTGTTCTTTCCCTTGCTTTGAAATACCTACGTTTTTCTTCTGTGAAGTTGGTATGTGTGTGCAACTCACCTTCATTCCTTTTTACATTGCCTGTCTTCCCTCACTTCCCCCTCGTTTAATTTTTTAAAGATTTTGTGGGAGGTGGGAGGAAGTCTGTGGTGTACTTCAGTTCTCCTGTAGACACAGATCCAAGCATCGTCTACCCTCAACTTCCTTATTTCACACTGATGACCATTTCCTGAGATATGAACATGGTCAACTAATACATAGAATTAAAGTTGGAGCAGAAGTGACCACTAAAGTTCCTGGACTCACCACCTAGACTTTTAGTTGCTACCACAGCCTGGAATTTTTATAGCACCAGGACTAGTGTTGAGCTGGCCTCTGTGACACTATCTTTTCTCAGATATACGCACCAGGCTCATGCTTACAGCTGCCTTGTGGGAAAGCGCCACCCCACCCTGCAAACTGTAAAGACGGGGAGCTGAGCGGCATTCCTCCAGCTGTGCAATGGACAGCAGTGGACAGTGGAACTTGATTTGCGTCCTTTGTAGGAAATGATCTTAATCTTAATATTCTTGTTTTATGAGTGAAAAAGAATTGTGAATTCCAAAAGACGTGAATAGGCACACTTGAAATGAAGCAGGCTTCTCCTTAACAAAGACTATGACAAAGTACTTACATTTTGAAGTATACCTAAACTAAAGACCATCTGATGTGCTGGCCCCTGATGCCTCTACATGACCAGTGGGCTCTTATGAGTAACTGCAATAGGAGCGGAGACTGTAATTAGCTTCCCATTCCTGCACAACTGAGAGGTGAATTTGCCTATGCTCTGAATGTTTTTTTTTTTAAATGTGGTAATTGAATGTTTTTGATTTGATGACTTTTTGCCAATATTTCTTAGCTAGAATAAAAGACAATTTACTTTCTGTATGTTTAGACCATATTTTATCACTAATATTATTTTAATGAATTGATATAAACCTGTGATGGAGAATTATTAGCACAAGGTAGTAACCAGTGCCATTTTGTATATTATGTCATACTAACACTCACAACTTGAGGAGGTTGATGAGTACTGTCTCCATCTTAGTAACAAAGACTTGGAGACTCATTATGATAACATATCAACGTCATCATGAAAATATCAGAGTGTCCATCCAGACTTGTTCTACACTGAAGGTGTCTTCATTCTACCCCACCCCCTCCGTATTCTTATACAAACTTTAACACTTAATTCTTGACATGCAAACATTACTTGAAACGGGTAAGGTACCGGTTCTCAGCCTACTAGTATAGAAGAATTATTTGAAACTGCTAGAGGCCGTGACATCATATCAGGATGTGTGTGTGGTACAGATGCTGATGGTGAAATCTTTATTTGTGGCAGGCAGCTTTGATTAGTGCCCACCAGGAATTGATTATCCCAAATGAATGTCTTTGGCAGTTGGCTTGAGGAGACCTAGATCTTCCCACAAGTCTTTATCTATTGGTTAGAAATTCATGAGAATTGAATTGTCAAACATAGTTTATTCAAGATTACATATGCCTTTTCACACCTGTTTCTAAATATTTTTCAGTGTTTACATTATCAGTAATAAAGGGAAGTTCCTAGGTATTAGTGACCAGAGTGAATACAATACATACTTGCTAAGGGTGAGCACTTTTAGCATAAGGGATGCTCAGAATTTCCCTAATATTCAGGGCAAGTGGCATTCAAAGAACCAAAGCAAGGTAATCAATAAAGAGATAAGAGACTTCTTTTGAAAGTGAGATACAGCACAGGGGGCATCATGACTTCCCTAAGAATGAATTAGTTGCGGACTATTGAACAGATGGATAGTTTTAGGGGCATGGTTATAAAAACCACACATATCATATCTTGTAGTCCATGTAGAGGACAAATTTTGCACCTTGCTTGAGGGTATGTACTTTTAGAAAGAGAACCACAAACAAAAGGGGAACATCTGTACGTCACCTTACCCTGGCCCATGAGTAGTTTTCAAAACTACTGTAGAGTAGATGTTTCAGGGAAGTATTGCTGGCTCTTCACTACATGACCCAAAGCAGCATCTTTTATATTATTCTTTGCACCCACAGGCCATCAGCTCCATCCAAAAAGAACATCCCAACATTCCTCCAACCTGCATACACTGGCTTATCTCTGAGCATTTCCCCACACTATATTTCTCCAGACTAGTATACATACTGCATCTCTGGAAAAATTTCCCACCCTGCTTGGTCAATGAAAGAACTTTAAAATTTCATTCATTAATTAAAATTTTGACCCTGTAATATAATAGGTTCTTATGTTTTTCTCCCCAAGTAGATCACAGAGTGCTTGAAATTAGTAATCCTGTCTCCTAGCAGCATCAAGTATCTTTGAACACATCTAGATCTTAATATTTGTGCACTGAGCAAGGTTGATTGTTGCTCTAGTGCCTGCTCATTCCTGTGTGCATCCCCATTTGCACATGCATGATCTGTAGATGTAAGCAAACTTGTTAGGATTCTGGAAGAGCAGATGCTAGAGTTGAGCTTTCTAAATCCAAGGTAGAAAATTTAACTCTCACTTGAAGAAGGCTTTCTTTTAAATCCTAACTCTGTTCTGCGTTATAGAGTTTAGAAAGAATTGCATTTTTAAGGCATTGCAAACACCTTTACGGGTTCAATCAGCAAAACTAAAGCCTCTCAACTAGTGGAAATTCTCTTCTTACCTTAATTAAAATGTTAATACAACTAGATGTCCTTTCACATTTCGGTTGAGAAGTTGTCAAAATTTTTACCTTTTACAAATTCTTCCTGGAGAGTTCAGCCTAAGAAAAGCAGAAGAAAACAGGGAACTTGATTGTACTCTTTGAAGAAAATATAGTTTGCTCATGATAAAACAGTGAATATGAGAGACTGAATATGATTTTGAATATAATGTGCTACATAAATGTTCTTCTTGTCATAGTGTTAACAGTTTTGTCTTTTTTTTCTTATTTTAAGTTTTGAAATGCTATTTTGAGCTCCATAATTATAATTCATATGAACCTGCAGAAATAGTATAGAGAGGTTCATATATCCATCACCGAATTCCTCCAGTGCTCACATTTTGCATAATTATAGTACAGTATAGAAATCACAAAACCAAAATTGGTAAAAATGTACGTGTGTTAGGTTTTGTGTCTAGATATCCCCCCTCCAATATCTCAGGTAGTCACGGGAAACACTTTTTCAGAAGAAATTGAATTTAGAGTTTATGATTGATTCGTGGTTCAATGCCAGGATTAAGGGTGCTCTGGGATCAAGCATGGGTGATGGCTGGATCAGGCTACTGATTGGATTGGCACCACCCTAATCCAGTCGACTGAATACAGTATAAGGGATAGAAAGAGGCCTGTCTAGCTCTTTCCTTGTTGCTTTTGCTGTCTTCCACAACCATGCCATCCTGCCATGTGCCACCCTGTCCTGGAGCCACCTGATCATGGACTGTAACCTCCACAGGCTGAGCTGAATAAGCCTTAGCCCTTTTAACTTTGGGTGTTGGGTAATTTGTTTCAACAAGGGAAAAGTGGCTTGGGGAGATAACTCAGTGCTCTAAGTGCCTGCCTGGCAAGCACAAGGTCCCAAATTTGATCCCCAATACTATATGTCATGTTGGCCCCAGAACTGGGTGTGGTGTAATCACAGAGCTGGGGAAGCTGAGACAAAAGAATCAATACAAGTCCAAACTGCATAGTGAGACTCTGTATCAATAAAATAAAATAAGAAAGGAAATTTCTTTAAAAAAACAAGAGAAAAGTGATTGAAGACGTGGTTTTAGCATGTGTGTAGATTTGGGATGCAGAATTCCCATCACTACACTTCTCTCCCTTTTGCGACCTTTTAGAGTCACACTAACCCTGCACCCCACTAATACCTCTGGCTGGTTGACCTGTTTCCCAGTACTGTCATCTTACCACTTCAGGAGGGTCGTGAAGGTAGCATCTAATGGTGTGAGCCATTTCACCTCATTTATTCCCTTGGCATCAATTCAGATCTGTTCAAGTATGTTAGTAGCATGTTGTTTTTTTTAAAGGAATGATGAGAAATATATCTGTATTTCCAAATGGTAGCGCTTTTAATATTTTACTTGTCTAAGGTTGTTTTATTGTTGGTGTTATTTCAGAAAGTATTTCTTGGCTATTAATATTCAGGATGGCTAAAACTGTAAACTTGCAGAGTTCTGGAAACTGAGACATAGAGTGTTGGTTACACCAAACTATCTGTGCCCTGTCCTTGTTCCAGCTGAGTTGAATTATTTACCCTATTCCTCTTTCACGCTAGAGGAGAGGGTAGCCCCTGCATTTTCTGAGGCCTCCAAAAGGAGCATCTGTAAAGCTTCCTGGAGGAGGCGGTTATTCCTTTCGTTGTAAATCATCAATTTCTTTTAAGGTGAATTGAAGATGCTCAAAAGTGGATTTTGTAAATTAATGATGTCTTATATACAGTAAGTGCCCAACTTACAGACATAAAGGTTATGAACATTCACAGATACAAATGGACCTCACATTATGAACATTCTTACATCGGACAAATCAAGGAATTAGTTCATGTGTCTGCTAGACATGGTCACAGTTGTGCTGCTGTGTGCTTACTGTACAGGGCAATGAGGTACAGTAGTATTGGGCCCAATCAGAGCCTAAGTTGTCCACAAAGAAGATGAAAAGCAGGGATGTGGAGGGCACTATTAGGAAGTGCAAAGCAGATACGTTATATGTCTGTTTTAAACGTGTATAAGCCATATTTTGTCAGACGTATTAATAAATCCAGCTAAACAACATTCTCCAGGAACAGAACTCATTCATAAGACAGGGACTTAAATGCAGAAGAGGAGATTTTGAGTGCACTCACTATCAAAAAATGATGAATGTTCAAGGTGATAGAGATCAGGAGATAATAGCCCTACCAGATCATTACTCAATGTATGGTACCTGACTCAAAACAAAACAAGAGTGGGTTCCCCTCTAAGCTCTAGAAATATAGCTAGGCAAGACAGGTTTGTCCCATGTGTGTTTTATTTTGTTTTGGCATTTGGTACAGGATCTCACTACTCAGCTCAGACCTGCAGTGATCCTCCTCTTTTCAGCCTCCCCAGTGCACCAGCACACTCTGGACACAGTGGCCAGCTCAGCACGCCCGGGGCTTGGCCAGCATGGCACGTGGTACTGGGGATTGAACGCCAGTCCCTGCACTTGCCTAAGCAAGTGCTTAGTCTGCTGAGCTATCTCACTGACCCTGTCCCATGTGTGTGAAGTTCTGCTGCTGTGAATTTGAACTGATACCCTTGAGGAGCTTACATCTCAGCTATCATGTGAAGCATGATGTGGAGTCATGAAGTGGTAGATGATGAGCACATAAATAATCATAGGATGTGTCATGCCATGAAATAATTGTGTTAGGCCAGGGAGTTAGCAATGGCTGGTGTGTTGGGGGAAGGGAGGATGTAAGATACAGTGGGAAAAGAGTATCTCAGGAGACGTTGTCTCCTGACAATGACAGAGCTAAGGCCAGGAGAATCCCTTTTGCATATTTGGTACTGAATTTACCAAACCGAGCAAGCAGCAAGAGCAAAGGGTCTGATACAAGAAATTATGTAAGAATAGATGAAGACAGGCCAAGGACTACAAAGTCTCATTTTTAGTGCCTTGCACAAGCTTCTAGGAAGCTTAATGTTAAAAATCTTAGACTTCTTGAAAATATACAAACTTCAGAAGTCTCATATTTAGCATACTGTAATACATCCACACACTCAGGCCAGCACTTGCCAGAATAGATTGTAATTTTCTTTCCTACTCCCACATGGTTCTCTTCATTAATTCTGTATGAATAGTCCAAATAATTAGAAGGTATGTTAGCTCCATAAATCCAGGTTGAATACTATAAATTGGGACTTTTAGCAGCTCTTCACCTTTCTCTTAACTCTAATATCTGAGCCTTACTTGGGAGCACGATGCCCTTTCTCCAGTGTGATACATGTGCATATCTGTACTATCTCATGATCAACTAGAACATTCTTAAGGGAAATGCCTAACCTGTGTATTTTTGTGTTGCCTATAATTAAAATCAACATCTTGAAGTGTGTGATGTATCTAGTAGATATTTAATACAGATGGGAATGGTATTATTTGTTTACAGTATTTAACAGAAAGAAGAGAAACTCGGGAAAGTGATGAGAGGCCAACAGTGGTGATGTGGTGTCCTGTGGGGAGGTCTGCACCAGCTGGAGGGTGTGATGGGAGGTGGCAGGTGGAGGCAGGAAGGGCCTGAGGGTGAAGGAAGCAACCCTACCTTTTTTTTCACAAGCCAGTCATATTAGAACACAGAAAATGCCTTATTACAGAAACATCAAGCTATATATCAAAATGGGATTTTTCCTATATCTCTTTTTCTCAGAATATCATCTGGTCTGCTCGAAATGTTGGCTGAAGCAGCTAATGTCATTCTAAAATGAAAGCATTTGGCCTCTCTGTTACATCTTTCTGCTTCATGAAAGCCTCAGGCACAACATACAATCTTGGAAAACAGCTGAGACCCTTGAATTTGCAAGGTTTTATGGGTAATTGACCATACTCTTTGCATCAAAATAAAGAACCTCAGAAGACTGAGGTAATAGACTCCCTCATTCTGTAGCTCCTTTTTTTAGTGTATTTAGTACAGGGTCTACAGGGTCTCACCATACAGATTGGACTCATAGTGATTCTCCTGTTTTCAGCCTCCTAAGTGCTGGGATTACAGGTGCATGTCACCATGCCCAGTCTCAATCTCTGGCTCAGGGTCCCCGGGGGTGAGATCTGCAAGGCACACCTGGTCCCTGTGCCTGTCTAAGCAGGCACTTTAATCTGCTGAGCTATCTGGCTAGCCCTGCACTCTCAATTTGCAAGCAGCCCCATAGTTTCTTTAGGACAGCCCAAAGGTGAGACTATCATTACTGTGAGTGAAGGTCACTGTGGAAAGAGGACCGTGCTCCCCAACCCCCTTTGTGCACTTGAATAGTTTGCTATCACTGGCAGGAGAATGAATTCAACCTTCACAGCATTCCTTCTTCATTCCACAGAAAAGGTCTCTGATCCTACCTTTTTGTGCCTCTATAATTTTGTCACACATACAGAGTTGACCCTTGTGACACATGTGCAGAGCTGTCATGTAAAATATCTTTGTAATATTAGCAAGAGTAGTAACATTTAAAAATGTATTGTTTTTAAAAATATTCTCAGATCCAGAATGTTTATATGGCTCAGTATGAAAAAGACATGAAGAAGAAAATACAATCCATTATCAGTGCTGCAAATAGAAGAGCAATACTTAATGAAGTCTCTCTGTTACAATGTGAACAAAAAAGAAAACATACTGAAGACAAGCTGAACAACCTCCGTGTAAAGCTGGCAGCACTGCTGCAGCACCTTCAGCTGGTGAGTGATGAAACGTTATTAGTAGGAGTGTGCGCTACAGAAAGAACCCGCGTCCATGCTCGTTGGGCTCTGTTCCTTTTAGGTCTGTGATGAGGCAGAAACATGATCATGAAAGGGTGAGGGCATGGCAGACAAGGCTGCTCAGCTCCTGACAGGAAGCAGAGTGAGGAAGGGCCATGGGCAAGACACATCCTTCCCGCTTGCTGCACTAGTGAGCTACTTCCACCAGCTAAGCTCCACCTCCTAACGTCCCACTCAACTATGATCTCACCCATAAATTGATGAGGGTAACACCTCCATGATACAATCCCACTTGGAAAGCAGCACCCCTAGTCATGTGAGCTTTTTGGAGGACATTTATAATTCCAAGTGAAACAGAACCTTTGGATATGTTCTACTCTTGTCTTTTCCATACTGACCTAGATGTCACATAATCCAGACTAGGTGCCCCTGTAAGAATGTTGAAAGCATAAATAAGTGAACTTCAGAGGTATATTAAAATTTAAAATTTTAATAACATTTAAAATTTTTCTATTTTTTTTTTTTTATTTTTGGTCGTTTTGAGACATGGTCTCCCTATGCAGCTCGGGTTGGCCTTGACTCACTGTGTAGTCCAGGCTGGTCTCAAACTCACAACAGTCCTCCTGCCTCAGCCTTCCGGGTGCTGGGATTACAGATGCGTGCCACCACACCCGGCACTCTTTTTTACCTTTGAACGTTGGTGTCTTGACGTCTCCTCAGTAACATATTTGATAGGATATTTCTTCTAACTTTTTTAGAAAAACTGATGTTTTTATTTATTTTTATCTGCATATACAAATTCCTCCAAATATTAGAGATGTTATTGAGATTAGGAAACATCATGCAAGTATGAATGGCTGTCCTTTATGTTTGTATAATTTAATACATAAAGAACTGGGTTTTTATAACAGATGAAGCTAATAGGGAAAGGACCATCCTCTAGGACAGCTCATAGAGATTCTGGATATGGTAAAAGTTAAAATGTATTCACCAAGGTTCAAAAGTATTTCTGTAGGTTCTAGAAATAAGTTTAAAAAATCCAAACCATATCAGTGAGGTTTAGGAAATACATGGCATTTTGTTCTCAGATATAGACCCTGAGTGCTGGGATAGAGACAGGTTCTTCCTGGGCCATGCAGGAAGACAGCCTGGTGACCGGGTCCCCTTATCCTGGAGGACTTACCAGGGGTGGCTTCCCCTGTGAAGGGAAAGACATGGGAAGTCGCCATACAGAATGTGCTGAGCACAGACTGCCTGTGTCTCACCCCTATCTGGGCGCGCTGCCAAGTGAGGGCTTAATATATTGCCAGAAAAAGAAGTCCACTCTCCCTTTGGTGGTCTAGCAAATAGTTGAAATGCTAACTTATTAAAATAAAAGGGATCACCAGGGCTAACAATTTTCATATTATGGCTATTGTATTTATTCTTCTGTCAAAGACTGTTTCAAGTTCCTTATTGCTGTGAAAGTGGGATGGGAGTGGAGCCCCTCTTGGCTCTAGTGCCTGACTTTCTATTTCACAAAGTATTTCTGTGGGGAGGGTCCGCTGGGCAGCCTGGCACACGGTGGGCAGTGGTGACTGTTGCGATAAAGGAACACTGGGGAGACCAAAGAAATTCAGCATCATAAAAATCCAATGTTACTTTCTGACAGTTTCTAAACATTAATTATTCTCACAACAGAAAAATCTGTGTTTGGCCAGAGAAAATGAAGGACTGACATCTCCCTAGATTAATCAATTACCATCTATGTTAAACCCCTGGAGTTCGCAGAATAGCAAGAGTGGTTATCTTGATTGAATTTGCTTCTGTTACAAAGTTTAGTGGGGACGTGAAGGCCTTGAGACACCAGAACATGAAGCGTTCTACCTAGAATTGGTGTAGAAATAGTCCAGTGGCTCTGACTCAGACACGTTAATGTATTTCTCTACTCGAAACTTCCCTTGGTGCTGCCCCCAATTGCTAGAGCAGCCGCAGTCGAACAGAGCAGAGCATAGAGCCGAGGCCATCCCAAAGCAGATGTAGTGGGACAGGCATGAAAAGGCGACATAGGAGATCAACACAAAGACCTCTCAGGAGTTTAGTCTGCCAAGAAGAGAGGACAAGCCCAAGGCTAAGACTGTACCTAACAGGCTGCGACCTTGCAGGGTCAGGAAGGTCACAGAACATCTTCAGGGTTAGTGTGTTTGTGCATCTAGATGAATGTAAGTACCACAGAGAGCCAGCATAGGAGCAGGATCCCAGCCCAGGGATGCAGTAGCTGAAGCACCTTCGCTAGAATCCGAGGGAGGGATGGGAGACCAGGGTGCTGGAGCTGCACACTGTGGGAGCAGTGACACAGCTGGGATTGCTTCTCAAAGGCCTTCCTTGCAATTCTCTCATCTGTGTGTCCATTGGAGAGCGAGTCAGCCCTGTAAGTGGGCCCAAAGGGGACAGACTTTAATCAGTAAAGAGAGCACATGTGACCTTGGTCTGTCATAGACAAGGCATGCTACCCTGGAAAGGGAAATGTGAATTGCCCCATTAAGGAGACAAGGGAGGAGGGTAGGGGAAGGGCGCAGAGGAGGAGGCAGAGCAGGGTAGGACACCAGAGAAGGCAAAATGGTACAGTGGGAGGAGGAGCAACAGCAGTTATAGTGTGGATACGTCTGTGGTTTTGCCTACAAGGCTAAAATTCAAATATTTAACATGGAACATGAGAGCCTCTGACAGAGAAAGATGACACTGGGCTGGGGATTTTAGAAAGATGACAAGTCATTTAGGAAAATACCTGTGGGCTCAACCACCACTGAAGAAAAACTGGTCCAAATGCCTCCTCACTTGTGAACGTAAAATGAGATTAAATGAGGAAACTTCTGGAAAGGTTAAAAGCATTATTCAAACACAGGGCAGGCTTCCTCGCCACATGGATCACAGAGAACTCTGCCTGGGGGGTGTCTAGGTTATTGCAGAAAGCCCTGGAGCTTCTCTCCTTGATGTGGCTCTGGCTTCTGTCCTCCAGGGTTGCCCCTCAGGAGACCTGGAGCAGATAGATGCCCACTTAGAAGGCCTGCTTCAGGACGACAGACTGCTTCTTCAGAGTGCTTCAAAGGAACCACAGAGGCAGGATGTCTCTCCCTATAGAGAATAAAGAAGTCATTCTCTTTTTAAAAATGCTAATATGAACATCAGAAGATTCTTTTCAAACCTTTTCTTTTGTCATTGTCATTGTAAAGTTTGCCAGTTTAATCCTAAAAAAAAATTACGCTTTAAAAATGGTGACTTATTTAAAATTTAGTTTATTTTTAATTATTCTATAACTATTTTCATAGTTATTATATTCTGTTTTCCTATTTATACGTATTCCTATTCTCTCAGAAATAATTCCTAAAATTTTCTAGTTTCCATGTGGGTTACTGAGAAAAAGACAAATGTCACTCAAGTTTAAATTTTGTTTTAACTTAATTTTAAAAACTTGAAGACAGTGTTTTTTAAAATAAGTATACAAAGAACTATAGAATCACCTCCTTTTGAAATGTATGTTGAAAAAGAAAAAATGTATGTCCTTTCTTTAATATACTAACAGTCAATAAAACAGAAACTGTAAGGACTTGGGTACAATCCTATCATACTCATAATTCCAGCACCTGGGAGGCTGAAGCAGTAGGACAGCCACAAGTTCTAGGCCAACTTGGACTGTATTGTGAGTTCAAGGCTAACCTAAACTTTATAGTGAAACCCTGTCTAAAAACAAAAGAGAGAAAGAAGATACTAATCCTTTAGAAACAATGTGATGTAACTTTTATGTTTATTTTATTGTTAGAGTAAAAGGATCTCTGAAGCATGTTACATTTTCATCTTATACATAAAACTTTTAATATTTACACATGTGTAAGAAATTGTTTTAAACTTTCCTTAATAACTGATTGTTTTGTTTGGGAATGTATGCAGCCTTGAACTAAAACATTTAATAATCAGTGAAATTTTGTAAGTTTGTGGTATTTAGTAGATACTTAATAAATGTTACTTACAAAAGCTTTGTTTCCATTGTTTCCTTCTCTTCTCATTTTTTTTTTCTTTTCCTCACCTCGTGTTCCTCCTCCTCCTTCCCTAGTTCCCCTTCCCACTTGAATGTTTTTCTCCCTACTTCACTGTAGGGTTGAAGGGAGGGAAGGAGAATGGGGGAAGAAATCAAGCTATATCACGTACAGGTACAAATTCCCTATGACGGATGTGATCATTATGTGCCTGCAAAGTGTATCAGTAAACTTAATTAATTAAGAGCTATGCTAAGTATTAACAGATACTGCCTAGTAGCGCAAAGTTAAAAAAAGTGTTTTAATATACACACCTGCTGCGGTGCAGGAGTGGCTGTCCCCCTGTACCTCCACCTGTCTTTGGATTTTTAGCCTTACCTTGCTGATCAAATAGGTTAAAAGGAAAGTATCTTTGTAGTGTGTGTTGTGCTGGTAGCAAACCCAGAGCCCCACACACTTTAGGCAAGTGCTTCATCCTGGAGCCACCTCTCACTTTTTAGCAAATTTTATTTTAGAAAGGGTTTTGCTGAGTTGCCTAGGTTGGATTCAAATGTAGAACCTTCCTACCTCAGTCTCATGAGAATCTGGGATTACCTATATATGCCACCGTGTCTGATGATTTTTACAGTTTTAATGTCCATTTATTTATGACTGGTTATCATCTTCTCAGGTGTCAATGTCATTTGCATTTTAAAATTTGGCTTTTGTACATTTTTCTATTTGATGGTAAATTTCTTATTAACTTATAAGAACTATTTTCACAATAGAGAAATTACCTTTTTACCTTTACATGTATTATAAATATTTTCTCATAATTTTTCATTTTTAAAGGGCTGACTGAATAGTTCAGTGGATTAAAGCACCTGCAAGCAGGCACAGGGGCTGGGGGCTCAATCCCCGGGCCTGCTGTGCTGGCCATGCACCCGAGCACGCTGAGCTGGCAATTGAGATTGGGCATGGTGGCTCAGGCCTATAATCCTAGCTCTTGGGAGGCTGTAAACAGGCAGAGCACTGAAAGTCTGATCTAGTAATGAGACCCTGAACACCCTGTAGACCCTTCCCTAAAAAATAGAATTTTTTTTTCATTTTTATATGTTTTATGGTATTTTGAGTCATGTTGTGACTTTTTCAATTTTTGGTTTAATGTCCTTTGTCCTCTGAAGTGGTTGATACGTTATGTCAACTTTAGTTTAAAAAGTTTAGGTGACTCAGCAGGGGCCGAGGGGCCTCGTTTTGTAAACATCCTGAGCCCACAGCCACCCCAGGATGAGTAGCCTGCATGCAGGATAAGGGAGGAAAGGGGCTTGCTCTCCCCTCTTGCTCTTGCTGTCTTCTGCTGCCGTGAATGGTTGCCCTCTGCCATGTGCCACTCTACCTGGGAGCCAGCTGAGTATGGACTGAAACCTGCACAAGCTGAGCTAAATAGACCTGGCTTCCCTTAATCTGGGGAGTCGGGTATTTTGTTTCAGCAGTGAGAAAAAATAAGACACCTTCTATAATCACATCAAAGATTTTCCCATGCTAAATTATAAAGCAATTTTACTTTAATTTCTTATAATAATCTTAATTATATCATTAAAACTTTGAATCATCTAAAGTTTATTTTGGAATAAGTTAGAAACCACTTTGCATGTGTGTGTGTTCCCACATA
The DNA here is from genome assembly GCF_000260255.1 of Octodon degus. Taxonomy (NCBI): domain Eukaryota; kingdom Metazoa; phylum Chordata; class Mammalia; order Rodentia; family Octodontidae; genus Octodon; species Octodon degus. Next base: position 5,014,426 of record NW_004524763.1, on the reverse strand, counting down.
GTCATTGCAGTGTCTCAGAATTTTTAATTGAGTAGCCAACACATTCCCCACTGACCTACAATGACAAATTTTTGTATATTTAATTTCTCTTTATATTGGAGCCTGCTTCGAAAAACATCTTCCTTTTCACTTATTTTTCCATATTCCTTCTAATGCCAGATTTATGTTTTTAGTGAGTCTAGCTATAATTTTATCTTTCCGGATTTTCTGGTATAAATGTATTTGTTCAGTTTTCATTGAAATTAGAATTAACTTTTTCAACGATAGCCACTCCTTTAAATTTTATTCATATTTTCTCGTGTTTGTGGTGATAGTGTGCAATAGTAGATTATTTTTTGTAAATTTTTTTGTAATGAAGTCTAAACTCAAAATGAGATGTGTTCAAGGCTTATCACTTACAGTGCCAGTTTTCTTCAACCACCTTTCACATTTCTTTGTATGTTTATCGTAATTAATCTGATCCAGTGTTTGATTTATCGTAAGTGAAGATATTAACCCAGTCTTTTTTTTTTTTTTTGTGGAACCAGGGAACCCAGTCTTTTTTGACTAGTTAATGTTTTATACAGAAAGATTCCTGATTGTGGGGTAACAATGTTGTATTCAATATAAGAACTTTTGTATTAGGAGTAGCTCAATTTTTTTCTGCATTACCAAGTAATCCTACATATTTTAAATTTCACAATTTATAAAAATATTCATAATTTATATTAAACAATTTTTATACGTCAGATCATTATGTTTCTTGATTTATCCAGTTTGCCTTCCACAAGGGACACTCTGGCCCTTGAAAACCCACTAGTAAGGCTGTTAAGAAGAGGTAGGGAGTCAGAAGAGGGGAGAGCAGAGGAGGATGGGGGATGATAAAAGCATGCTGTCTGTGTGTGCGAATACATCAAAATAAAAGCCTCTATTTTATATACCTAATATGCACTAAAAAGGAAACTTCCATTAGTCTTCTTTGCCATCATCAGTATACATTTCTCCATTAGTGTAAAATTTGTATTTATTAAAAACAGTTCAGGAATGAGGCAAGAATGTCCACTCTGACGACTGTTAAATAATATAGTTCATAAAATTCTAGCCAGAGCAAACAGGAAACAGAAAAAAGGCATATAAACAGAAAAGGAAAAAAGTGAAATTATCCTTGTGGGCAGAAGATATGATGTTATATTTAGCAGGTCCTAAAGACCCCACCAAAAGACTTTCAAAGCTGATAAATGAATTTAGCAGTGTAGCAGGATATAAAATCAACACTATACCATCAGTAGTTTTAGTATATACCAATAATTTACTGCGGAAGAAACCATTAAAACGAGTCCATTCACATTAGCATAAAAATACCTAGGTATCAATCTCACCAGGAGGTGAATGGCTTCTACAATGGAAGTTTCAGAACACAGAAGAAATGGAAAAAGACATGAGAATATGGAAATACCTTCTGTGTTTATAGACTGGCAAAATTAATTTTGTCAAAATGGCCATGTTACCAAAAGAAATACACAGGCTCAATTCAGTTCCCAACAAAATACTAGTGGCATTCTTTACAGAACTAGAAAAGCCATCTTAAATTCATATGGAAGCACTAAAGACTCAAAATAACCAAAGTGACTCCAAGAAAACAGAGTACAGCTATTAGAATCACAGTATCTGATTTAGAATTATTCCACAAAGCTAAGGTACCAAAACAGCATGACATTGGCACATAGACTAGATCAATGGAATAGAAGAAAAGACACAGGAACAGACCCACACAAGCACAACTACCTGATTCTGGACAAAAGACCCAAAAGTATAGGTTGGAGAATAGTCAGCCTCTTTAACAAGTGGTGCTGAGTAGTTACAAGATAACTACTTGTAGAAAATTGAAGCTGTATCCCTTTTGCCTTTTCACACTCAGGGTTCACAAGGAAAACAGTTTAACATAGGACATAAAACTATTTCATAGTAGTTATGCACAGTCAAGAACAAAGGAGTGAAGGAATCTGTCTGTACACTACAACACCAAAGAATCCATCTAAGGGCTTGGATCTCATGATAATATCCTGTGTGAATCCAGCTGAAGACCTAGAACCCATAACAGTGCCCCCTTGAGTCCAGCTGGTGGCCAGAGCCCACGAGACTTGTGTCATGCAAGTCTGTTTCAAGGATCTGCACTAGGAAGACCCAAAGGTCAGTGGTGAGAGCTAGAAAGTCTGTGCCATAGGATGAAAAATCTGAGCTAGAAGGCTGAAGGATCTTCATGGGCCCCAGGAAGTGACACTTAAAGCAAGCATCAGAGCTCTCCTGAGAGGTACCACAGCCATCCTCAGTGACAACGAGGTCCTAGGGCTCCTCCAATGATGAGAACAGCTGAGTTTATATCAGGAAAGGCAGTAAAACAAGCTTCTCCAGGACACTGAAACAGTGCACCATCTCCCCCTCCAGAGCCAGGGCTGATGATGCTCAAAGTAAGGACCATTGCACCCCCAAAGTGAGAAGAAGCCATTCTCAGTGACAAGGTTCTGCGCTCCTCTGATGATAACAGCTGAGTCTACATCAGGAAAACCACCATGCCAAGCTCTTCCAGGAGAACCAACAGCCCCAGGAGAACTAATACCCCTTCTTCCTCTCCAGTTCTCCTTTATATTCTTTTTTCCTTTTAGTTTAATAATACTCCAAAGTGTGTATTTTTCTGTATAAAACAATTTTTTAAGTTTAAGTTGATAATATTCAAAGTTTATGGTGCAAGAGATATATTTCGTATAGACTTGAAATTTAGACTTGAAAAATTAATGCTTTAGTAGAATTAGCAGGTGACAGACTAAAGCCTAGAGCTCATGTTTCCTCGCTTACAATTAGAAAGACTTTGTTCCACCACTTAATAACTTCAGTGAAACATAGACTCTCAAGTCCTATTTTCTCCATCTCCTTTTCACACATGAAAAGTTCCCTCTCTGGGGCCCACTGTGCTGCTCCATAATGTGGACCAAAACCACAAGATTACACCCATGAAATACTGCTTCTGCGCTTAGCAGAAAACAGTACCTTGGGGTGGCTGTAAACACAATACCATCAGTCACTGCTAAGTGACTTGAGTATTAACACTGTACAGATGAGTGGGTGACACTGGCTTTCTGTTCGCAGTTAGTCTGTAACTGATTTTAGAGTGGCCCTCTGAGGGCATTTGCTAGCCTCAGGTGTAAGATGAAGAAGGATGAAGTCTAGAGAGAGTTTACATGGAAACAACTTTAAAAAAGGCTGGGAAGAAAAAAGACAGTGGAATGGGGATGAGAAGGAGAAATAGCGAATCCGTAGGTGGTGGAGAGACAGCAGTTCTTATACTGGAGAAGTAGGCGCAGCACTGAACGTCTACACGTTCGGGATAGAATATCCATCTGGTCAACAAACACCATGTGAATTTAAGACACTTTTGGGATCTTATGGTCTGAATTTAAGACCAATCATGTCAGCCAAGTTCATAATGCTTTTGACAAGAGCAAGATATGACGTTTTTGCTTTACACTTGGCTGTGATCCTGCAAGTCTTCAGAAGTCTGCAGCTCTCAGATAAATTCGTCCTTAGAGCACATTTACCACAGTGCCATGAACATGATCTGGAACTAACCTCTCCATCTTTGGAAATGTTCTACATGTGGGGGGTTATTTTAAAACCAAATTAAATCTCTGCATGGAATCCTAATGCTGTCATTTAAATAAATCTAATTAAGTGCAGATTGATTTACAAACACTCTTCAAAGTATTTAATGCATTGGTGACATTTTATGGAAAAGCAAATTACAGGACTCTGCTTTTGTAAGTGTGGCTGCCTCAGGAAAAGCAGATAAAATCAACACAAATGAGGCAACGTGTTGTCTGAAGTCAAATAAAAAGTTAAAATGTTTTCAATTACTTTCTTTTTCTTATCTGGTCAATTTAGTTTGGGGGAAATTTTTAAAATTCCATTTTAAATTCAGGTGCTCTGTAGTACCTAAAGCACATTGCTCAGCTATTTTCTAACTTCCTCATTCCTAAGAATCCACACCATACATACTTTCTTTTCTTGACAAACATACAAATTTGGAAAGAGATGAAACAATGAAATGACATTAAAAAAAAACTAAGAAACAAATGACTATCTGAAATAAGCTCATATTTTTTCTGCTTCTCATTGAATATTATTTTTCCTGTACATTTGTTATAATTCAGAATGTACAGATACTAGAGGAGAAAAACTACAAAAAGTTGGTGTTAGAAGACTGTTCCAGGGACAATGGAGGGGAAAGCAGGGATGAATGAATAAAATTAAAAAACGACTGTCCACTAGGACCATGGGACTCAGTCCAACGTTTTTATCTGTTTTTCAAAGCCAAGAAACAAAAACAAAAACCAAGTGATTTGAAAGGAGCCAACAGCCAGAGACCAAGGGAAATTAAACTTGTTCATAACTAGCAGCTATTTAGTTCTTGTGGCAATAAGGGGAACAGATTTTGTAGGACTTTGTTACATTTGGTGCTCTGTTATAAAACATGAGTTAAGTATGCTCTGCTCAGCATGACAGTGTTTTCCTCCTCATAAATTTTAGCATACATTAAAGGAAAAAGACACATGGCCTCCATGCAGCACCACTGCAAAACAGGCATATTCTCCTTTTGTTCTTGGTCCTGAAATCCACCCCTTCCTCCTTCTCCTGTCTGTCTGTCTGCCTGCCTGCCTGTCTGTCTGTCTGTGGCTCTCACCTCTCAGTCTTACTTCTCTCTTCTCTGACTCTCTCCAATCAATCTAAGCTTCATTCCTTGTGTGGCTACTGCAGTCCAGTGCATGTTCCATCTGCAGCCCAGCTTTGAGTTGGAAGGCTGTTGCTCTGGACAGCAGCTTTCAGGTCCTCCCAGCACTCCAGAGAGACTAGAAGACAAGCTGTCCTTATCTAAAGATGTTGATGACATAGCTCTTGCCAGCAGTTCTGTTGCTACCCAGTGAACGTGTTTGCACACACTGGGGAGGAGCAGGTGGAAAGGAAGGCTTGGGGAGGGTCTACAGTCCCAGCAAAGCCTGTTCTTAATGATAACAATGCATCGCAAAACCTTCAGAAGGAAAGGGGAATGTTTTGTGGACCATTTGTGTGTGTGTGGCAGTTTTTAGGTTATTAGTTTTTAAAATCAATACCTTTTAATGGAAACAACTTGACCAAAAATATGTCACAGAATTTTGAGACCTATTAAAGCAAAGTTTAATGAGAGAGAGAGAGGAAAAAAAAAAAGCAGGACAGCCACTGTGCAGGCCGACATCTTGGGGAGTGTGTGCCTTTAGTGTGAAAGCCTTCTCCACGTCCACTGCAGAACTTACCAGCCTCATTTTAGAAGGTGAATTCCAATAAGTTGGAAGTTCTGCTGGTGTTGATGACTTATCAGAGAATTTTCACTTGCTTAGGAAGCAGGGGAGTCTAAGTAGTGACAATATATGCCTGAAAAAGTAGGGGCACTTCAATATGAATCAGATTGTAAAATGACAAACTAAGGATTGTCGATAAGTGATAGTAAGAAATGATGTGTAATTATTTTATGAAAACTAAAACAGCCATGCATTTAATTAGATGAATCAATGAAACTATCAGCTATCCAGAATCTCTAAGTATTTATAATTTCTATGGAGCTCTTCTGTGGTTTTAAGTATTCTCAATGGCTATCATTCAACATGCATTCCATCTTTCCCGCCTCCTCAAAGTGCTTATAAATTATTTTCCTGCTGTATCAGAGGCATTTTTATGAGCATCCATTGTTACCCTCTGTACAATACAGTGAGGCAGCCATGTCTTAAGTTTCTGGAACTGAGATACCTAATTCCAAAGGCACTGAAAATATGTACTTTTGTCATTGTGTTGGCTTTTTCTTGGCTTTCTGTCTCTTGTGCTCTCAAATTCAGGCTTCACAGACTTCTGGTTGTTGTGATACTAATAACTTCTTCATCTCTTCTTAGTATCCCTCTTCTAACCTTGTTTTGACCTGTATTCAAGGCAGTCAAGCCTATGAGAATGTGCTTAAATTAAAAGTAAATAGAGCTGGAGTTTAGAGTGTGAAATTGATCACAGTTCTCTGGCTGATCACATCCCTGTGGCTTCCCATTGGCACTCAGTGACATTTCTTGAGTACTGAGGATTTAGACAAAAGAAAACTTTTGCAAACTGTTGGTGAGGATACAAGCACAGTCATTATGAAAAAGAGTATGGTGGTTCCTCAGAAAGTTAGAAATAGTGTCAGTAGCCATGTAAGTTTATATGCTTACATTCTGATTCAGTTTCTTTCCTTACCAGTAACCAAATCAAAGGAGGCCCTATTTTTGGTGAAAAGGAAAAATGGGAATTTATTCAAAGCTATCTCCAAGGAGACAAAGGAGCCCACTTGCCTCAGATCTCCATCTCACTATGTACCAGTGGGTAAGGGTCCCCTGTCCCCCACCCCAAAATTACTGAAAACTGTGAGATTGAATACAAAAGAAAATCAAAGTTTCGGCATAGCTGACCATTATATCTCTAGAAGGATTTTTCCCCCTGAGGATAATCATGTATAAGAACATTCTTTATAAACTCTGTAGCTCTACTTATTCTGGTAGGGTTGACACACAGGTGACTCTTGACACTTCCAACTTTCTCCTTTGTCTCAGAATGCATTTTTTTTTTCTTTTCTGAAGGCATAGGCAGTTAACCATCCATAGCCTTGTCCCTAGGTGCCAAGGTAACTGCCTGGTGATGATCAGTCAGAACACATCCCATGCAGGAGGGAATAGGATGGATGATGGTAACCATTTTTGTCAAAATTTGAACAGGAAGAGTGTTTCTTAGGCTGATTTTATCTACAACCCATTGTCAAGTCTAACCTTGTCTATTTTGTAGTCAGAGCTCTAAATCAGAACTTCAGAGCCCAGCCCAGGCCCGGCGAGAACTTCGACAAATAGCTATAAAGCTTACAAACATAAAGCAAGCAATAAGAGCAAAGCACATCCAATCTGTACAGTAGACTTGAACCAAGAAACACAGTGACCACATAAAGAAAGCCAACATTTCTATGAAACAAGTTTATTTTTGCCATAAAATTTTGTCAAGTAAATATTTAAGAGGCCCCTGCTCTTATAAACAAATGTGAACTAGAAAGCACCACAATGGCTTGCACCAAGACCAGGAATTATATTCAGCAACACCTTTAGAATTTTTTAAGTACACTTACAGAACTGTGAACATTTTTGGATACAGTACACAAGAACATGTCTATTGTTCTAACTGAGAACATACCTTTCTGTGCAATACACTTTTTATCTACCAAGAAGATGAGTAATACACAAGGAAGCAACTTAACAAAACAATTTAGCGATTTTTACAGTATACTAAAATAACAGTCATGACTGTCTACATTATACTAGGGCAATTACATTTTTAAAAAATAAGGAAAATCACATAATAATAGATTCTGAAGCCATAATTGTAAAGCAAAACTTTAAACAGATCTCTTCAATAGTAAATATGAACTATTTCTAAGACTTAATTTTCTTGAACATTTAACCTTCACAACAGTAGAGAAGACAAGAAACTATTTTGATCTCTTTTTTAAAGCCTGAAATTTATTTTTTATTCATTATGTAAGGAGAATTCAAAATAGTCAGAAAAACATTAGAAATGATACTTTTGTCCTTTTAAATTTCTTTTAATGTTTTTTCTTTATTTTAAACCAATTTTGCATGCTTATATATGGTAATCTGAGCAACTAATTTGAAGACAGCATTATGCAATACAGCAACTATTGTTCAATTCCATTGTTTCGTCTGGTAAAACCTCAAATTTAAAACCTCTTTTTAAAAAGTTTACTTTTGCAAATTTTACTAAGAACATATCAATGTCTTAAACATTGTTTTAAATAAAGATTTTTGATGTTACCCCTGTGTATTATATTTTTAAAGATTAGAACAAACTGTCTCTGATTAGAAATATTCTACTCAAAAGTTGTACTGTTAACATATAGGTTCAATTTACAACAAAATACAACTTTTTCATTATTATAAAATTATGCCACCCACACAAGGTTGACTACAGTTTTATTTCAATGTTTAAACATATAAGATTTATTTTACTTAAGAACATGGTCTGCAGACTGATCACGTCTACAATCCCCCAAACAAGTTTGCAAGCTAAATAAAATGAGGCAAATGGAATGATTTCTGGGCTCCAGGAGGATCAAAGCCCTCTCACAGAATTTGAGATTCTCTCAGTGCTAAGATCATAACTGTAGTTTTAAAACTCATGTTTGTGTCCCAAACTGTGTTATATATAGAATAGTACATATACTTAAAATGGGAAAAGCCTACAATCTTTTCTTTATAAAAATTGTAAACATATCATGTTGTACACTAAGTACATGAAACTTTTGCTATACCTTTTTTTTTAAATTTTTTTTTATTTATTTATTTGAGAGAGAGAGAGAGAGAGAGAGAGAGAGAGAGAGAGAGAGAGAGAGAGAGAGAGAG